>NC_134574.1:119222541-119536859 GCF_050947875.1 Dermacentor variabilis | reverse complement strand
TGTGCACAGCTGCCAACCAGCCGTGCTAATTTGTGGGCGCGTAACATTCGTGTATCATGCCTTGGCTCCATCACACAGCCGACTGAGCCAAGCGTGAGGGTCGGCGTCCACTTTGGCTCAGGCGTTCTTTTTTTTCTTTCTTTCTTTTTTGCAGCGCTACTCGATTCTGGAGACCTTCTAACCCTCCCCGCGCGGGCCCCGCATTTGCCGTCGATAACGTGACTGCCCGACGACTGTAGCGGACATTCGAGTGTCCGTTGTCGCTGTAAAATGTAGATTCTGCAAGATCGTTCAAAAAGCTCTCTGCCAGACACATATACCCACGGTTCGCACGACACGATTTGCCCTCAGCCATAATATATCTGGAACCATTCACTGGAGGAACGAGCGGATAGCTAAATTTCTTGCCTTTACTTCGTATACTTTTTGGCAAACTTGGAATACCGCCACATCATTTCGTAGTCGAACGTACCGGTCAGGCTTGACGCCAAAAACATATAGCAGTCGCCCCAAACCGGCATATTTGCTACAACTAATATTTCAAATACTAATTCTCAATGCGAACTACTACTGATTGAATTTAATTGCCGCCAAACTATACCTCTGTTACGTACCGCTGTGTGGTTTGCTATTTATGTTTTCCTTAACTCTATTTTAACGCGATTAGCATTGACTTCCCGGGGGAGGTGGAGGGGGGGGGGGCTGACTGTCTGCCTCGCAATCTAATTGTCAACTGATCTATCCTTGTTTCTAACGACCTTCCCGCCAACTTGCGTCGCTCGTTATAGGTAGTCCTTGGTTTAATGGGTAATCGAACTGCTGTCATGATCGATTAGGGTTCGAAGTCAACTGTCGGCTCAAGATGGGTCGCTGGGTATGTGCCAGTAGCTGTGTCGCGATTTTCAACGAACCTCATCCCCCCCTTCCACTCTCTTTCTCTTTTTACCCACCTTAACTCTTCCCCCCGTGCAGGGTAGCCAACCGGAACTACCTCTGGCTAACCTCCCTGCCTTTCAATGAATCCTTTTCTCTATTCCCCTTTCCCCCACCCCCAGTGTAGGGTAGCAAACCGGATTCTGTTCTGGTTGACCTCCCTGCCTTTCCTACCCTTGTTTTCTCTCTCTCTCTCTCTCTCTCCCTCTTCAACGAACCTCACTGACGTCGACACGAGTAACTGGATGTGTGCCGCTGCGTATGTGTCTCTCTTGTGCGACGAAAAAATAGTTCCTTAAAAAAAGACATTCTACTATGCTTGGCGAAATCGTGCCGTATATTTTACTGCTGCTGTTCATCGCGCCATTTCGAAGTTAAAACATCGTTTAATTCCGGGGTGTAACGGGCCGAATTCGCGATACGATTACGAGGAACGCCGTAGTGGGGGACTTCGGATTAATTTCGAACAATTGCGTTTAGGTGCGCCCAATGCACGGCACTCGGGTGTTGTTGTCGTTGTCGTTTTTTTTTTCCATTTCGCACCCATCGTAAATGAGGCCACGCGCCACGGTCGGGAATCGATCCCGCCACCTCGTGCCTAGCGGCGGAGCGCCATAGGCACTAACATTGTGAAACTCCGAGGAATGCGTTCGCAGGAGCAAGATTGTCTATAATTAAATTCTGTATTTTTTTTTCGATTAGGCCGTGTTACACAGTTTCGCCTTTAGCCAGCCTATAGCCCCTTTCCCCAGCACAGGGTAGCCAGCCGGTATTTGCACTGACTAACCTCCCTGTCTTCCCTTCCCTTTTGTCTCTCTCTCTCTCTCTCTTCGCCTTTAGCCATAATGTTTCTTCGCACTGCGAACAGAAATCTAAATCTCGAACATTCAGGGAAAAAAAGAAAGAGTGCTTGAACTGCCGAAATTGCAGTTCTCTGAGAGAGAGAGAGAGAGAGAGAGAGAGAGAGAGAGAGAGAGAGAGAGAGAGAGAGAGAATAAGTTTATTGTTTGCCCGGGATGAGGTCAAGGGAAAGGGAAGAGGGGAGTTCTCGGGAAAAAAAAAAGAAAGCTTTATCTAATTTGTGAAATGATGAGAGAGAAACTGCCTACTCATGACACCCTGAAAGACCTCGTTCGGACAGGGCAATGTCGTTTTATTTCACGCAACACCTATACCGCTGTCAGTTTCTCGCTGAATGTTCGCGTACTTGACATCTAGGATTGGGTGAGATTGAGAAGAAAAAGAAACATTAATTGTGTCGCGTCAAGGACAGCTCGAACTGTCACGATTCATTTGTTTGTCGCTGTTATTTCAGTGTTCTTTTTTAATCGCTGGCATACAGCTCACAGTCGATCCATACGCTCGCCGCGCTTCCCGATTTAGCAGCCGACGAAGCACGACAGCGGTCTAAATATACGCAGGATACCGGGCACCTGCGCGACGCCGCCTCCTACGCAGCACGGGCGCCAGGTAGGGAGACACCACCCACACACCACGCACTGCGCCGGCACAGCCGTGTAGCTGTGTACGACATCGCCTTGGGAGCTAGAGAACGTGACGGGCTTCCCCGAGAGCTCTGTAATAAGCTCGTTGTCACACGCGATGATGACGTCAGTCACGACGTGAGCCGACGAAGACTGGAGAGAGAGAGAGAGAGAGAGAGGCACTCAGTGGCGTAACATTAGGTAGACGTGGTACGGTCGATACCGCATTCGTGACCGCGGCTTATAGTCAGGAGAAGAGGGACTTGTCTCCCGTGGTCAGGCTCCGCGGTCAGCGTAGCCGCGGCCTCGTCGTCAACTGCGTGGGTGACGAGGAAAGGGCAGCGCTTTAATATGCAGACCGCTTGGACCACTGACCGCACTCTTAAGTTGTGGACAGTTGAAGGCTTTGTCTGTCTACGGTTCCGGGCTCCTGGCCCTGACAGAAGTTGAAGCAACAGAGGAAGCGATGTGCGAATATAAAAAAAAATCAAAGAAGAATCAGTCGAACAGTTCCTGCTATTATAACCGCGTTCGTTTCAATAATTCTATACTCGAAGTAGTCCGCTATCCCTTTCTGGCGAATATATATATATATATATATATATATATATATATATATATATATATATATATATATATATATATATATATATATATATATATATATATATATGGAACAAGAATTCAGCATTGCCAGTCAGCCTCTAGGGTCTCTGAAGGAGTACGTCTACCTAGATCAGTTAATCACAGGGAACCCTGATCACGAGAAGGAAATTCATAGAGGAATAAAAGTGGGTTGGATCGCATACGGCAGACATTACCAGCCAATCATCATTGAAAAGGAAGGTGTACAATAACTGCATTTTACCAGCGCTGACACACGGGGCAGAGTCTTTGAGTCTGACAAAGAAGCTTGAAAACAAGGACCGCGCAAAGAGCGATGGAATGAAGATTGCTCGGCAAAACGTTAAGCGACAGAAAGAGAGCAGTTTGGATCAGATAGCAAACGGGTTTAGACGATATTCTAATTGACATCAAGAGAAAAAAAAAAACGGTGCTGGGCAGGTCTTGTAATGCACCGGTTAGATAACCCTTGGACCATTAGGGTTACAGAATGGGTACCAAGAAAAGGGAAACGCAGTTGAGGACGGCAGTAGATTAGGCGGAGTGATGAAATTAGGAAGTTCGCGGGCTGCAGTGGCGGTTGGAGTCGGTTGGCGCAGCACAGAGGGGTAATTGGAGATCGAAGAGAGAGACCTTCCTCCTGCAGTGGACATAAAAGAGGCTGATGGTATATATATATATATATATATATATATATATATATATATATATATATATATATATATATATATATATATATATCATAACAACATTTATTCAAGAATCTAGGGAGTGAAAAGGATGGAAGTAAAGATAATTCCCAATGATTCTACTGCGCGATGGCTGCAGTTGTCTGAAAAGACGGGTGCTGGACGATGAAGACAGGCGCAAAACATGTGAGTGGTCACCTTCCCCCATCCTGTAAAGTCGCGTCTTGGTTTATCGGTCAGTTCTACGCGATAGAAGAAAGGAAAGGTTCTGATGAAACCGCCAACAGGTGGCGCGGTAATGTTGACTCCCATAAAGCCCCTTTAGACTCCCAGCGGGGTAGACTATATATTGCTGGCACTTCTATTCGTAGCGAAAGGCTCAGGGTTCGACAATATAGGTTTCAGGACCAGAATGCGCCGGCAAAACGTGATCCAGCCGACCGACCTAATCGCGTTATGCTATAACGACGGTGACCACAGGAGCGTGGGTGCCAGTGAGTCGATGACGGTGCTCTGTATGTTGTTCTCTTCAGAAGAAAGAGAGAGAGAGAGAGAGAGAGAGAGAAAGAACTATAAGACAGGAAAGGCAGGGAGATTAACCAGACGCACATCCGGTTTGCTACCCTGCACTCTCTCTCTCTCTCTCTCTCTCATTGTTCGCTCCAGAAAGTTGCGCGCAAGCTTGAGACTTACCGGAACGCAAACGGCCCCCCACAACTAATGAAAGGACGGCAGGGGGAGCGCGTGTTGAGAGATGCGGCTGCCCACCATGCGGGAGGACCGACCATCTCTCATTGGCAATCAAGGTAATCGCTTTTCCATCGACCCGACTCCTCACGGGCGGCCGAGCCAAACGAGCCGAGAGGACAGACCGCACGGGAACGGAGCGAGACACATACCATTCCAGATTTCGACGACGTACCGCATTTTTCGAAATGTAGTCGACTCGTTTCCACCTCCCGCCCCCGATTTTTTAAAACTAAATACGACACGAAAAGTACTACATTCGCCGACTTCAAGCTTTGCCCGGTTCACAAAGCCTTAACTCAATCTGTGAAGTACAAAAAAAAAAAAAAAAAGAAAGCCGGCTTCTTTTCACTCTGGCAATTCGACTTGAGTTACGTCGTCTTGCCTCGAATAATAAGAAACCACCTTCATGAATAGATTGAACCCCTAGGACTAGATTCACTCCTATTCCATTTTGCATTTACTCATTGCGGCTATACGTAGAGAAGTTTCGTCACTAACTCAAATCTAGCGCTTCTCCAAATTTGAACAGGCGATTATGCATGTACTGGGCACTCCTCATGGAGAGAAGATTCGGCAATTACGAGCCACGAAAGCACTGTTGATGTTCCTGGGATCCCCAAATCTGAACAAAGCTTTATAAAAATCGCTAGCGTGTATCGTTGAAGCTTGTAGTCTATGTGTTGTTTGCGTGTTTATCTGACGCGTGCGTATGTCTTAATTATCACCCAGTCCATGGAGTATAGCATACTAGGCGATCAATGGAGCTTACCTGTCCGGCATATTATCAAAACCTTTATCTCTCTCCCAGCAACTTGAACAAATTTTGTCAGGCCCGTTGTGTCTGAATATATATAATATATATATATATATATATTGTTTAAACTACTACTAGCAACATTTTAATGTACTGGGCATGTAAGGAAAGCCATTGGGCCTTCACGGCTTCCAGTCACGATCGTGAAAGGAATAAAGCATGATGACTACAGTCGACCAAATCCGGTATACCGAGCTAGAGATGGCCACATTAAGCATCCCCGCGCGCGAACGAACTAGCGTAAAAGAACTAAAGGACGGCACACAGGCAAGGGTATCGAGATATACGAGCCATGCGAGCGACGCGATAACCACCGTCGTCGCTTTCGAAACCTCCGGCGGGAAGGATGGAACGCGATAAAACAAGCGCTATTCGCACAGGGCACGTGTGCAGCGTTATGAGAATTGCGGGGCACCGCGTGCTTTGTTTGTGATTATCTGCGGTACACTTGCGTTTATAAGTGCCGTTAACTGCTGTGCGTTGCGCCAACGTGCGAGGGTAACCAGATTCTGACGCGCAAATCGCTGCTGATACGATAGAAAATTGCGTCTGCTGTCAGGTGTAAATTAATCGCAGCTCACGTGATGCCTTTTACATTGCAGCGTTTATTTTTGCATGCAGTGCGTCAGAGAGAGTAAGAGAGAGAGAGAGAAAGAGAGAGAAAGAAGACAACTTGTGCATGCCAGTCGAGGAACCGACCACACTAATCTTTGCTCACCTGCTGAGCAACCTTCAATTTGCGATTGAGTCCGGATATGCGAAACACGTTTGCCAAAGCGCCGTATAGGGATAAGTGGCTTTTCGCGAGTCATACCGAGGCAAGTCAGTGCTCCAATGACACCGACCAACATTCCGTGCTGATTTACCGAAGGAGGCTCAAAAGTCAGAAATAAAGTATGACGGATTTACGACGAAACGCAGCGGGAAAGTCTAGAACCACAGTGGCCGACAGAACAAAGCTGGGATAAGAAACCCCATAGCTTGGTCTTTATTTGTCCCTTTTTTAAAGGTGGTACTGAATCATTCCGCTAAGCTGCCAAACGGGACAAGAAACAAGGGCCCAACCCACAAATTTCTTCTTTCCTAAGCGCTCTTTGGCATTGGCCCACGGCCTTCTTCGTTAATATTATGTCCAGCAAAAGGATTGGTTATGATGCGCTGTTATGCGGCCCAAGTTCCTAGCGGCCAGCTAAAGAAAAAATACCAAGACGGCTACGAGTGTATAACGCATAAATTTAAGCGTAAGCAGTGGTTCGGACTGGGCATCTTCGTTCCCCATCTCAAGCCATACGAATCGCTTGGGAGCTCCGAAGGTACGAAACTAATTGTTCTGAACGAAAAGCGTTGGTTCATTATAGCATCTGCTCGGGAATATTTAGGCATCGTCTGCTTAATATGTTTCCGCTTTTGAACACGAATCCTCCAAGTCATTTGCCGGGACTGACATCCTTGAGATGCTTGAAGTACATTTTCATGCACAAAAATTAAAATTAAATTATGGGGTTTTACGTGCCAAAACCACATGCTGATTATGAGGCACGCCGTAGTGGAGGACTCCGGAAATTTCGACCACCTGGGGTTCTTTAACGCGCACCTAAATCTAAGTACATGGGTGTTTTCGCATTTCGCCCCATCGAAATGCGGCCACCGTGGCCGGGATTCGATCCCGCGACCTCGTGCTCAGCAGCCCCAACACCATAGCCACTGAGCAACCACGGCGGGTATTTTCATGCACAGGTCATAGTAAATAGTACGAAGTTTGTTTTCTAGCACCGTGAAATGTCGTCAGACGGGAAAGATAAAAATTGACATCGTGGCAAACCAGCTTTTTTTTTTTCTGTAATTCCTATATAAATCGATTATGTGATGTCATTTGGGCGTTTTCGTAAGGCCACGATCTTTTCTTAGAATGTGAAATATTAATATATTCGTTTTCCGCCCGGCGACATGTGTTTTCCTTTGCAGACAATATCTGATTTAAAGAAAAATCGCCTGTCTCGTTAGGCAGCAAGTTTTGTTCCAAAGATTCAAATATCTCATTCCGTCTTATAAGCTAACGGAAGTTTATTTCATTAATCACTCGTACATAGAATTGTTCGCTAATGATGTCTCAGAGATTGGAAAAATATGGAATAAATAAAAGAAAAAATATGTCGCTTTAATTTTTCAAAAAAATGTTATAACGAACATTTTGTCTTGAATTATGAAACGTTTATTGAACAAGCCGTAGTCTTTCAAGAAGGCTGCACATGTAGCTGGGCGAATGTTCGCAAAGCCTCTTCGAAATGAGTGACAGACAAATTGAAAACTGACAAATCAACTCACCCCGGCGCCGCCTGCTCTCCCGACGTGCGCTGGTGGGAGCAATCGAAGGGCACTGCCTCGTAAAGTTCTGCAAACGAAAACACCAAGTGCAAGCTGTTAGAGGAAAAATTGACGTCACGAGACTTCGGTGACACTTTGATTCCAATAATTCAATAACTGCGGAAAGAAACTCTCGTAATATCAAAATTGGTGCAATTCTTTTGATTATTTATGCTGAGCAGACGTGACTTCTGTACCGCTCGGGCTTCTATTTAGAAATAGCAACGTGTGGTCTTGAAGTGAACGATGAGGTGAATCAGTGCATCCTCTTTTATTAACTATGCTGACCATTAGAACTTAAAATGCGGATAATTTCTACCTCTTAAAAAAAAACAAAAACATATGCACCTGGAAAGGCAGAACAAAGCTATTCGCTGCAGACGATATTCAGAGGATCTGTTCGGAATTGAAAAAGAAAGTCACCGCAAGGTGTACACATTAGCGTCAATAGCATGTTATTATAACATTACACGAAGGTGCACTCGTAGTTTCGTGGGCTATATAAACTGCAATAATTATGTGCCCACTAACAAAGCACGCGTAGTGTTGCACCACCAAGGGATGCACATGGAGAGAGCTCACTCGCTGGTGCGACGAAGAGCGCCGCAAGTCGGGAGCGCCCGTGCTTATCTCAAAGCGAGCGTTCCGTGCCACCGCTCACTTCACCAGTGCACTGTGGAGTAACCAAGCAGACCAAACTACCTTTAACACCGGGCGCCATGGAGCGATTAAGAGAGGCTAGGAGGGAGCGTCACACTGCAATTTCGTCATCTAGACGTCAAAAAAAAAAGTGCAAACAATGGGTAGTGGTAAATATTGTAAATATAGGCCCTAAACATGTGACGACGAAGCGGCAATTCCTAACGGCCAGGTGGCTCGATGTGTATACATATATATGAGATAAAGTAGAGCTGAAAGCGCGCGAAGAAGGCCGATCGCGATGAGGGCGCTACTATGGGATACCGCGAGTCAAGGGCTTTCTCGTGAGATCCGGTAGCCACGTGTAGGGATCCCTGCCCAAGGGTCAACGCGCTAATTGGCGCCGAAGAAAAGGAGGGGTGGCGTTGAGGGAGGTTGCCTTGGTGATGCTAGCTGCCAGACTGCAGCTGTCGCTCTGGCCAGAATTATCCTCGGCAGAATCCAACACCTTACGGACGAGATGCTACGCTGCGAGAATTTAGGGAGACACTTGATTTGCACACGAAACATTGATCTCGCACCCACCATTGTGATTTTCAAAGTGAAGAACTGTATGCTGATTGAGCGCGAACTTAAAAAAAATATCATTCTGCGAACGAAAAGGAATTTGTTCTGTGACTAAATTCCCCTGGTATCGGTTAAGCAATACGAGCTCGCCGATTTGATCAGTCACGGTTAGTGCACCTCGACGGGCCCGCAATATGATAATGCGCATTTATGTATGCAGCTTGTTTAATGTGCAACGATATCGGGACCTATGCGAAACTGCTCCTGACAAGGCTTCTCTGAAAGGCAGCGCCGTTCACTTGCTTAGGACGGTCTGCGCCATCCAGGCTTAACGACCATTGTATAACACCGGCAACTGTAGAAAGCTTTCACAAACGTGCATGTGTGCTTGCGCGCGCGCGCGCGTGTGTGTGTGTGTGTGTGTGTGTTCCACTGTGGGTAATTGGTGAGGGCCTTCAGTACTGACATGAAAAAAAAAAGAATGAAAACATTTGGAGACGGGAGATGATATATAGTACTGAAATCCTGCAAGAAAATCGCTTGAGAAATAGCGAAAATTCTTCAACGGCTGAGCAAGTAACCCCGTGAAAGTGTCCACGAGAGGAGGCGCACAAATGAAGCGTGTCAGGGATGGAAAATTTCAATACCGCCGCATTTTTCACCTTCTTCCCCGTTGTTCCACATTTACACAAAAGTGCAATTTCGGCAGTCGGACGTTTCAGTCAGTTCGCTGAAGTACGGCTCTTTCTCTTGGCGCCATGACAACTGATGTCGTTCGAAAAGGTCACGCCCGCTGTACACAGTCCGGGGAGCTATACGAGGGACGCAGTGCCAGCGCTGTATCCGTTAATCAACTGCTCTCGACAACGGATTCCAGCGGGTCCCTCACTGTTCCGGAAGCAGTTGTTTTGCTCCTATGTTAGATGTGCGAACGTGGGCGTGACGTTGTCGACGTTAATTGGATCGCGTGCAGTTTCAGTCGAGAGACAGTGTTCGGGGACAATCGACCCCCCACTCTCGCACCTTCTTTTTTTTTTTTTTCGAGGGTCGCGTCATCTCTCCATGAACTAGACGCTGTTGACACTCCGTAATCACGGCAACTCATTCGAGTGATGAGTACGGAGCAAAGTCAGAACCTGAAACCTTCAGTGAGGGATGGAAGCGAAAAGGAAACGCTGAAGCGGTGGCGATCACATCGGACTTCCGGGTAGTACTAATGGGTACATGTAAACAACACGACGCAGTACTTTGCAATACAGGCGCCACTCTCCTCTGCCCCCTTTCCCTTTCCCGCACACCTGCTCAGGCGCTTTTTTTAAGCTGCGATGGAAGCAATGCAAATATCCGTTTGCTCCAAGGCAACGTAGATAAAACATCTTGGTGTTCCTTTTCTCTGCGACGGGTGACGAAAAAACAACAACAACAAAAAGTGGAAGCAAGAGACTATAGGGAGGACAGGACGTGATGTAGTGCTGGAAAGGCGTCGGCAAAAAGCTGAACCACATGAAATGTTTTTATGAAACGCAGAAGAATGCACGATGCCACGCTTCTCGACGGTTGTTTTTTTAAACATGTAGACATCGCGGCTCAGAGTCACTCCATATACTGATTCAAGACGCCGCCGCCGAAGACAACAACAATAACATAACAACAATAACGACAAACAACCACAACAAGAAGAGCAACGTGGTCGACGATGACGACTACAACGAAGTGGACGACGGCAGTAAATTTTCCCACTAACTCCTCCGCTGTCACCAAATTGTCCCCAAGTCCTCCACTACGTCAAACGACCGCTCGACCGCGATATCAGAGCTCCAGGTGCGGGATCTCTTTGGACGTGGCACACCAGCCGCTGACGATGCGCTAGGGTAGTGGTGACAGGGATGCGCGAGTGTATGGTCCGGCTCACGTGTGCGCGACGGGAAAAGAAAAGAAGGAGGAGACCGCGGTACTACGAAGGAGGGCGGATAAGTGTGCGTGAACCCATGTCAGCATGTGCCCGCATAAACACCGCGCTCCGGAGCTCTGAGTAACGGCGGTGGGGCCCCTGATCGATTTCGAAAGTGCGTCCTCCGCTCTTGCCACGAAATGTACCTCCTCCTCCGAAGTCTATACCCGCGGTCGTGCAACTGCTCCGGTTTTGCTATATAGCAAAGATGCCCCTCCCGCCCCCCCCCCTCCACCTCGTGCACCGTTCCCTGTACGAAGAACGCAAAGGAGAAATCGATGAGGTGGGCGCAGCCTCCGGGCGAATGGGGAGGGCCGGGAAAGGGCCGTCGGGAAGGGCCGGGAAGTGCACGGGAGGGGCCGTCGTCGATCGGTCGTCGACGGTTGATCAAAGAGGGTGGCGGACGACGACGGGAGTAGAGAACCGTATGACGCACGTCGATCGGTCGTAGCGTCAACCGCCGGACGACGAGGCAATCTGGGCTGACATATGGTACGCCGCACACTTTTGAGCAAATAATAGACCGAGAGAGGGAAGGAAAGATGATATAGGGAAGTGAAGAGAAACTCCGCGTGGGCCGCAGGAAGGACTCTGCAATCAACCCTTGCGGCACGTATGTGTCGTTCTTGCTGTCCTGTATCTTCTTTCCTGCGCTTCTTTTTTCTTTTTTTTTTTTGCGTGAGAAGGTATCTCGTCGCGGCGAATGCCACGTCTCTTATTGCGTGGCAAGGCAGTCGATTTTCTGCAGAACCCTCGGTCTAAGGGCACGTCTGAAGAGAGGGAGGTATTCTCGTAAGGCGGGATTGAGTTACGTAAATCCGAGAGGCGCTGCGCAGTCTAGATTCTTCATCGGAGTTGGTGCCGTCACTCGCTGCCAGAGATTCTATTCCGACGTATTTGCCCTTTCGGCCGCTCGTTCGTGTCTCGTTTCCTGGCAAGATCGTTCCGTGACTTCTTGAACTAGCCGGCACAGGCTTCGCTTCGAAAAGAAACGGATATAGTTAGGTTCTGCCTCAACCTGACTGTCTCGAAACGCAATATCGAATCTCGAGAAAGAAGTTATTATCCCTCCGTTTTCTTTAGAATCCCCCCCTCTTTTTTTTATCTAGTCAAACGCGTTTGTATGTCGCAACGTTCGGAATATCAAAATGCTCTAACGCACATATCGCCCAATCACAGCCTCAATTTTACAGAAAGCAGCGCCAGAATCAAGTGCCCGTGCAATAAAAATGAGCAGGAAAAACGCGAGTTTGATATCGTTTAAACTCTTTCACGAGTTGCGGTTGCCACAAATAGCCACTTTGGTTCGGTAATAACTTTATCGAATTCTCCTGCAGATTTCTGGCGACCCGGTCTCGGGTCCCCCACGACGGAACGTCGAGATCTTGGCTCCGTTCCCCTCGCGGGCCTGCTGGACTGCCCAGAGTTGGTCGCCGAGGTCGGAGTTGCGCAAAGCTGTGGCCCACCTCAGCGATAGGGTCTCGGAGTTTAACTCGCTTTTTGCGTTGGGCGTTACATTACCATTGCACGTGTTTGAGTGTAGCTGTGTCCTGTTTGCACAGCTTACATTTTTTTTAGTGTGTACTTCAGGGAATATTCATTTGTGGTGTAAAGGGTTCGGGAATGTATTTTCTTCTAGTTGGCGTAGGGCCGCTCCTTGTGCCCTGTTTAGGTCTTAGTCTGGTAGTGGGAAGGTTTTTCTGACTTGTTGGTACATGTTTGTGATGTTGTATGTGGTCAGTCTGTCTCGTCCGGCTCGGTGGCATTGCCGAGAGGCGCGGTTATACTTGTTATAGTGGTTTGCTTACGCGCGAGGTACAGTGCGCCTCGGCTTCTTTTTGCAGCTTGCTACTCGCCGTGCAACATCACTTATGTTCCTGTCGAATCCTTGGTAGAGAACCATAAAAAAACTTTTAGAACACTTACGATCATGTATGAGTGCGAGCCTCAGATTCTACGCCGCATTCCCGTGCCGTCTGTTAATAGCGAGTGTCAGCCGCGCTGCCGCTGTTAATTTCTGTAACGGGCACAAGTTCGCCCCATAAGTTTGTTCTTGAAAAGTGTAGGCAACACTGTCACCGGGTCAGCACCGCCCCCTACGCGTGACAGCACCGACAAGAAGCAGAAAGACTTGCTCACCCCCGACAATAAGTTTCGTCGATATTGGGTACAGTAGCGTTATTAAAATATTTCTTTTATTATAGTTCGCAATAGAGTATTGCAACACATTTTTTTTACATTACTTCGCTGATTTACTCACTTACGAATGTTTTTCTTTAGTAATTTTCCATGAAACATTTATTTTTCAGATGAAGAAACAAGAGAAGGTAGGCTACACGAAAAGCTGCTATCCCAAGTTGTTTACTCGAGAAACAATAAAATAAAAAGCATAATATCAAGAAGCAAATGCAAACAAGCAGTACGCGTACACGAACAAGAGACAAGCACAAAAAAAATGTGTCTATGGGCAAAAGCACCGAAAGCACAGTCCAGTACCTATAAGACGGTACCCCATCGCCTATGAGTGAGCGAGTACACACAAGACTTTCAATGCGTAAACACATAAAGACAAAACAGCTACGGCACGAGCCCGTCAAGAGGAGGGGCAATGCAGGGGAATACAGAGCCCCTAATGTCACTTAGAGGCAGTACGCAAGATTGCCGCCCACCATGAAACTAGCAAATAACACTCGCGGCACGCCCCATGCTTATTGAGGCACGACCAAGCGCGCTTTGCACGCTGTGCGAGGACGTCTGTCAAGGATGCTTAAACGTTCGCGCAGGCGAACCTGCGTTTGGTCATACTGAGGAGGAGACTAATGATTACCCGCTCCATGGAGTTATCACAGAAACAACTACGCGGGGACGTTCGTCTTTTGGTGCGACACAAGTCAGAAGGTTGCATGCATAAGCGCAAACGATGGAGGAACGGGTTGAACGCGTGGTCGATCTTTCTGGGGCGGTGAAAATCAGGGGAATGGGCGAACTCTGCGCAGGAGTGAAGGATTCTGTTCGCCTAGCCACGCGTCCTTGCAAAATTTGTAGCCCAGAGTGCGGCGGAGATTCTTCGCGTCTGGTACAGAAAATGCTACGGGCGTCATAACGCGTAACGTGTGCGCGTCGCTATAGCTACCCTGCCTGCCACCTCGCTTCCTACGTAGGATTGGAGGTGTTTTAGTCGCGTACTGCCACTGGGTTTTTGGCCTGTCCACCATGGTGGGTTGGGCCACGTTGCCTGGGACAAATTAACCATGCGACAAAATACTTGCCGATATTCTCGCGGGCGCTTTCCTTTCTTCTTTGATGTTTTGTAGCAATTATATTTTGTGGCGAATCTCCATTCCCACACATGTACTTGGTCGTTCGTATTCATATTTTTTTTTGTTTTTTTACAACCTGCGTTATAACTGATTTAACCGTTTTATATTTTCTTCCTAAAGGTAATGTTAATTACACATGGCGTCTATGGTGTTTTTCCGGCTCCGAAATCGCTTCCTGCGCAGGCAATCTGCAAAAGCAAGGCATTTGTTACCAAGGGAAAGCTGTCGCTGGGTCGTGTATTTTGACACCACCTTTTTGTCACCGCTCTATACTTCGTATTTCGATGCCCCGCTTTGCTGAATACCTGAGGCGCAGCCTCTAAACGGTTTTTCAAAAAAATAAGCAAGTCAGCCAACAAGCTCCTGCCACTCTCATGCCATAGTGGCATGGGCGCTTGGAAGCTGTACGTGCTAGCCCTCTGAGCTATCGTGCAACACTCGCACTTGACAGTTTCTACGTAATTTGGCGCGCTATGCACATCGCCGGTGCCTGCGCACACATTTCGGAAGGCATTGCGAGACACTAGCCTAGCTCAGGAGAAAAATGCAATATGACTAGGTGAACAGTGGTGGCAGCGGACGCTGCACAGTGAAGTGCTGGCGGACCGACTCAGGGCTGTCCAGAGGGCCCGTGTGACGGCAGAGGGGCTCGGCCTCTCTGTACCGACGTGGAGCGGCCCGCAACAGTCCCAGACTGATCCCTCAGGACCAAAATAAAGTTATTCATACCATACCATAGGGTGGTTGTGAAGAGCGCGGTGTGTGCTGTGAGCGGCGGATATATACCACCTCAGTAAACGAGAACCAGAGCCCAAAGACTCGCAGAAGTCTGCGGCCTTTGTGGTTAAAGCGAAGCGAAGCTTCCTGCGGTCGCATGGTTGCTACGGTGGGAAAGCGTGGGTCCTCAAGGCCTGGCATGTGAAAACCCGCGTAGCGGGATTCTCTCACATTTTGCAACTTGGGTTGAAGGTACGCCGACGCGCACTCTCGATGCCGAGCAGAAACTTAGTGCTGAGGAACATTGCATTAGCTACGCTACCAAACATATCGCGTATCTCTTTGCATAGCATTTAATTACCGGTCCCACCCTGTACTGGGTGGCACCGGCAAGATTAACCTCTCGTGCCCTGCTGTCTGTACAAGCTCAAGCTCTGCGAATACGTGTTGGCCTTCCCAGCTGCGCATTCCCGGCAGCAACAATAGCCATCGCGCATAATCACCCCAACAATACGTGTATTCTAGTCTTCTCTTTAAGGATGCACATCAAGCACATCGTCCGACTTCCATCGCATCATCTTACCTACCTTCCTGCCGCTCGACTTCGTTCAGCGTTTAGCAGGATTATTGCCCCCAACCATGGAACTTTACCGTCACACTTCACACCTGCAGCGCGATCATCTGTACCGTCTTGGTGCCTGCTTCCACTTGTTCTTCTTCTTGTCATTCGCGGCATCAAAAAGAAAACAGAGATGTCCTCTTTCGACCTCAAAGAAACCGTGCTTTCATTCCTACATGATAAACACAAAGAATGCATCCACGTTTACACGGACGGTTTTGTCTCCTCCAAAAGTTCAGCTGGAGCAGTGGTAATTCCCGCAAAATCTGCCGCCATCAAATTCAAGACGTCTCACATTACATCACCGATGTATGCAGAATTCGCAGATATCCCTGTTGCTCTGGAGTTTATTGGTCACAAATCCTCACAGTCATGATCCACCTTTTGTGACTTGAAGGCAGCTCTCCAGTGTCGGCTGTCCGCTTTCAACCACGGACCTGACGTGCAATTAGTCGCAAACATCCGAATACTCCATCATCAAACAATGGATAAGGGCCACCACATCATCTACCAGTGGACACCGGGTCACTGGGGAATTTCGGAAAATCACCGTGTGGATGACGCTGCCCGATCGGCTCACGATGGTGCCCATATGATACCGATATCAATGTCCAAGAACAGATGCAGCCACAAGTCTACGCTCCATCGCACCCGAGCTTGAGCAGATTTTGTGCAACACCAGTGAATTCACGAACGCACGTCTCCCCAGGTCGGATCCATGTCTGAAACTCCCTCTTCCACAAAGGTTAGCACGAGCGGAAGGAACACTTCTGTGCCGCCTGTGGATCGGCGTGGCATTCACGAACTCCTATTCATTACGCATTCTAATGGCCGACAGCCCTATTTGCGACACCTGCGACTGTGAGAAGGTGATCGAGCACCTCCTATGTTAGCGTCCCCGTTACAACGTGCCAAGTGATTGCGACCACGCTTGAAGAACTGGACAATCAGCCTTCACAGACGAAGAAGTTCTAGGCTACTGGTCCAGACGGGTTTCGGTACTCAAGGCCTTAAGGGCTCTGCTCCAGTTTTTAAGGGCTTGCAAATTCCGTGACCGTCTTTGAATGTTGTAGCACGTAGCATCGCGTTATTGTGTGAAATTTTTTCGAACCTTTTTTCTTTCCCTTCTCATTCCCATTACCCCTTTCTGCAGCACAGGGTAGCCAGCTGCTTCTTACATTGGCTAGCCTCTCTGTCTTTCCTCCCCTTTTATCTCTCTCTTTCAATAAAACTTCGCTTAAGATACACATATGCCAACAAGTGCATTGAATTCGCCGTTCTTGTTTATCTCATAACCTAACAAGGAATGTTTAAAGCAACTTAGGTCTTCCTTCTCTAAATTTTTCAATGCCGGTTACTAACGAACTATTCACAACCACCACTAATTTGCAGGGATAGTAAACAAACATTGCATTGGAAGTTGCAAATACACGTGCCTATCTGAGCGTTTCAATGTGCTATATGTGTCGACTCCCAAGGGAAGGACGTCAAGCGGTGATTAAAAGCATATACGCTCCTCGTAATGCGAGAGCCTCGGCGGAGCCATTTACACAGTGTCTTCGGTTGGAGACTTGTCGTGGGTGCACGGAGAACACACGCCATTTTTTTGCGCTGACAAATTACAGGTCGCAACTATTTCAACTGAATCGCCAGGGTCTCTGATTTAGCTCAATCGAGTACTTGCGGCTGGTCTTCACCTGAGACTTCAAACAGTTCTTGTCAGGGGAAACCTTTCTTGTTCAAATTTTGCGGTCACATATGGGCGTCGACGTTCGCGCTGTGTTCATCGCAATTATTTGAACCGTTTAATAACGCCTTCATTTTCGGTTGCTCTTCTTCGGTGGAAACGCGCGTTTTCAAAGCAACCGGCTCCTTATGCAAAGTGTATGGATGGATGGATGGATGGACGGATGGATGGATGGATGGATGGATGGATGGATGGATGGATGGATGAATGAATGGATGGATGGATGGATGGATGGATGGATGGATGGATGGATGGATAGATGGATGGATGGATGGATCGATGAATGGATAAAGTTTCTTACACGTCCGGCAATGTTTAACGCGACTCGGGCTCAGGTCTCCCCCGGGGAACATCAAGGCCCTGCCTCAACGCCGCCTCACATGCTTGCTGGACTGCCCACGTCTGGATTCCCAGGTCTGAGCTGCGCAGAGCGGCGGCCCACCTCGACGACAGGGTCCCCGGAGTAACTGCCACCCCTCCTACAACTACATTGCACTCCCACAGCGTGTGTTTCAGTGTTGCTGGTCCTTCCTGGCACAATTTGCACGTGTCGTCCTGATGCTTATCTGGGAAGATACGTTTCAGACGGGATGGATTAGGGAAGGTTTTCGTCTGGAATTGTCTCCAGGCGACGGCCTGCCTCCTCTTCAATCTGGAACTCTGCGGTGGGTATATCCTTCTGGCGTTCAAATATGCAGTGGTTATGTCGTTGTATCTGGTGAGCCTGTCCCGTTCTGCTCGAGAAGCGTTCGCTATCGTGCGAGAGGCGTTGCCCTGTTCGGCGCGGCGGGTCATATCTCGCGCCGTCCGGTGCGCCGTCTCGTTTAGGTTCGGGAGCCCGTCGCCTTCCATGGTGACGTGCGCGGGGAACCATATGATCCTCGAGCTCGCGGTTTTGGATTTGCCCGCTTTGGCCAGAATGGACAGGGCTTCCTCGGAAATTCGACCTTTGGCGTAATTCTTTACTGCCGTTTGCGAGTCGTGTATGCATCAATTTTTTTGAAGTTGCCTTCAGTAGCTTGTAAGGTATTTCTGCTATACAAGCCCAAGTCGAATTCCTTTACCTTTCTTTGGCAAATTCCGGACTTAAGAACACAATATTGAAAATATATTCAAAAGCTAACATAAAGTAGTGAACGACCGTTACGGCAAATTCAAAACTCTTGGTAGAAAAAGCCAGAATGTTAAATGCAGAAGTGACTAGGAGACCCCATTAGTCATATCATAAGAAGCCAACAAACACTGACACCGAGGACAACATAGGGGAATTTGCTTAATAATGAAATAAAGGAACGATAAATTAATAAAGAAATCGGAGACCCCATTAGTACGATATCGACACGTGTACTTATTTACCCTTCTTTCACGGAATGCATTTCACCCGCTAACTATAAATTACGGTTTAGCGCTAGACATACGCCCTTGGGATTTGGAACTTACTCGAATGCTGTCTTTGATTGTATCTATACTGTATATTCTCGAGGAAATTTGTGTAGTCAGATTGCATGCGCGACACGAATGGTATAGTGCTTTCTGGCTTTCGACTGTGCTATAGACCACCACTATCGCTGTGCTTCGAGCGTAGCCTGTTTTTGTGGGCGCAGGTTCGGCCAATAAAGAGTTAGTTTCGTGATTCACAGTTCTTTTTTGCGACTACGTTCGTCACCGTCACGACAACGTGACAATATTGTTACAACAATACTCGCGGTGACGACCTAGCTATGCGCTCAATAATACCCACAGCACCCACCATCACTTCTCCGTTCACCGAAACCCCGTCCCCGAGGCACGCTGGTATGAAAAGGGGATTGCATTCGTTGTGACAACAGGGAAATGAGCGAGCATAATTTACTGGCTTATCGACGTAAATTGTCATCGCGTTAGACACTGGCACATTTTCCACTGCCTTCTTGGGTTTGAAACTGGCTTTAGTTAAGTGACAGACCATGTAACACGTGCTTTTAACTCCGTTACAGATATAAACCTATTTTCATGCCAAGGTTCTACAAATCTTTCGAAATTCGTGTTTGAGCATTCATGTTTGCCAGCGGCGCATACTGCCACACATCGCAAGGCTGGAGGTAAATTTAGACATTGCAAACACAATTATCGAGCACTCTCGGCACTGTGTAGAAAAGGGCTCGTGTCTTGAGCGTGCGCAGTGCGACTGATGGAATTTTTCAGACACACGGAGATCCTTTTAGCCTGCACTACAGCGGCCGCTTCCTAAAAGCGACAACAACGAAAACTGTTCATTGGATTATGTCTTTCTGCACATCGAGAATGCTTTACCGCAATTTGTATATGTTGGTATCGAAGACCGACAACATGCTGTTTCGACAATCCTGCCACGGCTCGCAAACACCCATAAATAGCACTCGCGTGTCTAAGCCTATTAGAGCCCGCAGGGAAGCCCAAGCGTGCTTGTCACTCAGGCAGGCCCTGGCCACGAGAAAAAAATAAAAATAAAAACGCGGCTCGCAAACAAGTAGCTCGAGTGAACGGCCCGAACGTTCTCTAGGCTTACCAAATAGCCAGATGACGTCTTTCGCGACGTCACTACCGTAGGGATATATATACATATATAAAGAGAGAGAGAAAGAGAGAGAGCGAGAGAGCTGAAAGCTGGCGCGGAAGACGTCACTCAATCCAACCATTCACGTTCCGTTTAGATCCACGGTATTTTACTTCGCTTCCGGCTCGTTTCGAGTCTGACGGGGCCAGCATGCCACACGTGCTCTACGTGGGCCGGCTGCTTGTCGGCCAGCATCACAGGCTCACGCATTGCTCCAGGGCCCGAACATCTGCCTGCAACGCTCGCTCTGCATCTTCGTCAGTGGGTCGGAGGGGTTGTGAAGGGCCGCCTCTGCTCTTCCGTACACGCGGAAGTTATTTTCGGCCCCACGGTCGGGTGAGCTACGCGGCGGAGAGGTGATCGAAAGCACCACCGCTTGAAGGTGACCGGTCGAGGAGCAGCGGACGAAATGCGGACGTGGGTGGTAACCGCGGTGTCTCTCCCGTTAAGGGCCGATTTACGCTCGAGCCGCCCATCGCCGCAAGCCGCACCGCACGCGTGCGGTCGCGCGAAAGATTGTACGTATCAAACACTTGTGCTCAAATTTCGGTTTACAATGTGTAAGGTATACACTCTGTACACAATGTAAACGGTAATCTGTGCACAAGTGCTGCAGATACGTGCAATTTTTCGCGCAACCGCAAGCGTGCGGTGCGGCTTGCGGCGATGAGCGGCTTGAGCGTAAATCGGCCCTTACGGACGCGCAATGGCGAAAGGCCAAATTCATTTTCGGTAAGGAGGAAGGGCTGGAGACTGATGCAGAGAGAGATAGCGTAAACTTTATTTGTAAATCAATAAGATTCGAGTCCGGCGTTTTTTTTTTTTTTTAGTGGGTCTGGGCACCCTCCAGGGACGCGGTTCCGAGACTTTGTCTCGAAGCGGCTTCCTCGGCTCGCTGGACGGCCCGGAGTTGTGCTGTCAGAAAGAAATCTTTAATTTTGTGC
The DNA here is from genome assembly GCF_050947875.1 of Dermacentor variabilis. Lineage (NCBI taxonomy): Eukaryota > Metazoa > Arthropoda > Arachnida > Ixodida > Ixodidae > Dermacentor > Dermacentor variabilis. The sequence goes on along the minus strand of NC_134574.1, from coordinate 119,516,122 downwards.
TCCGAAGTGTCTTCGCGGAGCTCATCAAAGCCGTGCAATTGTGAAAAATTTCACGGCGTTAGGGCTCCATCAGGACTCCCAACAATAATTGTCATCAATCTTGCATACGCTGTCTTTGTTTAACACTTCCGAGGTTGCTGCTTTTCCGTCGGGAAAGCGCTTTGTCACATTCATACTCGCCGGCTGTTCAAGACCTTAATGTCCCGTGAGTGAAACTTCAAATAAAGGAAATGCGCGCTAGATAAATCACAATTATTGTTCAGGGCAAAACTAAGACGAAAATAGTGCAAACTTCTTTTTTTTTATTAATACAACTGAGGATTGTCCTTCCTTGGACATAAAAGTACAAAATGACGCCAGATTCTGATCGCGTGCTAAACTAAATTAAATTCTGTGGTTTCAGGTGCGAAAACCACGATCAGATTATGAAGCTCGCCATAGTGGAGTGGACTCCCGCTTAGATTTGACCACACGTGGTTCGTAGACGTGCACCTAGTGAACTAGATTAGGTTCGATGGAATTGGCGAATCACTGCTGCTCACGAAGCTGTAAAACTACGGTTGGTGACCCGGGATCAGTGGAAACGATATGGCGGGAGAGAGAGAGAGAGAGAGAGAGAGAGAGAGAGAGAGAGAGAGAGAGAGAGAGAGAGAGAGAGAGAGAGAGAGAGAGAAAAGGTTGCATATAAAGGCAGGGAGGTTAACCAGAGGCAGTTCCGGTTGGCTACCTTACACGGGGGCAAGGGTGAAGGGGGGATAAAAAGAGAAAGAGAGTGGAAGGGGCAGATACAAAGAAATAGAGACGAGCACGATAGGAGAGGGAGGGCATTCCCATAACATAATGCGGCACCGTGCAGTGACGATAAGGAAGCAAATGTCGCTAAAACTATGAGCAGCGAAACATCATTCTTTACTGGGCGACGTTGTGCCCAAAAGCGCAAGGAACGCACAATTAGAACGACATAGGCGTGTACGGTCATCGGTCTTCACATATGAACTCACAGGCCATGGCAGTCTGCTGTATACACATATATATCAGCGAGCATGTACTGTAGGGTAACCTTTGGTGCCGGCGTACATTCGAAATTTAGTACTACACTATTTGCATTGCGCGCGCACTTTGCTTAGACGAGAATCTGCGACAACGTTTAAGGAATTACGGATCCGGTATAGGCGCATCTTTCGCTGAATGATAACTTGATGAATGTGATCAACCAGTACAACATGGCCACCAGCGAAAAACGCAAGACGATGTACGCATGACAATAGGCTTTGTACGAGTTTGTTTTTCGCAACGAATGCAGAGTGGTTGAGCTTTCGTAGGAGAAAAAAAGCATATTTTGTGTGAGTGCGTGTCCGTGCGCGCGTGTGTAGTTTGACACACAAAAGTGCGCAATGACTTGTGAGGGTTGCCTTAGTGGGCAGGGACAGGGAAGGCGCGGCATTAAATTTTACCACTTGGGGTTTCTTAACATGCATCTTAATTCAATTACACTTGCGATTTTTTTTCATTTTACATTTCGTCCCCCAATTTGGTCTCCATGGCGTGGAACAGAAGCCGTGATCTCGTGCGCCGCGCCAGAACGCCATAGTCAATTAACCACCCTGGTGAGTCGAAGACCTATTCTGATGAAGCGTTAATAAAGTGCGCCTTGGAAACGATAGCAGAGCGGCACACATTCAAGTTTCACGCGACAGCTGCCTTCTCTTTTTGCCACTACGATGATATACAGTATATACGTGGGTCTGTACACGGCGAGCTATAGCGAAACTGTGCTCTCTCTATCTCCTATCTCTCTCTCTCTCTCTCTTCATCCCCATCCCCCTTCCCCCAGTGCAGAGTTGCAAACCGGAGGGGCTTCTCGTTAACCTCCCTGCCCTTCTTCTCTTCTATTTCTCTCTCTCTCTCTCTCTATCCCCGAGTGCGCGCATGAACAACTGGGCGCGGGCGGGGGGGGGGAGCAAGTAACGGAAAGAAATAAGCAACGGCCGCCGCCGTGGCTTAGTGGCAATGGTCTTGGGCTGCCAAGCACAAGGTCGCGGTTTTGATTCGGTTGTGACAAAATGCAAATAAAAAAAAACACTCGCGTATTTCGATTTAAGTTCGCGTTAAGCGCCCCAGGTGGTCAAATTATAAGTTGGAGTGCCTCGCTGCCGTGTGCCTCCTAATCAGACTGTGCACTAAAAAAAATTGGCAGTGGCTTAGCTCGGTTATGCCAGGATTTACGTAGCGAGAGCCAAGGCATAGCATGGTTAGCCTTCGTTAATCTTGATTGCAAGACCAGGTTAGTCTGGATGTCTAGCTATGTAGCGGCGTTTAGCGAGCCATTCAGCACGCTGTTCGTCTCTTTCCTGGGCGATTCGTTTCCTCTTCATCTTGTTCCGATGTCGATTCCAGGCCTCCTCCTACTTATCATAATTGTCGCCGTCCATACTGCCACCTCAACTGTGGCTGCGGCGCACACAAGCTCTCCTTTTCAATCCTCCAACATGTTACCAGACATGCTACGCAGCTGGCGAAGCGAGCGGAGGCGAGCGCAACGACAAGGAATGCGGTGTGACGTCATACCAAACGGTGGCTTCGGAAAAGCGCGGCGCTGTGCATCGGCGAAACACCTATGGCTCGGTTCTGCTAGTGGCGCATGCGCAGTAGTGACTAGGGAGCAAGAGAGAGAGAGAGAGAAATATCCGCGGCGAGTCGCGTGCTGTGACATCATGTGCCTCCTCGGAGCACCGCCACGGCGAAATCGCAAGGTCGCGGCCAGTAAAGCTTTCGCTTTAAAAAGAGGAAAAAAAGAAACGGACATTTATAGCGACATACCTTATATGAAAAAGTGCGTGGCGGTAGCTCGGCAAGGAAAACATTGCCATAAAGAACGTGCCATTGCCATACGTTTCTGCGTTCATGCCTCGTTTGGCTTCTACGCGCGCTAAGATTGGTTTACCGCATAGCTTTCGAAACCGGAATGGCCGATCTTCGCCCTATTCTGCTTCCTTTGGAAGCTTATATAGGAACACTAGCGATGCCTACGTTTACTGTGCGTGGCTCGTCCAACTGGGAGCCACACACGGAATTTCTAGTCGTGCGCGTAGGGCAGCACCGTCGGGTGGTATTCCAGGGCACCGAATGTGCGACACGTGACTGAACTCTTCTCTCTCGTGCGCTTCCACCGATGGAAGACGCGACGGCTTTCTCGCAGTCGCAGAGACATTTGACGACGAGGACATGTCTTATCGCCGAGTACATCAGCAAAGTAAGTTTGGCTTTAAAATATTGCTCCGATGCCCGGAACCTCGCTTGCGCAGACATGTCGTTTTCGCATCTAGACTATTTGCAGCATTAGCGAGTGCCTTATACGTTTAGCATAGGTAAGTGCCCTTCCCGCTGCGCAGCAGACTAGCCGGCCCCCCCCCCCCCCCCAAATCAAGCGGCCCCCCTTCCCCGCCCCCGCCACCACTTCTCACACATTCCTAAAGCGCCGCCAAATGAATGTTGAGACTTGACAGCTATTCAGCGGTCAACATTTTGCTGGCTTTTTCACTTCTTTTGGATGGAGGTAGTTATCGGCACCTCTTGGGGTGTGAATGCCAGTTTTCTCATAGATTCGGTGCCCGCGTAATGAACTCGAGATGCATTCAGTTGTCACCATCTATTCAACGGCCGTGAGCTTCGTTATTGCTTCGTTAGTTCAACCTTCTTTGTTTAGACTGATCCAGGGACCAGGAAAGAGATTCGGTTCTTAGTCAGCTGGTCTGTATGCTCGTGGAACGAACTGTGGCCCGAGAAATCGCCAACTGCGTTTAACTTTTCCTTTAGGTTCATTATTTCCTCGAGTGACGGCTCGCCGCCGACGCGGGCAGATCCCCGGAACCAAATACCTACGATATGGGTCAGATAAGGTGGAAAATAACATCATTTCTAAACAGCGTCAATCATCAAAAGGTGGAAAATAAAAATAATGCGAGACAGCGTACATCATCAAACCCTGCAATAACCCTTAAACCCATAAGCAATATGACTGTCACTTGTTACTTCATCTGGGTTTTTCCCTAATTGTACATCACTTTTCGTGCACAATTGGCAACGTAGGGAAACAAGAGTCACAATGTGTTGAGAAATTAAGTGATCTACTAAGGGACAGAGCCAAGGCAACAGCCAAATAGGAAGGAAAAGCGAAAAATTAACAAATTTAACCGTTGTTTATGAAAATATTTATAGAACATCTTTTTACTTAAAAAGTATGTAGAGAAAACGGCGCTGGAAATGGAGAACAATGCTGTGTGTTTTGAATGCGGCTTGTACCGTACCTTAAGTACGGTACACACCTTACATATCATACCGTACCGTGCATACCATACTGTACCTTACATCCCGTACCTTACGTGCATGTGACAGTTGCGGTAGCAATCCATTGAAAGCGGACGCGGATAAGCTTACTCTAAGCCCTTCCTCGGTAAGAATCAACTGATAATATTTCAGTGGACACTCGCAAGTCCCCGCAGTTAGCAAATACGCTCTACCGCGTTTCAGTGATGCAATCACGCAGCAAGCTTTACACAAAGGATCACAGAACGGACATCAAGAGCGGGAGACGCTTCGCACTGTCCAATTGGCCTAAGTGCCAACTGACGTCAAAGTTTGTGCAACCGCAGTACGAAGCGCGAAGTGGCCGGTCGTGTGGAAACATTGCATCGTCCGTGCTGGATCCTCCATTTGCGGCAGTCTGCACACGCCAAGCCATTGCCTCTACATCCTTATGAATTGCGTCACCTACGTGTCATGCTTATGTAATGGACGCTCAGCTTCCGCTGGGAGTCCAGCGCTCGCCAACGTATCTTAATAAAAGAAGCAAAGGAGCTTGCCTGTGCGCGAAAAGGTGGTGAAAATGTGTATTTGAAAAAAAAAAAATGAATGAGTGCGTACTGTCGATGCCCAGGTTGCTGGAAAGAGTGAGAGAAAGAAAGAGTCTTTGTTTTCTGAACCAAACTAGGTTACCCGAGATGCCTCTGAGTGCATGGAGGAACACTGAATGTAGTCACCAATACGTTCACATGGAGTATATGGCATACAAATGCGCATTACCCATAAAATAAGAGTCTATTCTCGCTCATTTCGACAAGAACGCGCACCGGATTTCGGCGACAAATGTTGTCCAGAACCGACCGCCCCGGCAGTGGACAGACGTTACACAGCGCTATAGCATCTTGTTTAGCACAAACCTCCTTGGCAAAACATCTTCGCTAGCACCCACCACAGCATCTCAACCTTCGGACATCCCATAGTTACAGGTGTGTCTGAAAGAGATATGCCACGCATGGGCCGCGCAACTCGGCTACGCGATCGGAAACGCTCTTATATCTGAGAAAGTCTGAGTACAAAAAGGAGCGGGATGAGCCAATCGGGTTTATTGTAGAAATGATGCGGGGGCTTGAGTACGTTGATTTCTTGCGGTGAGGACACTTTGGCAGCGTTTATTGTTTCTTTGCGTAGAGAGAGAAATAAAGAAACAGAAGACAGGAAAGGCATGGATGTTAAGGTTTGTTACTCCAGTTTGCTATTTGCTACTCTGTGCTGGGCGAGAGGGGATACAGGGATGAAAAGAGAGAGAGAGAGAGAGGAAAGAGACAGCACAGTTTCGTGTGCATATAAAGGCACGTACTGCCTACTGACTGCATATTTAAACGGTTGCCTAGGCCTGTCGACTTGAGGTACTGCAATGATGCTTTCGTGGCTTTCAGTGACATCAATGCGCACGGCCATGGTCCAAGTACCTTCATTTCCGAAAATAGATCCAGGTTCCAGCTGGTTGAATGCTGTCCGGAGAGGTTCATGCCAGACTTCGTACCGGAGACAGAGACAGAAAATGTGTTCAACTGCTTCTGTTATACTACAAAACTCGCACGTGGGCGAATTCCGATGCTGAACGAGTAGTCCTTTGTAAATTGCACCCCGAGCCAGAGGCGGCACAACAATGTCGCCTAAGAGCGAGAGACTTTTTGACGGAATTTTAGCTAAAGGGATGAAGCAACTATATGAAGATGGCACTTCGGCATGTTGGGAGAAGGCCAATATTGGTGTGTCGCAGCTCTAGCCACGAAATTAGGGTTTCTTTCAGCGTCAGATCAGGATAAAGGGGTCGAACTGGTCGAGGTCCTACATGAGTGGGCCGGGGGGCTACGTCAGCAACGTCATTGCCAGCAATGCCGGTGCGTCCAGGCAGCCACTGAAATACAATGCCATGGCTTTTATTGATAGCTTTTGTCGAGCACAGAGCCGGTGAACAACGCCTTTTGTCGCTGTAGCGTCAGGTGGCTATAGGTACACGCCGAGTCCTTATGGGTGCCATTTCTCGTCGAGTCATGTTGGGCGATGACGCAGTTTGAACGGGAGTCAGTGCTAGACCTCGGAAAAACGGCTTGTGCGGTAAACAAATGCACCAGAAGGTCTCGCAGCAATTAAAAGAATGAAATTGTTCGCTGATTTATTCGTTTGCTTATTTATCACAGTTTAGGACAGTGTTAGTTACAGTTTATTAGAGCCAAGCTCTTTTTGAGAACCTTCGCGTTATGTGCAGGCAGTGGCTGCTGTTGCTGCACCCCTGCAGGAAAACCGCGCGTCTGACGTCGCGTGGTACACGCGTGCGCGAATTATAGCATGTTCAGTGCGAGGTACCACTACAAGCGGTGTGAATGTACTACTACTGGTATGTCGTAATGCATTTACTCCGGTTGTGAAGAAAGAGCGAAATAAGAACCGCAGTCGGTGCAGCGCGAAGAAGCTGCTGCATGTTTTTGTTTTAGTTGAAAAAATATATATATTCGGGAATTCAGTGAAATGAGAGGGTGGGAAACTTCAAGGGCATCTGTTTTCGTACCATCTATTTAAGGTTGCTCTGCATCTTGCTCAACAGGACGCTTTAGGTTGAAGTAGACTCCCATTTCCGTAATCAGATACATGTAAACCGGTAAAACTACGCGTTTCTTTTCGATCTTTCTTTTCCAGATGTTTTTTGCGTTTTCGTATTCCTTGTGATTTGATACCCCCCCTCCCCTTCCCCCCAGCCTAAAGAAGAGTGGATTCCACAAAGGCATGGTGGTGCATATCTGTGATGTTACCGAAAATCAAGGCGAACAAGAAAAGGGGGAAAAAAGCGGAAAAAGAAACAATCGGAAAAGCATGTAGCGTTACTTCACATGCATGGACTGTCACATGGATTAAAGAAGACAGCCCAACCGCATGACGTTCAAGTATTGTTCTCCGCACCGCAAAAACTAAAATGCACGTGAAAGAGGGTTAACGTAGGAAACAAAGAAAAAAAAAGTAAGCGCTGCAGTTTTTCGGACTAAGCAAGTGGAGAAGTATGTCGAATGCGCCAATTTCGTGGTTTACCACATACCAATAACTTGAGGGAAAGTACACATTGGGCGAAACCAGACGCCTTCTAAATGACAGATACCGGGAGCGCAAGTACATATACCAGCTTCTGACAACGCCTAGAAACTTGGCTGCGCACCGCAAACAGTGCAAATGCGAGCCGCAACTAGATAACACCAGAGTCATTGGCACAGCAAAAGCGAAAACGGAGCGAGAATTATGGGAGGCGCTCGCGATAGCAGAAAAAAAAAAACGAGAACTACGCACGCCCTACGTCCATCACACTCGTCCAAGCTGAACTCGAGTTTTCCAGGGCCAACGGGTGCAGGTGAACGCTCCTGTTCTGGCCCACTGCAACATCACGTGTCTCCCTGTTGTAATATATTATATTTATCCCCCCACACACCCCTCAATCACAATTTATATGAGCGTGTCCTCTAACAATATTAAACCACTTGGTAGTCTGCGCTAGGTACCTCTATTTCTTGTTCTTTTATGTGAGTTCTTGAAGTTCTTCCGTCAGTATAATACTAAGAACAATACAATCATCAATGAAATTTGTTGCGTATAAGAAAGAAGGATAAGTTCTAGCTACTGCATCACTGTATTCTTATTTAAGACATCATATTATATACACAAGCTGTCGAAAACCATTAACTTTCAAGAATTAGAAGCACGAAGTTTACAAATCCTTTACTCTTCACCAAAAACAGATAACGCTGTTCTGTAGATTGCACCAGTTAGAGAATCTCAAGAGTCCAAATTTGGTCTATAAGTTTACAGCCTAAGTGTGGCTGTTACAATGTTTACTAAGGTTTTGAAAAGTCCAGCTCACAAATTAGAGGTTAGAGTTGTACTTCAGAGTGTTCTATGGCGCATCAATTTTGTCCGCTCTATACGTATTATTGGGTACAGTTGGGGGAATTGCGACATGCTATTTTATTGCTGAGCTAAACAGTTAATTTCGTATTTCAGTTCTTTTAAGATTTTGCAATCTCCCTTTCGTTAAATTGCGTATAAATGAGTAGTAGCACGCACCATTGAAGCCATTTGGGCAAAGTTGCGGTGGTGGCAATTGTATAACTTTCTTATTAGAAGCTTCTGAATAGCAGCACCTAAGCAGACGACGTGTGCCTTTGGTGGTGATCGCATATGACGTAAGTGCCAGGACGTTTCCTCGGATAATTTTTCAGCCGCCTGTATTGCATAATCTCAGAAATCATGCGTCAATTTTGTGGACGGATGATAGCGGCGTTTTACTTTTAAGGTTCTGTAAAAAAAAAAAAAAACATAGCAGGCTACATTTACGAGCTTTTCATGACGCGTCTACTCACACTCCTGAAACCTAAAATTTTCCGCGGAAGTTCCTTTATATATACCCCATCTGAAATTATGTTTCTGACAGGCTCCATGCAAACCTTCGTTGCGCTTGCGCTTTTTTAGCACACGAGCAGCTGTTTCTTCGTGAAGGAGTTGCTCCCAGTGTTTCTTTAAAGAAAGAAAAGTGTAGCCTGAAACTTAGTGAAGAGTGCATGATGAACTACTTGGGCGCCCTTCTTTCAACCATCTATTTTCGCTTCCTCTGCGAACGGCCTAAAGGAGGCCAGCGGAAAAAGGGAGCCACCGCTCCTCCTGGCGAGAGAAGGCGCCCCAACGGCAGACCGCGCCTGCGGGAGCCACTGGGTTTCCTCCATGACCGTGGCCGACATCCGACCGCCGCTACTCTGGCGTTTCTCTGCCGTTTCTGCGGTAAATAAACACTGACTCGCGCTTCAGCGCGCGTGCGTGGAAAGCGTCAGCGAAGGAGAGAGAGAGAGAGAGAGAGAGAGAATAATGCAGAGAAAGGCAGGGAGGTTAACCAGAGGTAGTTCCGGAATCACGGAAAACGCTTCGATAGGGCGCTTAGTCTACTTCGTTGTTTGTTACGTTTAGTTCTTGTTTTTTTTTCCTGCTGGTATTTTCGTTTCGTCCACCATATTTATTTAGCCGCTGCATGGAGCTTCTGGTTCGCCGATGAGCTGCTCTGAGTTCCACGTAGAGAAGCCGCTAGAAATTATCACTCGAGGTGGTGCATTGTCAAAAGAGAAAAAACAAATATATATATAACCTGAACCGTGTTAAACTAGCGTGCAACAAAGCTTGAGGCGTGAGGCAGCTGGTGAAGTTCGAAAACGTAACGAAGTGTCCTATAATCGCGACACTTGAAAAGCGTACCTCTAATAAAAAAGGATGAAACACGCAGAGAGCTGGAAAATAGATTCCACTAAACAACCATGAAAGAAAAGAAGGGTTCCTCAGCACAGCAACTCTTATTTCTGCGCTCTTTCAAGCAAAGAAAAAAAATGAAGACGACAACGTAACTTAGGAAAAGTAAGGTGAAAAAGTTTGTGAGGTTGTTGTCACCCCCCCCTTTTTTCTGTTTGTTTTGCCCTTCGCACACTGCGAGATCAAGCGCATTGCCGCAAGCTCTAGAGGCAGCAACCCTGGTGATTCCTACGTAGCCTAGCAACCTCGCTCAATTTTCCACATCTACAAATTACACGAAATGTGCAAAATTTGATGGCAATCACCCGCCCCTACAAGTTGCTCAAGGAATTGTTCAATGGCAGGAACTTCAAAAAGTTATCGTGTAAAATAACTCTTCTTAAAAAGTAATTTTGTAAGCCGTTTTGTAATAGCAGCAGAATACTTGAAAAATCCTTGTCTGCCCACTACTGTTCTTTGCGCTGCTGTTATTAGGCATTGCGGTTTATAGTGCGTTAGCATTAAGAGTGTCGAAGCGGGAAAAAGTATATGTGAAGAGTGGGAAGCCCATCATGTGTTGGAGGTATAACACACACACACACACACACACACACACACACACACACACATATATATATATATATATATATATATATATATATATATATATATATATATATATATATATATATATATATATATATATATATATATACATACACCACGTGTTATTTGTTCTTTCTGACCCGTGCACTTTGCTTGTCCGATTCCTAAAGAAGCATGAAGGGCATTGTTGATTTTCTCAGAAAACGCAAAGTTGGTGTGAATCCAGCGCTTTGTTCTTTTACGTCGAATTCGCCAGCTCAGGCTTTTTATAGCGACCTTTATCGTCATTGCCGCTGTCAGTTTTATTTAACGTTGCTCTTTCTGAGAAAATCAACAATGCCCTTCGTCCGTCTATAGGAATCGGACAAGCAAAGCGCACGGGCCAGAGAGCACAATAACTAAGACGTGATGCATACAGACTCACTTTTTCGATTCCTATAAGCGCATGAACTGTCGTTTTTTCTCAGAAAAAGCTAAGTTGGTGTGGCTCCAGAGTTTCGTTCTTTTAATTCGAATGTACCAGCTTAGGCCTTCTATAGTTATCGTTATTGTCAGTGTTCCTGTCAGTTTTACAGTTGCCGTCGTCTCCCCTTTCGCATGAGCCTAGGCCGAGTAGCTGGCTATACAGTGGTGAAAGCTGATCACTCGAATACACTATTTTATAAGTCAAGTTATTTAAGCAACAAACCTCCGAGAAGACCAAGGTGGTACCGGCTAAACACGCCCTCTGCTGTCGCCCCCCCCCCACACGCATGCACACACGCACACCTTCATTTTCATTAATGTATCGTTTGCTTCATTCATTATTAAGTATAAGCATTAATTGTGCGCAAGATTGTCCACTCAGACGTGGCACTCTGAAGGACGCAACCCGCAGTGTGATCGTCCCGTCTCTGTCCACTTCTCGCCTTCATAAAAATTGGGAGGAATAGAATCCAACGCTAGCCACACAGACTGGCCTTGGAGTTCAATGCGTCGAAGACAACAATGAGAAAAGCCGTGCAAAACGGCCTCAAGGTGATCTCTCACAAATAAAAATTACGAACCCTTTCCCTAACGGAAAATGGGGGTAAGCGAAGCTTGTCCTGCGTGCACCTGACCTGCGTCACCGTTAAGTATCCCACAGGTAACGATGCTGGATTGCATCGGCCTCCCGCTCCCTCAGCTCGGGATCTTCTCGTTGCTGTGGGATTGCCTGGGCTCGGACGGCTCTAAAGGCGCGTTCATAGTACGACGTTATCGGTGTGCGGGCGAGCGTCGGAGCGTGAACCCTCGTCCGGTTACACTTTTTGCCGCCATTGCGTCGAACCATCGGTCGAACTATAGACGCTGTTGTTCTCGCCAACGTGACGTAACGTGTACGCGCGTTCGCGCTACGTCTGACTATATTTAGGCCTTAACGGCTTGACCGGTGCGCCCACGGCGAGCCGTTCCATGGGCAAGTTCTCGCCGCCGCTCGTCGAAGGCTGCCAGTTCCTCGGGGCAGCGTCTCCTGTTTTTTTTTTCGATGCCAGCCAGATGCGGCCGATCCGACCGTTCACCAGCTTCTCCTACAGTCATTTCCCATTCTCCCCCGTCGGCTAGCGTTCGCGCCTGCTTTACGGTCGTGGGCGAGAGTACCATATAAGTGGCGCCTCATGACGGAAGCCGGAGGAAGACTGACAGATGCGTGATAACCTGACAGACGCAAGGACGGAGCGTATACCGCTACTCCAGCGGAGGGGCAGCGCTGCGAGCTCAGGCACACTCGTGATGCAAGCAGTCCCACCGTCTGAGAAGCAGCGCATCGCGGCAACTCACTGAACTAAAGTGCACCAACGGCTCCCATTGAGGAGTAAGCGATTGCGCTGGCATTGCAAAAATAGAAGAAGGCTTTGCATCGGGGAACGCACAACGAGAGGCCGTACCGCGGGTTTTCCGAGAATCAACTGAACGGAAACAAAGCCGGCACAGCGCATGCGATACCCTTTCGTGCCCTTTCCTCCCCGAAGGAAGCGAAACGGCTCTGATTGGTTGCGCGCGTGGTGTGAGCGTGCGCCTGTGCAGCCGAAATCCATGCTAATGACTCACGCTCCAGCGCCCGCACAGCCGTCACCTCATCAAACGCCCTTTCCCACAGCTGCTCTTCTCTGGGAGCAAATGGACTTTTGCATGAACAGACCGCCACCGAAACTGGTGAGGCAATACAAGTTTCGCTTGAAAAAAAGAAAAACACATGGACTGACGGAGGTGCAGAGAAAGAGAAGATGTGAAAAATGTCCGCTGCTCTAGGAACGGGCCATTAACGGCGAACACTCGGCAACTGTGTTCACCGATGAAAAAATTTATAAGCTGCGGGACCGTTACAACGCTCAGAAATCTCGTGCGCTTGTTCCTGCGCCAGAGCTTGCTCATGCAACCAGTTGAACAGTTTTTTGAAACTTCCACGCGCCGTTTGTCATGGTTTGAGCTGGGGTAACCATCACTAGCCACATTCCTCTAGTTTTTTTTTTCTGTTACAGGAAGGCGCAAAGTGTGGCACTCACACGAACTTTAAAGATATTCCGGAGCCTCGTTCGCTGAACGTCATCCTTGTCCCACTTCGGCAAATAGTGTTGCAGTTTGCAGCAGGACGACGCCCCGGCACAACAATCGAAGAGCAAATCAACGCCACAGCAGTGGTGTCACGCTCTAATACCCGACTTCATTCCAGCTCAAGAGGGGCCGGCGAAATACTCACAACTAAACCCAATAAACTTATGTTCGTGTGGGCTATTCTTGAAAAGGAGGCCCGCAACCTTCAGCACACGAGAACGGTAGCCCTGAAATGATCGATTAAGCGAGCGGGGTGAAATATTAGCCTTGGAGTAACTTGCGGGCTGCTATTCGAGTGTACCTGCAGAACGTCTAAAGGCCTTGATCAGGGCTAAAAGCGGAGATAGTGAATAAAATGTATTGCGTTGCATTCCTAATATATGCGGGTAAACGCCGTGCAAAATATTCCTTTGAATGCTTTTATTCTGAACCAAAACATCAAGCATAAACCTCGTGGCAGTATTTAACGCTTACATTGAGTTACAGCCAAGCTGTATATGGCTAGGGTTCCTTGTATTTTTGTTCTCCGTCAACAAAAGCAATCATCATCAATGGCTTATAAATCATCAATCAGCAAGCCAAAAATGTAACGGCTCAAATCCCACGTAAAGCAGAGGCTACAGTGCACTCAGCAAAGTGAAGCGAACTGCACTTACATTCTTTGGAATCACTTGTACAACATACAGAACAGCATGTCGAAAACTGTCGTCATCAAGGGCTCATACCTCCGTAAAGCAGAGGCCACAAGGTTTTTTTTTCATTTATTGCCTGGTTTATACAACTATATCAAACAACAAATGCCGTTTGAGAAAACAAGATAAATTGGTAAGTTTTAAGCACCAAGTGTCAGCCTTACTGGGCGGACTATTCTAGAATTCTTTGAGCACGGGCAAGGGTTCCACCCTTGACAGCCACGCAGGTACAACCAAAGGCACTCAGCTAAGTGCAGCGAACAGTGCATACATTCTTTGGAATCGCGCATACAACACACAGAACAGCATATGTTTCAAGAAAGAACAAGCTCATAAAAGGCATCGGAACCACATAATTTATAAGTTACTCGTGATAGGAATACGAAGCAGGTAGCGCTCCCCGCAAACATCTCCCGAAAACGATTACAGTTGCGCAAGCTGCCACATTGATGCCACCTTTCGACGAGGGGTGTTAGGTCCCTAGCCTTTCGTATATAAGCTAACCAGCTTAACAACTGATTTCAATGTTGTTGCAGCACCGCTATGGGCAGTGGCGTGCTGTCAAAATTACGATTACTCCCATTCCTACCATTATTCTAACCTAGCACTACAATCATTACTCTAAAGACATGAAGCATTGCATACCACCCTTAGCAGTGGTGGCGGTGATTTTCAACAGCTTCGCTGGTCGTTCACGTTCACAGCGTGGGATGTCCCATTAATTTTTTACATACGTACACAGTTCTTTGCGCATATCCGTTGCGGCGGCCGCATTCCGGCTCATACCCAGTAACCCAAGTTGGTATCAACCATGCTGATTTAAGAGCAGAACAGTTCGAGTGGCACGTATAATAAGTGCTCCATGTCGGCATGAAACAGATTCATTAAAAGAGTGGTACGTAACCAGTGCTGCCGGCCCAGTGTCGCATACCTAGAGGCCCATGTGGGCGTCAAAGAAGTTCGTTGAAGAGGGCCACATTGCAACACATTGCCACATGCCTGTGACCCAAGTTGGGTCAGTCGATTGTCTTCTAACCGTTTCCCCTCCGCACAACAGCGAGATGCCTTACCCGCCATTCGTCAACAGACCAAGAAATGACCCAGATTGGTGGGAAAACATAGATAGATAGGCAGATAGATAGATGGATAGACAGACAGTCCCCGGTAAGTGCGTGAAGCAACCAAAGAACGCTAACCGAATTAAAACGTGAGTGAGGACGTGCACCTCACGACCACACTGAGAAGCGAAATGAATGCCACGGGAATGCTTATATTAACAACACAAAATGAAACCGTGTCAAGCAACGTACGCATCAAGGCAGAGCGCAGAATGCGTACATGAAGTTCCGTTGCATAAATCCACGCATATCGATTCGTTGCCTTAAGTGCAGCCATAGGCTGTTTAACGGAAACAGCGGTGAAGCGAACGTACTGGACAGAAAGCCATAGAACTCAGTTGAAGAGGACAGAAAGCTTGCAAAAAGAACAGAACGATGCAAGACTCGAAGCTGAGCTACTTTCGTCGCTCAGCTGGTCACGCGAATAGTGCAACGAATTGAACACGTAGGTATACCGAAATTGAACTTTCACGACGTCTAAAAGCTTCCACCAATTGTGTCACATTCTTCTTCTAATCACGCGCTATTTCTTACCAGTGGAGAACAGAAAAAGACGGCGGACGGAAAGAACTAGATTACTAGGAGAGGCAGGCAAGTTGGGCATAATACTTTAATAATTCGTTCAGAATCTCGCTAAGGACATGTGAACGTGACAGGAAAACCATTTCCACTGCTTATAGCTTGAGATTTTCATAAACTGTCAAAGGCTCCGCTAAGCGGTCGACAAATCAAACTTATAATGTATTCGCGAATAGGAGGAACCTCACTGCGTCGCCAGAGCTTAAACTTTATTGCTTGGAGCACGAGCGATTCCGCAACAGCCTCATCTCGTCAAGGCGCCACGCCCGACACGTTCGTGACAGGGGTGATCCATCACTTAAGCGACGAGAAGCTCGCTGCTCTGACGCCACCCTTCCCCAGGAAAGGTATAGTGTTCGCGCGCAGCTGCTTTGTGACGCAGCACAGCTGGGCGGGGAGGCGCATGACTGGCGGGGAGACGGAAATGTTGTGCTCGTTCTCTTGCTGACGGATTACTGCGACGAGATTGAGGTGGAAAGTTGCTCTGCTATCGCATTTCTTTCTGTATTCTGCGGCAAAATACAAGTACGGGAGAACGATAATAATTATATAAAGGTTTATTGTTGCTTAAATATAATGTCAGATGAGCAAGCGGATACACACATGTTCGTCACATATATGGGTCACACCCATATACGAAGAAACAAGCAATGAAACTAGGGAATGTACTGGGACAATTAATTGTTGCGTTTGATAGAAATGTAAAAATTATAATCTAAAAAAAAGCAAAGGAAATTAATGCGGACAAAATGATCTTACATACACGCACACACTCTCTCTCACACACACACACACACACACACACACACACACACACACACACACACACACACACACACACACACACACACACACACACACACACACACACACACACACACACACACACATATATATATATATATATATATATATATATATATATAACCAGACCCGTGGACGTCATTCCTAGCAATTTCCTTGCCTGCCGTTTTCGTCCCCCTCCCTTTTTCTTTTCCTTCCAGTGCTCTCATCCGCGCGCTTCACACTAGGCCACGCTGCGGGCCGTAAAAAATAATCGGCAGTTCACTTTAAAATATACAGTTCAGTTCAACCTCCGGAACTTTTTCTTGAGACAGCAAAGTTACTTCTGCGCCTGGATGTGAGGTGCTCACGCGCCAGGTCTTTTCTCCTGTGCCCTCATTACTTGTGAAGGGCCTTTCAAACCTCTCTAGTAACTTCTTCCCTGGTGAGCCGGGTTCCCTTTGGGCGCACACCTAATCACCGGCGTGATACACCGGAGTAAGTCGATGTCGGCATCCACAGTGGCGCCACTGCGTTTCTTGCGCTTTTCAAGCTCTTCTGATCGCTGCTGCTTTGATCTTTTAAAAACGGATGCTCGGTCGTCGGAGCTGGAAGTAGTAACTGGGGTGTCTAGGTTAAGATGGCGCCACGTCTTGGCGGCATCACGAAGCCGGCTTTCGGCGAGGGATATCTTCACGTCTTCAGGCGAGGCCTGTCGAAGGACCAATGAATTAAGCGAGTGTATCCACAACGTTGGATCCTCCTCGAAGATTGCGAATATCTGGAACTTCCAGGGGAGATTGTGAAAGAAGTGCGCTGCGCGCAAGGAATGTTGCATCGGATACCATGACGTCTTCCAGGTGCTTGGACAGCTCTGCTATGACCTGTGCTACCACAGCCATGTCGCTGGAGGCCGAAGTCGAGGGGTTAAGGACAGCGTCCTCCGACAATACATATAGTAGTCGCTTGAGTCGCGGCAACAGAATCCACGTCCAAGGGAGCTTGTACGGCGTACCTTGGCGGCAAAGCGCTTTGCATAGGGACGGGAGAGGTTGATCCATGACCTGAAGATCTGAGATGACAGCAAGGCCGGGTGGAGAGCAGATCAGAAGGCGAGGAACCGTGGACATCGTGTCCGAGTGGTGACTGGAGCAAATGCGTTTAGCGGCAGTGCCATATATATATATATATATATATATATATATATATATATATATATATATATATATATATATATATATATGTGGAGTGCCGCGGAAGCAGCGATACGATGGAGCTTTTCAAGTCACATCGTATTACCAACTCCCAAACAACACGGCGCTTTACAGGAAGGTGTAGGCTTGAAGTTAACAGGGTAGAACAACGAAGATCACTGAATCCAACGTTTCGATAGGGAAACTTCCCTTCCCTGACGAAGACAAGCCCCCTTATCGAAACGTTGCCTGCGGTGACATTTGTTGCGCTATCATTGTTAATTACTGCGCGTAATTACTGCACACGCTGTGGTGTCTCAGTGGCTATGCCGTTGCGCTGCTATGCTTGATGCCACATGGTCAAATCCCAGCCGTGGTGACCGCATTTAGGTGGCGGCGAAATAAAAAAAAAGCAAGGAAGGGAAAAAAAAGAAAACGGCCGTGTAAAGTATACTGTATGCACGTTAAAGAGCCCCAGGGGTTTAAGCTTTATCACTATATTGCTCCACCATTGCGTGCCTTATAAGGAACACGTGTTTTGAGCACGTAAAGCCCTAGAGTTTTCGCTTCTTTAAATCCAATTGTTGAGTAACATTGCACTACGACGCAAATTCCATTGTTTACTGAAGAGATGTCCCACGCGCAAAAAGCCGCCTCGGCGTGCACGTAGACTAAGAACGGTCTCTTCTGGATTCTTTTGATACGTAAATACCCTATAGCTTAAACGAACATAGCTCATAGTAGTTGGGCAGGTCGGTAAGCTAATGCTGCATACTTGATTCTGACTTCCTGTACCGGCGTTCGGAAGATGAGTACTCCACACGCGCTGTACGCCGTGCGAAAAAAAAAAAAGAAAAGAAAAAGTAGTTCTGCGGAAGTCCTCCCGGTGGCGTAAGATTAAAGAAAAGGAGAAAATTGTCATCGGCCGCAGTGCGGCACGAAGGTACAAAAAGCTCCCTTGAACAATTTTTTACCTTGCTTCTCTGCTCCAGCCTTCAGTGAATGCCTGACAACTCTAGTTTTATGTCTTGCTTTCTTAAATCATCCCCAAGTTGGCAGATATCAAGGTATAGCAATGTGAAATGAAGGCCATTACTTTTTCGCCTGCGTATTTTTGTGTATTTTGCTATGTATGAACGGACGCCACTCATACCTGTTGGTGGTATTGCGCAGCACAGGGTTTCTTGGAAGATTACCAGGAGGTGCAATTTGGCGCCGTAATCTATGCGAGTTTCTTAACGGGCGCTGTGCCGCCCTGGGACTGCCGGTACGCGGGTGTGCGATACTATGCTTCGATCTAGGCTGCAGGCTTGAAATAGTAATATCCGTGCAAGCAACGCTTTAAGAGAATGAGTTTTGTCAGCAAAAATGTTTGTTTTCCTGTCGCACATCTTTCGCTATTGTTTACTCACACATAATACGAGTATAAGTGAAGCGATAAAGAAAGAAAAATCAGTTTAATGTGGCGTACTGTGAGCGCAGACCTTGCGAAGTTTTTTTTGCTTCCAGCGGCAGCAAGTATTTTTCACGTTCGATATCATTGCACAGCTCGGCACGAGTTGGCACGACTTAGTAAAAAATTGCTTTACATATTATTATTGAAAAATTGGCATTTGTTATGATTTCTTAGTAAGCAATGAACAATTGTAACAAACGGGAACACTGCTAGCCAGACGCGTCTTCGTAGCCTTTCGGCTCTCCGAGAAAGACGCCAATCAGACACCGCCGCATCCGGGAATTCCTACGCGTATATCAGCACGGCAGGGCCAGTTTTTCCTGTATATAGGTATCATTAAGAAAGGTCATGCGGAGGTTGTGCATTAGGCATAATAGGTTTACATTTGCAACTTGGTGTTATGTTCCTTGTATACAGTTCTTTTTCTTAAGGGAGGTCTCTCTTATTGCTTGCAATGATTCTGTAAGGCTTTCATAGTTTCTCTTCTACATTTACTTCTTTTACTGATCGCTGTTTGGCCACGACTTCTGGATTGCGGCCGCTTCGGTAAAGCCAGGTTTCCCGTATCGTTGCATTTACAACAGCAACAAGCGGAAAGAAAACGCACTGCCACATGCCAAAACGAAAAAAAAAGGTGCCTGACACCACAACATTCGAAACCCTAATAGAAGCTGCCGATCAACGACACGCTTTAGATTGACAGTTGTTTTTTTCGCGGTTCGCCTTCCTCTCATATACCTTTCGTTCTGACATCCTCATAACTACTCCTCAATACCACCGCTAGACATGGTAAACAGCGTGCGACGTCAAGTAGCCTCAATTCACCCGAAATACACTTCCAAGACAAAAACAAAAAAGAGAAAAAAGAAGCAAACACACAAGTGACAAGGACAGAAGGAAAAACAGAAAGTCACACACTTACGAACAGTGCTGCGCCCGCGGACGTCACGGCTGACGTCATAGGTATCCGTCAACGTGCCGCGAATACTCGCGGGGACGACGAAAGCCGTCGACTTGCATAAACGGACGCGTTGTTTTGGGCCCGAAGCGTGTCGGTTTCGTGCTTAGGAAACGAATCTTCGAACGAGGGGGAAACGGAGGAGGAGGAGGTTTAGGTGGGAGGAAGAGGAGGAGGGTCGTGCGGATGTATATACTCGACGTATCCCGCCCGCAATTGCGGGGCGCTCGGCACACGTCGGTTGGCGAAGACAGATCTGTTACCCATCGCCGACACGCAAACACAGCCGCTGCGCCCACTTGGGCGCTTGCGAAAGCGCCAGTCGATGGGGCGCTTCGGAAGAGCTAGCGGCCAGTGTCTGAAATAGCGCGCGCACCCTCCAGCGTTGCTTTGACCAGCATGCAGAACCGCACGTGCCGGCTTTAAAGAACCCTAAGAATGAATATATCAACTTCGTCAGACCCAAGAAGAGCCCAGTGTCACGATAGCTTTTTATATTCAATTTTTGCCATTCCCAAACAGTGTCTCAAGAGCTAGAAAAACACCCTTTGCGTGGTCAACTGGCACGGGTATACATGACCATAGTATTCCCTCCATGTACATGGACAGAGCGACGTCGATCGTAGTGCCTAACGTAGAAGGCTTTTGCGATTGCAACGCAGCGAATTGCTTGCTTCTGCAAGGAACGCGAGATAAGTACCGGCAGTTTTCGATGCCCGGTCCGCGGCCTTCGTATTTCTCGGCTGCATCATTTTGCGACGAGGACGACAGCAGACAAATAGCAGCTATCGGCATCGAGCATCAATAGTACGTCGAAGGCCTGGGAGCTCGATTCTTACGTAGTAGGCGGAGATGAAGACTCGGACTCGTATGTTGAGAACGCTCGAGCATCACTCGAAGCTGTCGAAAATCAAGGGCGACAGCGTGAAGGAGCCGGCGTTCTTCACGTGATGCGTTCGGGAAGCGGTCGCACATGACACGCTTTTGTTTGAAAGACCCGATGAAAAGTCGTTCGTGGAAGTCGTCGACGTCTCGAAAGAGCACCACGCTCCGCGGAGACAATTAGTAGCTGAAAGTCCGAAGTTCAAACGCCGCTATACCACCTGGTCAGTTTTCGCGTTTGTCCTAGAACTAATATCTGTACCACACGTGAGAAATTACCGCAATTCAGTTTCTCAACAGCAATGTATCTGAGGGTGCTACGGCACAAACATTTAGTTACATTACTTGTCGCCACGATGAATGCTGAAGTTAATGCAGCTTGTTTTACAATCCTAGCGTCCGCCACACACACAAAAGAAAAAAAAAATAGGAAACGTTTTGCCCACAAAAGTCAAAAGAACCCTAAAAGCATTATTATGCATACCTTTGGTATAGAAATGTCTCAGTTTATTTCAGATATGTGTCTTTCATGTGCAGCCGTAGAAGCTAAAATTGGGAGCCAGAGTACTCTTCCAATGGTCGAATGGAAGGAAGGGAAGAGAAAAGTAGAAGGCAGGGTGGTTAACCAGAATAACGTCCGGTTGGCTGCCCTGCACCGGGGGAATGGTCGAATGAGTTGTGAGAAAGCACTACGCCTCAAATGACATTAAGCTATAAAGCCATTAAGTATGGCAGTGTGACGCCGCGTGAATGGCATTAAACACTGAGGCACTGACCAGAGAATGTCATTTTTCAAGACCAAGTGAAATGTATAAAAGACATCAGGCTTGGAAGCAGTCCCGTTTTTCGAAACTTAGACGATGTGCTGAGAGAACTGTTTCGGCGATTCGCTTCAGAAATAGCCGGGACACACAAGCAGCGTCGTTCAAAAAGAAGGTGCTAATATTCAACACAGAATGTGACTTGGTCAAAGTGAACGAGTTCGCTGATTAGAAATTGAAAAAAAAAGATAAGTAACATCGTGGTGGCTTAGGGGCTATGGGGTTGCGCTGCTTAGCACAAAGTCACGTGATTAAATCCCCTGGGCGGCGGCCGCATTTTTATGTGGGCGAAATGCACTAACACCCGTGTACCGTGCGTAGGTAGCACGTTAATGAACCCAAGGTGGTCTAAATCAATCTCGGGTCCCCCACTACAGCGTGCTTCATAACCAGTGGGGCTTGGGCAATAAGAGCCCCATAATTTAAAAAAAAAACGAGAAACAGAAAAAGATTGCAGCTAGTTGAAAGTGTTCTTCAATATTAAGAGATAGTACATGCCATACGCAGTAAAAGCAGGCTGCAGCACAATGCTTAGGTGAGCACGTCGAAAAATTTTCTTTAAGCGAAGTTTGCTACAGATGTGTTAATAAGGACAACGAAAGCGATCGAAGGTATTTTAAAGCAAGGTGTCATTGGGGCAAGAACATCAGGTCACTTAGCTAAAGCTTGCATAAAGCAAAAATGTACCTTAATAAGTGTTCTGGTCTTGGAGAGAGCCAGACCGTCTGCAGGTGTTCCAACTTCAAGGAAGCACGCTTTGAATCGTATTGTAGAAATTCAAATAATACGTCGATTACTCAGTGGAACGCCAGAGGTCGAATATCTTGCATTGCTGATTTTCGCCAATTTGTGCATGTTAACCATTCTCGAATCATCACTGTCTGCGAACCAAAAGTATCCCATCCGATCGCATTATCCGGCTACGAGTTAATTACGTCCTCAAGCATCAACAAAAGTAGCAAGGTCGTCGTCTTCATTCGCCGTGGGCTTACTTGCGTCGTCCAGCCCGTGCAACCTCATGAGGACAATCACTATGTCTGCCTCACAGTCAAAAATAGAAAGCCCGCCTTTACATTCATAGGTTTTTACCTATCCCCACCACGCCGGTTCGACATCAAAAGATTAGAAGGCATAATAAAAGCATATCTTAGCCCTTGTGTTATCACAGGGGACTTTAACGCCCATCACACCATTTGGGCAAGCTCAGGAGTTAACGCAGCGGGACGAAGACTCGTTTGATTTGTCTCTAATTATGACCTTTTGCTGGTGAATGACGCTAGTGCTACATTTCTACCGGGTACATTGTACAGCAGTTGCCTGGTCTTAACCTCTGTATCGCTTTGCCACACGAATTAAGTGGTTTTTGGACATTGAGACACATGGGACCGATCACATCCCCCCTCACCTTAATAGCGACGTGATGTCGAGAGAGAGAGAGAGAGAGAAACTTTATTTTGGTTCCTTCAAGGATTTAGCGTCTCGAGGTCTCGGTCGTCTTGGGCGCCGGCGACTTGGAGCCTCTTCCAGCAAGGGTGGGCCCCTATTCCAGGGCTCCACTGAGCCTAGCTACCTGACTAGCGTGCTGCACTAAGGCCCTTTGGGCCGTGAGCTCACAGCTGGTAAGCCGACTCTCCCATTGCTCCGCATTCGGGTTATTGTGTTGGTGGAATGATTTATTGTGTTTACATTCCCATGTGACATGGTATAGTGTGGGTGTGGCCCCGCACCATGGGCAGGTGTCTCTGTATTGTGTTGGGTACATTTTGTTCAGGATGTATAAATTTGGGAAGGAGTTTGTCTGCAATCTGCGCCAACTCGTTGCTTCCTCCTGCGTTAGAGCTTTGTGGGGTGGGGGATATTTCGCTCTCGTCCCTCTGTATAAGTTTAAGATTTCTGTGTATCCTCCCTCACAAGCGTGTGGGTGACACTCCGGGGCGCGCGACTGCTCTGCTCGGCACGTGGTCTCTCGAGCTAGGCTGTCTGCCCTTTCGTTACCCTGTATGCCTGCGTGGGCCGGAATCCAAATTACCTTGTGCGTAACGTTCCTCTCGGCGAAGTTGCCTCCGCCAAGAATTCTGAGGGCGGCTTTGCTAATCCTGCCCCTCGTGTAATTTCTGCACGCTTCCTTTGAGTCTGTTAAGATGTTTAGAGGCCTGCCTGTCCTATATCCTTCTACTGCCGCCAGCGCCACGGCAATTTCTTCGGCCTCCGCTGTGTCGGCTGCCTTTACCGTCGCACATGTGATCGAACACTCATTCGCGTAATACACTAGTAAGAACAGATTGCACTGAGTATAAAAACCTACTGGAGGACGCTTGTCAGAATGGGCTCTCCCCTGGACTGCAAGAAGCTCTTAGAGAAGCAGACTGCTATGCGCACGTTCATTCATTCATTCATTCATTCATTCATTCATTCATTCATTCATTCATTCATTCATTCATTCATTCAGTTACCTCACAGGCTCCCGAAGGTGTATTGCGTGAGGGGAGGACACAGGAAATTAGCAAAAAGAAAGGAGTAAAAAGAAATTATACATTGTGAGCGAGTTAACATGGAATAACAAATATCGAAGTATATTAATAATAGGATAAATTAAACAAAACGACTGTGTGAAGTAGCAAAAAAAGGACTACCAAGAAATTATACAAATGGTAGCTGGTGAATATGAAAGAACAAGTCCCTAACAATGTTAACGCAATACAAAACATACATTCAAACAAAAAGAAAAACTATACAACTTCTCTAAAAGTATTTACTTAGGTGCGCCGAATGATTTAGTTGTCAGGAATTATGGAAATAATATGCATAAGTGTGCTCTGAAGCATACAGGGACAAGAATGTCAACTATGTCGTTTGACAGGTAATTCCAATGCTGACTGGCAAGTCGTAACGCGGAAGAATTGAAAGCATTGGTTCGGCCAAAGATACGCTGTAAACTGGGGTGGTTATGCAGACGCCGATATGTACGAAATGGACGAGTGAGCGGCAGGGTGGACAGGCGCGTGCTATGGGCTGTTTTGTGAAATAGACAAAGCAATGCTATGGTTCTTCGTGATTCAAAAGATGAGAGGGATAAAGATGACTTAATGCTAGTCACGCTAGAGTCGCGGTGATAATCTCTGACAATGAAGCGGGCAGTGCGGTTTTGGCCTGAGTCGAGAGTCGCAATTAGGTAAGCTGATCACCGAAGAACTGGATCTGGAGCGATTTGTCGAACGAATACAGCGACCTACGAAGTCCAATCACGATCAGAGTACATACCATCGCACTCAAGAAAAAATGCAACGTCGCATAAATAAACTGGAATCCGAGCGGTGGCGAAAACATTGTGAGTCCCTTGACCCCCGTAAATTTACTGTTGTCCCGTATATAGTGAACTGTGAGAGGCCTACGTTCTGTTCCGGAACAACGCTTGCCATTCAAGGCCCTAGCACACTTCCAACGCCGGCAAGACCTCGACGTAGTGGAAGATTTTTGTGCTGCGATTGCAGGCCAGTCAACGGGCACAAGTTGCCGTACGTTTACCTACGTTCTATGCACACGGGATTCAAGCATGAATTTGTCATTTACCACTCATGAGCTCGACGGGGCACTTGCCTTATGTAATTAGTCGTCATCACCTGGCCCAGGTGGTATATACCGTACATTGTGCCACCTCGGTGAACAGGCGCGAAGCGCATTGCTGCACATTTTCAATGAGTTTAGGCAGGCTGAAGACGTTCCTCCAGAATGGAAGGCTAGTCGCCTGGCATCGCTCCTCAAACCTGGCAAGTTTCCTCTATAGGTTACTTCTTACCACCCAATCGCGCTGGCAAGTTACATACGGAAGGCGATGGAACGAATGATCCTCGGTAGACCCGCCGTGGTTGCTCTGTGGCTATGGTGTTGGGCTGCTGAGCACGAGGTCGCGGGATCGAATCCCGGCCACGGCGGCCGCATTTCGATGGGGGCGAAATGCGAAAACACCCGTGTGCTTAGATTTAGGTGCACGTTAAAGAACCCCAGGTGGTCAAAATTTCCGGAGTCCTCCACTACGGCGTGCCTCGTAATCAGAAAGTGGTTTTGGCACGTAAAACCCCATATATTATTATTATCCTCGGTAGACTTGAATGGCACCTTGAACGCTGTGAAGTTTACCTAGACGTCATGGCTGTGTTTCGACGTCACCGACGCTCCGCTGACGTCATCGATTTGGTTACGTAGGCTCAACATCAAAAGGCGTGTAAGCGATTATCTGTCACCATGTTCCTCGACATCAGAGGAGCATAAGACAATGTTCTGCATGAGGCTATATTAGAGGCTCTGGAAACGGTTTGCCTCGGCGGTCGACTCTATCGTTGGGCACACAGTTATTTACACATGAGGTCTCTCTTTGTGAATACCGAAGACGGCCCAACTTCTCAATACCATGCACACCGGGGAGTACGACAGGGGGGTGTGTTGAGCTCAACACTCTTCAACCTTATACTTATAGGTCTCATAGAACGTCTATCAAATACAGTAAAGTTTTCAATCTATGCCGATGACATCTGCGTCTGGGCAAACGCTCTATGGCGGAACTAAAAGCTTAAACAGCCCCGCTGTTAAAGAAAAAAAAACATTTTACGGAAACGTCTGGAGAAGTAAGGGGGAAGCACCAAGCAGAAAACTCTATCCGGGTATAAGTGCAAGCTACCGATGGCTCCATTTGGATTATGTAAAAAAACAGCTGTCGTCATATGTGAACCATAGGAGTACATTTAATTTGTTTTACACCATGTGTGCCACACCACTGCTGCCGCAGCTCCTGCGCCAGTGTCTCCTCTGGCCATGCTTGCTTGCTTGCTTGTTCTTTCTGTTAGAGCTTTCGAAAGAAAGCGAGCCGCGTGCCAAAATTATCCTTCCTTGTCCTGTGTTCTTGGTCTAAACCAAGAAATGACGCTTGTTTCCTGTCATTCAGTGTTGGGCGAAGGCTTTCAGCGAGAAACTTCGCACTCAATGCCGAAACTCATCAAGAAAGAAATGCGGTTATGTTCTGTTGCCTGAGGCAACACTCGTTATTACATGGTTATTTTTTTACCAAAGTACCCCTACGTTTTGTATATTGCTCTGGTAAAGCGAAGTGGCGCAAAACAGCATAAGTAAACCGGCACTCCCCCATGTTTTCGCTTTATATGTAGGCACAGAAAAGCTCCGCACACTTCATTATCGTTCGCACGTGAGAAGAGATCCCTAATGATGGTAAGTGTCGTGAAGGCGGCGCGTTCTGGTACTGTGCGCGATCGCAGCAGTGACAGCAATCTGTTAAGGATGACCTGATGGCGCAGAGCAAGCAAGGTCGCCTCCAATTTATAGCCGGCGATGGGTAATGGGATCAGCGTCCGTGACTTTTGGTCTTTGAGATCCATGCTTTCTTTCAGAGTTAATAATTCGATAGCCTCTCAAAACGAAGATTTTTTTTTATTACACGACTAACTGAATCGCCAGTCCGCAAAAGTGTCAAGAAATCGTGTCTACAAGGCTGTAAGTATATCATCGGCAGCTGCTGCCGTGGGTTTCACGGTTTTATAAGGACTTCCTGCACCTCCTCTTGGGGTACTCTTTCCTCAGACTTCTAAGTTGTTTACGGGTCTTACTTCGGGAGACCAATGAAGAAGCCAGTCATCTTGATACCGAATTTGGCTTCTGTTGTGTTTGACTTAGCGGAGTAAAGTTGATTGAAGTGCTCGCGGAAACCACCCTGCACTTCCGTCGGATCCATCGTCACACTACCATCCTATTTGCCCGTTTTTTTGATGCGCGTTAGCTGCTTCTTTTTGAAGCCAGTTCGTCGCGAGTGTACACAACAAATACACTATCTCCCTTGGTAGTCATAGACATTCAGCAATGCGAATCACTTGCGACCTCTGCAGTGACAGAATGTAAGAGGCCGTCTTTTCAACTTCGGTGTTGTCACGCAAGGGCTGTATTATAGTGACCTTCCCTCTTAGCTATCTGTATCCGCCCGTGAACCTTATTCATTTGGTGGGCAAGTTGCAAGTGCGCCTCCTTGCAAGTCTCTAGTGTTATCCATCACCACCAAGGTTTGAGGCGGCGCCAAGTCACCGGGTCTATTTGATTGCTAAGGCTGAGGAGGTCGAGATCTTCCTTCCCATTAGTAAAAAGCATTCGACGCCCTATGGAATGAACGCATCGATAAACCGAAAATGATGGCACGCCTTTCACTTGGACACTTAGCGTGAAGATGAGTGTCTGATGCCTGCTCATGTTCTTGTGGTTTCGGTTAAATGAATGAATTTGCAAGCTTCTAGCGCGAATTGGAAATATCTAGGTAGGTGTTCTCTACCGAGACGGCTGTGGCGTCTACGCCACATTCAGGTACAAACGGTGCAAAAGTATCCTGTTCGAGGGCCATCCAAGCATCATTTTGTTGGAGGTCGCTGCCTTGTTTTTTTTTTCAGCTCCTTCGCATGGTAGTTATGTCGCGTCCGTGTACTAGGCCTCTGATGTTGCGATTAGTATCTAGTATGAAAATGAAACCTCCGATTATCACACACTGAAGCGGTTCAAGCAGAAAAGACCGGCTGCCTCTGCAAGAATTATTCGCGAGCAGCTGGCGTGCATATGTTATTACACAGAATTTTCTCGTTATTTATAAATTAGAAATAAATCAAATGCGAGGTTGCGCTCGTCTAGGTCGAAGATACAATGCCGCCCGTTCCTAGGCTTCACACTCAAGAAATCAACAGCGTGTTTCTCATGGCGCATAGAAGGGCAGCTACTTGTGCTCGGTTGCGGAAGGCAGCAACGTCGAGCTGCGAGAGAAAATCAGTTTCCTGCATGAAACTCACATACACGCGCTTTGCTCAGGCAAGCTCTATAATAACCGCTTTTTTTTTTTGCCACATCCACGAAAATGAAATGGGCAGAGTTCTACGCATCAAGTACAGATGCATTCTGTGCACACGTTATTCATACGTGCGCACACGTGTGCGGAAGTGCAGCATACATTCCTATTTTTGTAGGGCCTCCGGCTGGCGCAAGTGCGCAATTCATCTAATTCAATTTCTCAAATTAAACTGCGTCACAAAATTCGTAAGGTATGACTTGCACACAAACTATAGACAATATAGTTTGCGATTCTAATTCGAATATACCAGAAAACGTAATTCTGTTATACACAAACTCAAACACAAACCCTATTTCTAGCTCCCTGTTTTTGAGTGAGCACGCCACAGAGAAATCGCGACCAAGCATAGGCTAGCAGCTTCGCTGTAAAACAAGCTATAGCATTGGTAAATAACGGGCGACGCTTGAGCGGGAAAAAGGAAAAAGAAAGCAGGAGCTGACTAAAACATGACATTACCGCTCACGAAGTTACAGCTTACTAGAATACTGGAAAGTGTGCCGTTCATGGCGTAAGCGCACGGGGACGAGGTGGCTGCCGCTGCGACGATGGCGTAAAGCGGCTCTCCTCAGCAGCCATGCTACCACTCATTCGCACGCCCATCCACGCCTTCCTGCGTTGAGATAGCTAGTGCTGCTTCACCGGCGATTGAAAGAGCACGGGTTACTTAGTGTCATCGTGCGTTTCTTGTGCGGCAAAGAGGAAGTTCTGTGATACGGCAGAACGCCAATAAAATGACATTAAGGTGACAGGACAAAGGAGACAGGATTTGCTTCGCGCAGTGTTGCAACAGCGGCTGCTGTTTGTGTGAAGCCCTGTGGATTCTTCGGGCCCCAGTTGGACCTGATCGCCACAATGCATCCTGGAACATCAAGAGCGAAGATAGAGATGTCGCCGAAGGGAGCGTCGTCTGTGAACGCCACTTCGATGCTCGATTCGTACACCATGCGTTGCAGACAAACTTCAACGGTGAGATTGTTCAGAAGCCCCGCGATTGGGCAACTGTGACGTATGACACCGCTTCTACTATGCTTCCGGACGCTCCGAAGTACTTGCTGCCAAAGGCCGGAAAGTAGGTAATGTTTGTGATCACGTATTTTCCGAATCAAAGCGAAGACGACCAAGTTCCGCTCTAAAAGAACCGCTAGAAAAGTGCGGCTTCGACGCGGAAAGCCTTACCGATGAAGTTGTCAATAAAAATAATGCTGGAGATACATCTTCGAGACTCACAATCCCCTCATCTTGGACAGAAATTGCTCTTCCGGACATCGAAGGTACTTTTGTGTATTCCGAGTGCCAAACTGACGCTGCAGATTCCCACAGCAAACAACCAGTGAGTAAGATTGTCAATATTGAAGTAGAGGGGATGAAGAAACTGCAATCTCGAAAGTACATTTCAGAGGGAAAGGGTGACACGAGAAAGTTGCAACGTGGGGTGGTGCGGAGGCATTCATTTACGGTGTGTGCAAACAGTTTCTGTGCCCTGGAGAGGGCGCAGGGCCTTTAGTTGAAGCTGTGCTTAGTTCCATGACAAATGACAGCTCCGTGCAAATAATAGCGGCGCGGTTTCCTGACTATATAATATCGCAAAGTTTGTTTTGCGCAGACGTTTTCACGATAGCGTCTAGAAATCTCTCAGGCGCAGTCGAAACGTCTGTTGAACGAGTTGCACCACAACACGGTGCTCGTGACAGACCGAGTATCCCACTCGCTTCTACTCACATGTGCTTCTCACTGTAATTACAATTTATTGGCACGAGCGCGACTGCGTGCTCGGTAGCACGATAAAAATGTCGCAGTTTAGCCAGAAAAGCGAAGCGTCGATTGCGATAGAAAATTAGCACGCAACAGTACAAGTAAGGATAGTAAGGACAACCTTGGCGTCAGCGCGCACAGCAAACATGAACACATAACACTCGATGGCCGCGGACACTCGCTGTCGAAACATTAGTGTGAGAAAGCGCGGCAGCAGCAGCGAGTGAACTGACCTTCGTGCTGCCTATTGCTGCAACGCAAACTGAGCGTCGAGAATACATATGACGCAAAAAGTTACGAGACGTCAACGAACCTTTGGCTTTGGCTCCCAACGCAGATCGTAATCAAGATACGGCCGCGCGACCGAGCGCACTTGCAGCCGTAATAGAACACCCCCCCCCCCCCCCCCCCCCCCGCTCCCTCACCTCTACCTGTTCCTCGCAGCGTTGGGCGCCTCGCGCGCGGAGGAAGACGGCGCGTTTCATCCCCGCTCTCCTACCTATCGCGCGGGCGAGATTGAGCCGCAATCGTCGGCTCCCCTCGCACATACAGCGTAGTGCGTGCAGCGACGGCGTTATCGCCCTTGGTCTTTATGCAGAACATCACGGTGGCGGCCACAGCAGAAATACGCCTTGAGTGTCCACATAATTGTTACCGCAATAATAAACAATTTCCGTGTTTTCACGTCTGGCTTGTGTATCCTGCTCCACGAGCGAAGCTCGGGCGGCACGTAACGCGAAACCCTGCAACAGGGCTTATTTACGAAGCACCAAGCGAATGGTATGTATATTACGATAATCTTGGAAAAAGACATCTGCATTGTACCCGCCGAACTTCTTTTTCCTGTCTTCTTTAAGTAATGGCAAAGGAGGCGTGCCGACGCATAGCTTGTGGCTCTCCCGACAATGTATTCTGATCACGCCTGCTGCGGACAGCGCTGCCTCGTGGCGTCATGGCGGAAATGGCCCACCGTCCACCCAGGCACGGCACACTTCTCAGTATTCTAGTACTATAACGCGTGCGGTAGCCGATCGAGGCTTGGAACCAACGCGAGCTTTCTTTTTGACGGCGTTATCCGTGTATCTCTGCGGCTGCTTGACCAGACATGCCTGGCTTGTGTATACGCTGGGAGGATACGTACGAATCCTTGGCTCTGTTCGGTGATGGCAGGTGCCGGACTTTCGCCCCGGCTTTGGTTTTAACGGTACCATTGCGGTGCTCTCATATGCTGTTCAGCAATCGATGAAGCTGCTGAAGCTGCTTCTCGAGTGATCATCTTGGGTACGCTATATCGTTACATCTTGGTCGCGATCCAAGGTGGTTAGTAATGTCGAGATCCCATCTTCTGAGTATCCTAGCCTTGCACCACCCCTTAACCCTTTCTGGTCCGAATGTTAAGTCTGAATGACGAAGGCCAAGGAGAAATTACGAAAAAAAATTTCACTGCAGTTTTGACACTGATTCGAACGTTTATATCCCAATCTGCCAAAACATCACGCTGTTGTAAGCAGCATGTCGTTCTCTAGATTTCTTTCTTCTCAATCATAATGATGTGAAATATGGCCACACAGTATTTTAGACAATTCTGTGCCACTTACGGCCGGTGATACGCATTAGGCAGCAGACTCCATGAATAGAGCACCAGAGGCCTACCTTCTCGTTCACCTTCTTCTTCCCTTGTATGTGGCTCTACGATTCTCGCCCAGTGCATGCTCCGCTCTCATTTTGTTCGTTTAACGCCTTTCTCCATACTCGGCGCCTTCTGTGTTTGACTGCTTCAATTCCTGTCTGTTGTGCGTGTCTCTCCAGGCGTATACATATCCATTGGCAAATCCCCACTCTTGGAGATTGGCTAAGAATGTTCACATGCCCAGTGGCACAAGTCCAGTTGAACATATCCAGTGGCCCAATTTGTGTGCTCAGCATAGCAGCATCATCCAGCAGCCAGCACACAAAAAGTGGGAAGAATTGAAAAAAGAGGTTTCGTATTAAAGGTATCACGGTAAAATTAGCCATAGTCGTCAGAGGGTCCCCCGACTACACGATGCTTTCTACGTGTAGCAATTTAAACGACGCTGACATAACTCTAGAGCTCTGCAATAGGCGTTAAACTACACGGACCGTAACCAAGCTGAAACGCAGCGGCGGAGCAATGAAACCGGGTAGTACTTCTATGCATGTGATAAAAGCTTTCTGTACGTTCTCTGTGCTACTCACTACCCAATGTTGCGTTCGCTGGATCACAAGAACGCGCATAATATTAGAAAACAAAAAGTAAACCAAAATAATTAATGTCGAGCTAGTATACTGAATTATGGTTCTACCTCAGTGATCTCCATGGTGCATAAAGGGGGCGGGTGTTCCTGGGTGCCCGTTCTCTCTGCGACATACGGGCACTTCAGCGTTGGCAAATTTTTAACATGCAGCATGCAGCCTCTCACTCAAGTTCGCTGAAAGTTTTGATAAGTTCCTCCTCCTCCTTGAGGCTGCCCTGGATCCGCTCCGGATTTATTTGCTTCTGAAACCCTCCAGAGTAAATGCGAGTTGCGTAGGAGCCCATAGTTTGCGAAACACCGATAAGCAGCGGTATATACCTATAGGCACATTCAAGGCGGCTTGCTTATCCTGACAAACTATTTGTGCGCATTTGTGGGACCCATTCAGGACCGGTGGAATGTAAGTGTGCGCAGAATATGCTGAGACAGCGGTCACTTGTTGGAAAAGTCATCGGCTCTTACGTGCGTGCATTTTCGCGACGCACTCAGGACCGGTGGAATGTAAGTGTGTGCAGATTACGCTCAGACAGCAGTCATTTGTTCGAAAAGTCATTGGCTGTTCACGTGCTTGCACTTTCGCGATACATTCAGGACCGGTGGAATGGAAGTGTGCACTGATTACGCTCAGACAGCGTTCATTTGTTCGAAAAGTGATTGGCCGTACACGTGCGTGTATTTTTGTGACACATTCAGGACCGGTGGAACTTGAGTGTGTGCAGATTACGCTCAGACGGCAGTCAATTGTTGGAGAAGTCATCGGCTGTTGACGTGGGTACCTAGTTTGCTTATCACGGCCGGCTATTGGTAAAGTCTCTTCAATGCCAGACATCCGCTGCTTCGTACTTCTGCCGACAACGTAGTCGATAACGAGCCGGCAGCGATAAAAAAATAAATAAAAACGTGCACTGATTTTTCAATCTTGGGAAGCGCATAGGACCTGCGGTTAGTGTTTGTCGTAACCACGTACGTCACTGGAGCGTACGTCAACACCCCGCCGTCACTGGAGCGATATTCCACGCCCTGCCTTTCGGAAAAAAAGGCCTCGCGCAAACCAACCGCGTCGTCAAGGCGGAATATCGGTCAGGGTTGCCGGCAAACACTGGTCGTGTATACCGTCAACTCGCACCGCCGTCAAAACAAAGCGCGCCCACTCGAGAGAGGATTGAGTGCCGGGGTGTGAGGAGATGCCGCGTTTGTCGGCCCCGTTCGACGCACGCCCGCTGAGCACACGCGGGTGTGCGCGCACGCGCGCTGTGACACAATTGGGTCGGCTTTTGTTATCGCCGCGTGGCTGCCCCGTTCTGTCCCGAGCATATGCACACGCGCACGAACGCGCACCGCTTCGCACATGTGGAGGCTGTCGAACTATCCTGTCCTCGGCGGCTTCGACCGATTGCTTTATTTCGCGCGGTGCTACCCGAACCGGATTGGAGCTGGTTCGGGTTGGCTGGGAGCGGGTTCTGAGCGCACCGCGCTGGAATCGAGGTGCCGCGTGGGCGGGGGCGTGGCCTGTGTGGCAGTGCCAGTGTGATTGTCTGTCCTGTATGCGCCGGTAACTTATCCACGTATTAAGTCTATTGAACAAATAGCACCCTCCGGTAACTTATCCACGTATTAAGTCTATTGAACAAATAGCACCCTCCGGTAACTTATCCACGTATTAAGTCTATTGAACAAATAGCACCCTCTCGACAGATCTTCGCGCATAAGTTGTTAGAAACAAATTGCTGCAATCCACTAACTTCCGTGGGAATTCTTGATATACTATGAAAGGGCTCCTTTTGCGATCTGTCGTGTTTATTTCATAAGCTACAATGCGGCGTTTCAAAGCTCACAGTGGTTCAGCTGTATTGCTTGGTAGCCATACAACGTTGCTGAGTTGCTCGGCTGAGTGCTTCACGGTCGAGAATAATTCTATGTTTCACGTCCTTTACACTGCATAAACAAGTATCGATCGGTAGTGTTCTTGAGATTTATGCTGTGCCAATTTAAAATGCCTTTTTACCCTTGTGTATTGCGCGATGTATTTCCATGTCACTAATGTGACGTAGCACCATCTGTTTGAACCAGCACCTCCTCCTATACGTAAATGTGTCGAGAACAAAAAGCATCGGTGTATGTGAATAGACATACCGCTAAGTGGAGTACACACTGGGAGTTTAACGCTGACTACGTGGGAAAATTTTTTGATAACGAAAACTGCTGTTTTCATTTTTGAAGTTCCGAAAAACAGTCAATTAGAAGTTGAATAGGAATTATTTCAACATGTAACGAATTTGCGGTGTCACATTGGTAGACATCAGACATTAACGCAAACAGGACTGCACTTCAGACAAATTCAAGTACTATAAAGGATTACTCTAGGCAGTGATGCTCTGTGCTGGCTTCACGCACAGACAAATGGCTCAAGATTGCTCTCTAATATCCTTGGCATAAAACAATTCTAGTTTTAGCGGTGGAACCTGAATGAAACGCGCACGTATGGCATGGAGGTACGGCAGTCGACATAATTATGTGTGCCTACGAGCGCTAAATAGCGCGCCATTGTACTTTTACCCCTTTATTTATCATTTTGTTTACCTAATTCTAGAATCAATGACTTCGCAGGAAATATCAGTCCACCACTTAGTCAGTCACTCGATATGCTGGTCGGTTGGTCGGTCGGTCGGTCAGCGTGAATCGGTCAGTAAGTGCCCGTCAAGTTCAGTCAGTCAGTCAGTCGGTCGATTGACTGGTCGGTCGGTCGGCTGGTCGGTCAGTCGGTCGGTGTCGGTCGGTCGGTCGGTCGGTCGGTCGGTTGGCCGGCCAGCCAGCCAGCCAGCCAGCCAGCCAGCCAGCCAGCCAGCCAGCCAGCCAGCCAGCCAGCCAGCCAGCCAGCCAGCCAGCCAGCCAGCCACGAGGTCGCGGGATAGAATCCCGGCCACGGCGGCCGCATTTCGATGGGGGCGAAATGCGAAAACACCCATGTACTTAGATTTAGGTGCACGTTAAAGAACCCCAGGTGGTCGAAATTTCCGGAGTCCTCCACTACGGCGTGCCTCATAATCAGAAAGTGGTTTTGGCAGGTAAACCCCTGCAATTTAATTTTTTTTAGCCAGCCAGGCAGTGAGGCAGTTAGTCGAGCCATCGACCAGGCAAAACATCTGCACTTCCAACGTGCTTTCTATAGTTACTTCTGCTCTGTCTGTAGTAGGGATCGTTTATCTATCTCTATCCTGTTATACTATAGTTTAACTACTCAAAATGCAGGCGAGTGCCTCGGCGGGAACGTCTGAAAGCGTCCCCACTTACTCCTCGAATACGGGCATCCCAGCGCCTCCGTGAGCACGAGGTAAAGAAATATATAAGCACACCTTGATGTACACGTGCGGCACAAGCTAAACACCGGCTCACACACACACACAAAAAGAAAACGCATCTTGTCCGGTGCCAGAGGTCCCTGGTTATAAAGGGAAAAAGTTAGGGGAAAGTGTGTTGGCTTCACAGCCACAAAAACACCCAAATAAAACGGGAAGAAGGCACTAACACCGGAGCCAGGGTCGTTTCTTTCTTCCGCCCGTGTTTAGTTTGCGGCACCGCGTCTCAAGCGCGGCTGAGATCAAGAGGAACCACTCGCGGAGCCGTAGCCGCGAATTTATATTTGTTTCCCCTTCCCGCGAATAAATATTCTAAACCTACGTGATCCGCTTTTCGAATCGCCGCCCCAAGCTGCGACATGCCTACGGCGATGGTTCGCCGAACCAAAGAAATCTATACGGAAAAGAAAAATACACTGATAAGTGAGAGAAGAATAGGCTAAATAAACAAGCTAGCAGCTTGAGACGCAAACGCGATGCGTTTTTTACGTCGCATGCGACCCTTTCAGGATCACGCGGAGCTGCATGCCACAGTCACGTGGGAGTGCGTCGTGGATAACACAATTTCTGTGCTAGTACTATGCAGTAACTGGAAGATTAAGTGCGGGGTTTCTCATTCGTTCATGGCCGAGAACGCGAAATGAACTGCTGTGCGACCTTCTGCCCACTTCACTTGCCATTCTGAGAGCGCGAATTAAAGTGCAGGCATTTTTAAGCAGTACAGATACAGAAATTGAAAGTTCTCAGACCAGTGAGAGCTTGATTAACGAAGTCGGTCCCAGTTTCGGCGATGGTGGCAAAATTTTCTGGAAGTGTAGTACGTGCTGGCCTTATTCATTACCATGCAATAGTAACAAAGAGGGCGGGGATGGTTCTCGTTGTTCGCTAGATAAAAAGGCCAAGTCCAACACTGCGCAATTGTCCTTCTCGTTCAGTTGTGAGATTCTACAGACTAACGCTCTGATGACAGGTGAATACCAACACAGACTACTATTGCTTAAGGGTAAAAAAAAAAAATTCAAACACCTGTGGTTCAATGGAGAGGTTCACGTTTGCAATGGACGACACTACAAATTGTTCCGAGAAAAAAGATTGGTTGTCATAAGCTACTAATAAATATCGGTTGTTACCTTTGTTAAAGGGATTGTTACGTACATGATGATGGGACGAAACCTGGTTAACCTCCCCGCCTTTCGTTTTCTTACTCTGTCTCAATGTTTCTCGATCTCTCAAACAAGTGTACAGGGTGTCCCAGCTAACTTTAGCAAAGGCTTAATAGTTATAGCAAACCATTCAAGGAGGACGTAACCAAATGCACGTTGTTGGCTATTGGGCGGGGCAAATCAAGACTTTCTTTATTTTTACCTTAATTGGTGAATTTCTCGATAATAATTAACCAATTTTACAAGCGTTAACTTTAGGCCAACACTTGCAATGAGAAAATTGTTAAGCTTTCTCGGAAACATGTGATTCTGCAGCTTGTATCTTCGTGATTGTCTCGTAATATTTTTTTTCTTCCTTCTACGTAAACCACGCGAAATACGAAACAAAAGCACGTGACACGACCGCCTCCACGCAGCGATTGCAAGGCTCGTCACGCAATAAAGCCTTCTTCCTTCCTTCCTTCTCAAACGTACCGCGTATAAACGAACAATGCTTGCTGCCCTTAAAAAGTGACAGGGTGGCGACGCATATTTTGACTGCGCGATTCATGCCTGTGATGTACGTCTCTCGCGGCAGTTCATGAAAGCACTAAACATATCAGACAGTTCGCCAGGTTAAATAATCTTTTCGTTTATACGCGGCCCGTTTGAGATTAGTGCAATCACGTCGCGCAAGCGAGCATATCCCGTGCACGCTTTCTTTCCCCACTTCGCAGGCTTTCTTCAGGACGAGGGAAAAATGATTACGTAAGAAGTAGGAAGTTAGGAGCTGCTGAATCAGATGTTTCCTGCAATGTTCTACAACTTCCTCAATGAAGCATTTCTCCTAAATTTAATACTTGGTAAGTTGGTAATTTATTGTTGACTAATTATGCAATTAGGAAAATACAAACAGATGTGTGACATCCAAAAGAATAAGAAGCACATGCACAGACCGGGTGTCCTAGCTAACATTAACGAATGTTTAGAAATATGTCGAAGCACTCTTGGAGAAGACCACCAAATGCGTACTGGCTGCTGCACGGTGCATGTCACACATCTGTTTGTATCTGCATTTACGAAACACTGTTTGTACAGTATAAACCGTGTCTCTAGCCCGAAGTGTTCTTTTGGCCATCCAGACGAAGATGTGCATCATCTTCTTCTCGAGTGCACGAAATACGATACACAAAGAACGGTACTGCAAGCTAATTTGTTTATATTAGACAGAAGACCATTCACTCTAGAAAAGATACTTGGCCCATGGCCAACTGCTGGCCTTCAAAAAAGAGCACTTCTTGCTCTGAAAAAGCTTTTAGAGGACACCAACATTTTGGGGAGATATTAAGTATCAGATGATCCGAATACGCTAAATGAATTACACAAACGTTGTTCGTGGTTCATAATTGGTTTATGTGGTGATCGCAACTTTCTCGCAATATGTATAATTCTGTTCTGTACTTGCAATGTATTACATGTGTTGAGTGTTTTGGCTGTTCAAAACATCTGACTTTATATACGCGTACGTGGACTGAACTAATGCACAGAATTTTGCGACTGTTGGACTGTATACACTGTTGGACTGTATATTGTTTATTGATCCGGTGTTCTACTGAGTGTTATAATTTGTGTCGCTATTCTCCCTTTTTACGCAAATTTGTTTCGTTTGCCAAGTGACAAGGAGTAGCCGGTGCCACCATAAAGCCGCCAACCTCTCCTAACATTCACTTCAGTATAAAAAAAAAGAAGCACACGAAGAGTTAAGGGTAAGAAGGTAGCACAATATTTTTGTTTGCTTAAGGCTTTCGTTCTGGCAAGTTGCAACAGCAAGACTGGGATACTGCAGCATTGGAAAGGTTTGGGAGAACGAATAACCGCGTGTTGAGACGGGAAGGCGAGACGCACATGCGCTGACTTTGTTATCAGTCAGTGCGTGTTTGTGCCACCTTCTCGCATATTTCTCGTCAACCAAGTCACGCCATTGTACGTTCGCTATAAATCAGAACCCACTAGGCCATCAAAAAGCTTTAACGAGGCTTACGAGACGCAACATAGGAACACATTGTCATTCATCTTCTTGTTGCTGTTGCCTTTTCCTAAGCATTGTCAGCACAGTAATCAAATAAATGGTTTGGTTGCATATGTTTACTCAAATTAACATGCTCTATGCCCCTCCAGAAACATTGTACAGTGGTTCGTGACTTGGTAATGGATACAGTGTCGACAGCACAGCACACTTTCCTGCTTTTTCGTAAAAACACGATATTGAAAAAAACATACATTCTGTTTAATGTGCCAAAACAACGACATGATTATGAGGTATTGGGGGACTCCGGCATTACTGTTGACCATCTGGGTTTCTTTAACGTGCACCCGCTAACGTGCGTTGGCTCACGTGCATTGTGTACGCGTACACAATTACATGTACGTGTGCGTGTAGACAATAACGTGTACACAGTATACGTGTACGTGCATTGTGTACAATGTGTACACGCTAACGTGCATTGGTACGCCGGTGTTTCTGCATCTTGCTGCCATCGAAATACGAACGTCGTGGCCGGGATTTGATTCCGCGCCCTCGGTCTTAGCAGCGCCAATCTATTGAAAAGAAAATATAAATCATTCTAATTATAATGCCATTAACATTGCCTAACGTCGGCAACAGATAAAATGGTGATTTCGCATCGGTAAATGTTTTGCCATGCAGACTAACCGTCAAGCCTAGCGACACAAATGCCTGGGTCCAAAATCGCTGCAGAACCATGCGCTGAGTATGCGATTGCAGGAGGCTCAAATATGCTAAGCTTCCAGGAAAAGCGCGGGGTGAAGTCAAGAAAATCTAGGGAGAAAACGTAGGCACGAAATCGACGTTCACGGCAAGAAAAGGAACACAAGCTGAAGAACGTTGGGAGAAGCGGGCACGGTCTTTAGCATGACCGGATTCGGGTGGGTTGGGAGGGGGGGGCGCATTGAGGATTCTGCTGACGCAATACTCTCCTGATTCGTGCAACGGTCGTCCCCCCATCTCTGCACAAAACAAGAAATTTCTCGGTGCAGGTATTATTGCTCGCCCTCGATTCCGCATGAGCGAGCGGAAGGTTTCGGTAAGTGGGTAACGAGATTGTGTAAAGCCGGGGACGACCCTTATACCTTGCTTACCAACATTACCTTCAAGGCTGCCGTCGTGTAAGAGGCAGGCTCTTGCCAATAGCCCTCTCGATCGCGAATTCCGGCGCCTTTTGCTTTACGGTGTGCCTGTGGAATCTGCTTTCTTGAGTGCGTTGAGGGGAAAGAATCATGCCTGCAGGCCGGCCCAATAAATCGGTGCGCGACAGGCGCTCTGCGCTGCCCGTCGCATGTTTGTTTGTTGTAGGTTTGTTTACTTATTCCGCAAGGCAAGCGAAGAATCCCCCCCCCCCCCATGCCGAGCCGAATTCTCAGAAAACTAGTCGAGGCTCTCAACACTACGGGCTCTCCACTCGCAGAGCGACATGGTGATATGTTTAGGAGGAAGCTCTAGCTCTGGCCCAACTCCAATGCCGCCTGCTAATCGACAAGTAAAAAGTAACAACGCTTTTCCTAGATAACCACAAGGCCAATTTTAATGAAATCTGTTGCATTTGGAAGAGAAAGTTCAATTCTGGTGACGCTTGGAAGTCAAATTTTCATTTAATGCCTGAATTGTTTTATTTGCTTCTTCAGAAATAGGTTGGTTTGAAAAAAAAAATAGAAGCACGAAGTTTAGCAATTCCTAGCTCTTCACCTAGAACAGATATCGCAGAGAATTGAACTTCCATGTGATTTCGCGGGATGCCCGAACGGTCTACGCCACTTGAACAAAAAGCAGCTGCAGCGGCGAATCCACCGCTCTGTCCTGGCTCGATACCACCGTCTGTCGGGCGCCGTTTTACTCACCGACGGCAGCAAAGGGTGGTGATGGCGCATGCAACCTCACCATTCGCCGGTTGGATGGAGGGAAATTCGAAGTACGATAAAGCTATTCGGACCATTCTGATGCAATTTTCTTGTATACTGAGTCTTTTCTAGGCATGAAACAAGCGTTGCGATGTTTCTGGAATGGTATTTAAACAGTCCTGGCCGAGTTAGTATTTCCCGTTAGAGTACCTTTAAGCACATGGCATTTATTGTCATCTACAAT
This sequence comes from Dermacentor variabilis, assembly GCF_050947875.1. Taxonomy (NCBI): domain Eukaryota; kingdom Metazoa; phylum Arthropoda; class Arachnida; order Ixodida; family Ixodidae; genus Dermacentor; species Dermacentor variabilis. The sequence goes on along the minus strand of NC_134574.1, from coordinate 119,475,268 downwards.
CGCCTCTGGGTGATTGTGTATTGAAGATGAATCAATAGATTAGTGATTCGTATGCATTTACTCATTTATTCATTGCTCAGATGGGTCCTTATGGGACATCGACGTACAAAGACAGAATCTCTGTTTGAGCGCATTTCTTTCGCAACCGTACAAACGAACCATGTGAAATGGCACCAGGCCATTTATGCCTTGTCTGCAGAACTTGAATAGACAACCTCGCGTTCTTTTAGACTTGATTTATTGTTAAAGCTCGCAATCGGTTAATAGGTAAGCGTTGTTGACACGTGTCTGTATTTCCTCTCGGTACATCGTGGGTGATACACTACCAAAAAGCTTGTTCATACAAAAATCTGTCCTCAGAAGATGACAGCAAAAATTAATCAACATTATTACACTTGCTGCCTATAAGCACGTTGCATAGGATGCAGTAAATTACGGCTTAAGAGTTAACGACATCTCCAAGTAACCTTTTATGAATGGGCAGTGCAGCATCATGGAGTCAAATCTAACCTTGAAAAACGCTGGATCTGCACCCTCTCATGAATAAATTGATACTTCCTTTGTGGTCGATCAATACACGTCTGCAAGCGAAGCACGTGTCATTTCGTGACGTCAGTGCGTGCACAGGGCGGGTGCCACATCTGTGCGCATGCGCGGGTGGCTTGCACTTAAAGCCGGATTTGCGATTGGTGAGCCCTTTACTTGGACAGAACTGTACGCCAAGGCTCCCATTAAAAAAAAAGAAAGAAAAAAGAAAACATTGTCAGCACAAGTCCAATTAATATCCCTCAACATTCTCCATCCTCTCTTTCAGGCATGGGAAAAAGAAATCATAGACAGAACACGAGAAGCAATACGCTCGGCAAATATAACGCCAGGCCTGTTTACTCCAGGGGACGACCTTGGCGTCGCTGGGAGACGGGCTGCATAAACAGAAACACTGCCGAAAAGGCAGCAAACCTTGGCCCGTCAAGTCAAGCACTTTTTTTTCTCTCACTGTTGCTTCATGGAAGAAAGTTATATTAGGACACGTGGAGAGCGAAACCGTGGCTTGCGTAAGCTTCCCTGGGATGCGTCGAGAACCCGAGAAGGTTCTTGAGCCCTGCCCTCGCGAATTCAACGCACTCGACTCTCGACTGCCTAGATACCGAGGCAGTGTGGACAGTGCTCATTAAGCCTGATGGACAACAGGGCCTGCGGGCAGTGTCGCGTTCTGCTGCCAGAATCCTTTGGATAAGGCTTATGGCACGTAGACCGAGGACCAAGGCACACCTGGCACAATTGAAAGGACCAGGTAGACTTACGTCAAATAAAAATGGAGGCACTGGCACTTTTTGAAAGAGAACCTGCTGTTCCATTTTAAGTATTGGAAAGGGAAGTTGGATGAGTTTGAACGGATTCATTTTCCAGTAGAATGCAGTGTGCACAACCTAAGAGAGTCCACATGGCAGGAACAAACGTACAGAAACGTTGATAACTGATGTTTGCCACCTATGGTCTGCGCAGGCTGAAATGCATTTGTTGCTTTTCTTGTCAACAGTAAAATGTGTACATTTGGATTTTAAAAGTGGTTTTAGCTTCCGTTGTCGGCGACCTTCAAGTGACACTGAGTTAGAAGCCAAAGCCTTTATCCGGGCACCCAAATGAGAACATCCTGGCAAGCTGCGAGAACAAAACGAGAACATCCGGCCAATCAATCAGAACTTAAGAAAATGCGGTCTTTGGTCCCCAACCCATTCTAGAGAGCCGCATTACACACGCTAGTTACTGCGCATACAAGTTACAAAAAATATTGCTTCCGAATTCATTGTAGTGCTTCTTGACAATATCACGCAAGCTGTTACTTCTAGTACGCTTAATTTTTATTTGCCATTTCCAATACCGACGTTTAAAAGGCAGATACAGAGCACCATACACTTCACTGTCATATTTTGGCACTGAGACAGGGTTGTCTATGCTCTTTTGAAAGCCAGAGGTCCGTGAGTGCCGCGGCAAAGGTTTTGCGCCGCCTCGAGAGATGGCGCCGGGCTGTGTGGTGCCTCCTTCAGGCGATTTTCTTCTTCCAGATGGGCAGTGCGCTCTGCCTCTCGATGCTGTGTCATCTTCAACTAACTTACCAGCAATATCGCTGGTCGATAAAGCTCTGTAGAAGCTGAAGTTTTATCTTCCGCAAAGTGCAGAGCCTTCGCGATGAGCGCGCCCTATTTAGCCTGCATAAAAAGCGCATCTTGCCGCCTACCTATAAACAATTTACACCCTTAAATATAAATTAGGGACTAACTATTTCTGTAACTCGCCCCCTTATGCCCTTTTTGGATTAAGGGCGTGATGTATAGATTGATTTACAACCATTTTCCTTTTCGACGACGTACATTTTTTTTCTTACAGTGTAATCGTGTCTTCTTCGCATGCACTTGAGTGCGCAGAACAGACGCACATTCTAAGGGAACAATCCTACATAAACAAGACTATATCCCGGGCTTGCCTTGATATATTTCGCGATGAGCGTATTATAAAGAAACATTTAGAAGACCCCGATCAACTTTCTTTTTGTTCTGGCACGGCCGCCAGTACTATTCAACGACGAAGGGCAACACTTATGAACAATCAAAATTTAACAAATATTCTAAATTGCGGGTTCATATAGCCGCTCGTGCTCTCGTCGTGGCAAAGTGACGTCACGTGAGGTTAGCTATAGTGTAAGTACCGGCTGGCTACCCTGCGCTGGGCAAGGGTTCCAGGGAATTAAAGGTGAGAGAGAGAATAACAAATAGAGAAAATAGAGAACAAAAAATACACACAATAACGAGATCGAACGCACTACAGCTTTCAAAGTCGGCGCAATCCATAAGTCCTTAAGAACTTGTGCAGTGAATTTAAGGCCTTGAGTGAATTATCTCGTCTGGACCGGTGTCCTGGAACTTGTTCCTCCGTCAGGGGTCGACTGTCCAGTTTTTCGAGCCTCGTCGCGTGTACGTTTTTTGCCACACTGTAAAACGGACAGTCACTTAGGAGGCCCTTGATCGCCTCCTCGCAGCCACAGTTGCTGCAAGCCGAGCTGTCGGCAATTCCAATGCGGAAGCAATGCCACGCCGAGCCACAGGCGGCACAGACATGTTGCTTCCGCTCGTGCTTTCTCTGGTGGCAGACTTAGTTGCCGAGGTGGATTCAATCTGTGTAGACATGCTTTGGTGAGTTCACTCGTGTTCCACAGAGTCCGCGTAAGATCGCGTGTGAGTGAGCGAACTCCTGGTGGCTGCACGAGGGGTGTTGCAGATATGGTGCCATTGAATGTAATTTAGAATGCATTAGCGAGCAGCATGCGCCACGAATGCACTGGGTAGGTGGCACTCTTCAATGAACCTCTCGCCAAATTCAGGGTCACTGAGTATGTGTCATTAGGTGTGCAGAAAGAGAGCGAACAATTCTCAGCGTTCGCACGCACTGGCACGACACGCGTCTGTTCTTGGATGCCATGCGCGGACTTCTCGGCAGCGCCGCCTAATGGCGCATAGAAGCCTCATACGTGACGAGTTTTGGCAGTGGTAATCTCATGTGTCGATACTTTGCTTCAATGCTAATCGCTTTAACGTTGACATTCTACCGATTAGATAACAGACCATTTTCAAAGACTAAGGTTCTCGGACCATAGCCCCATGCGTCGTAGGCTTACAAAGCGACGCGGGTACTGCTACCTTTCACGAAAGCGAGGGGCCTCAGTGACCGATTATAGGCGTGAAGTTGACATCCGTATGTACTCATACTGATAGTGCCTTCTTTCCTCCCTCTCCTTTCTTTTCTTCCCGTAAACCCCTTCTCCTTTGTAGGGTTGTAAACCGGACGTACGTCTGGTTGAACTCCCACCTTTCCTTCCTTCCTTTCCATTCTCCTCCTCCTCCATTCTAAGATGGGTTCTGCCTGTTGCATTTTTTTTGATGATGCCTGCATCGGCACGTACTCGCACATAATGAATACATTGAAATAACACATAGAAACCCGAAAAGTCGTGACAAGCAAGACAGCACCCTGATAAAACTAAACATAGGGAAGCGTGACAAAAAAGTTCATACACAATTGAAATACTGAAAAAGTTGGGATCCCTCTTGCAAAGTGACTTGACGAGGCCTTTATTACTTTGGTACAATTGTAGTTAACGTTATGGCGAAACATGGTGACGTCATTTCCACTCTTACGGATTCTTACGAGCGAATCTTTAACGAAACTGTGATAAGTGGTCCATAATGCGTGAATGACGCCTATAGCTTTTATGAACAACGCATGCGTATCTTGAATTCGAAGGGGCGCGAAGGATAATGAGTTTCGCATGACCAGCGAATAGATGTTATCTCTCACTTTCGTCCCCGACCGAATTTCCGTCGGCAATCGTCCACCAATCTATCCCAGCATTTTTTTCTGACAGGGTAGCACGATTGCCATATTAAACGCTTTTCTCATTCCTTACCTCCAACACATGACAATCGCAATATGTCGAGGAACAGCGAACCCAATGGGAAACGTGCCCACAATGCCAGGGAGAGATGGATGCTGTCTGTCTCCAAGCAGACGTTCCGTTGGCAAGATCCCAGCGTCATCGTACTGCTATCTTTGCTGGTTTCTTTTCCCTCGTCGTTATTACGTAGTTCCTGAGACGCGAAAATAAAGCGAGCTGGTATGGAGGAAACATGAAGCACGGTTTCGTCAATCTAGCCGGCAGACGAGAAATCACGGCGCATGACGTTGAAGCCCCGACTCCTCATTTACCGTCTCGGTCTGCTTGTCCTGTTTTCAATTAGGCTTGGGAAAAAATTTCCTCGTACAGGATTTCACATTTGTAGGGGCAGCTCATTCACTTCGTCGTAGTCATCACGTGCCCAACTGGTACACTTCACCACAAAACCACAAAAATGAAGGGAATCGAATTGCTCGCTTAATGGGCCGGATCACCATGGTCGGAGCATAGGTTGACACTTGTTTGCTCCGTGGGAGGCGACAGGCCAGAGGGAGCAAGAGTAGGCGACTCTGTGCTTCAAGGGCTCCTGCATCTCACAGACACGTCGTGTAATAGCTAATAGCAGCTAATAGATGAACGCTTGGAGAGAGCTACTGGCTCTATTACGAGGGTCGTTTGATAATTATCAAACGACGTATGGTAAAAATACAAGAGATGGCGCTGCAATTCCATTTTCTTCTAGGTGGCGCGCCAGAAGCGCCCTTCCTATGACGGCAGAACTTGTTTACGCTGGTACCGACAGTTAGTAAGATTCTGACAGCCATTGACACTGAGCTGTGTGGTGGCTCCCGCCAAAATAGAAAAAGGTGAATTTCTAGCAGTGATGAAACAGTTTTATTTAATACACTGGGCGCCTTCCTAAATTAAAGTCGAGTTGAGCGAAGTTCATGAAGACTGTGCTACATCACTGAAGACCATTTAGTACTGGATAAATGAATTCAAACGTGGCCGAACTTCGACGCAAGATGAAGCGCGTCCTGGGCGTCCAGTTGAGGTCACTACGCCAGAAATGTCATCGAAAATTAATAGAATTGTCATGGAAGGCCGCCGAGGGAAGGTACCTTAGATGGCTGAAATTGTAGCCATCTCGGGAGAAAGAGTCCACAATATTCTTCATGATCAATTGCACATGATGAACGTCTGTGCACGTTGGGTGCCACAATTGCTGACCATCGACCAAAGGCGCATCAGGGCAGATATTTCGCAGCAGTGTTTATCGATGCTTGATCGCAATCCGCAGAAGTTATGGCGTCGGTTTGTGAAGGTTGACGAGATGAGGACACATCATTACACTCCAGAGTCTAAGCAGCAGTCAAAGCAATGGACTGGGCTTGATGAAGGTGCTCCAAAAGAAGGCAAACACTGTTCAGCCCGAAAGGTAACGGTGACTGTCTCTTGGGATTCACCAGGAATAATCTTTGTAGACTGTTTACAGAATAGGAAAACGATAACAGGACCATATTATGCAACACTCCTACAACAAGCGAAAAATGAATTGTGCACTAAACAACCTGAGTTAGCACGCAAAAACTTCTCTTTCATCAAGACAGCGCTCCGCCCCACAGATCGCTTGTTGCAATGGCCAAATTGCACGAGTTAGGGTTCGAGATTGTACCTCATCCGCCCTATTCTCCGGATTTGGCCCTATGCGACTTTTCCCCCTTTCCAGACTTGCCGAAATGGCTGAGTGGACAGAAATTTTATTCTGAAGAGGATATCTAAGTGGTAAATAACTACTTCAAGGGGCAGAAGCACTCCTTTTTTTCTGAGGGGATAAAACATTGGAGCACGCTTGATGCAGTGTGTGGAGATGGAAGGGAACTATGTTGCAAAGTAAAATGTTCTTTTCTGCAAACGTGGTATCTTTAATTGCTTTTTAACACACTTGCCAAACTACACTCGTAAAAAGGGAATGATGCACTCAAAGACATATATCTGTTCAGAGAGCCCAGTTACGTAGCGTTTGTTGTTTAATGCGTAATTCCACGGAGAACACAGGCCTTAAACAGTGAATCTGTGGCGATGGTATGTGGGCATACATGAGAGTCGATACATGAGAGTCATACATAAGTCATACATGAGAGTCAGCGTATTGGTCACCGCCGCCGGAGGAGGGACCCAGGATAAAAGAATCGGCCCAGCACTACACCACGGCATCTAAACATTCAGACATCTCAAAGCTGTCGCGCGACACAAGGTAGGTCTGAATGAGCTGTAAGAGTTGGCGTTCCGATGTGAACGCGCAACGCAACTATAGGTTGCACAAGAGCACGCGCCCTTGGCAGCCGCACCTTTGTCTCCACGATCAAAGCCCGACCACTACGAAAACGCCGAAAAAGCAAGAGAAAATTACACGATTCATTAACGCGGTAGCGTTAAGAAGCCCGTTGAAGAGAAGTTTACTTCAACAAGCTTAATCAGAAAGATACATGTGCACTTGGTGTACAGAAAAAAAAAACAGCAACAATGTCACATTACATCAACAGCTAGGGCACATTGCTATGAAACAGCAAACATTGAGGTTGCATACAAGTCTGGCAGGTGTTGTTACCTGCCGGCAGTTAAGGTGTCAGTAAGGTAACAGCTGCGCAGTAATGCGAGAATTTCGTAGTTTTACGATACGGGTCGACCATTTCCGCAGGAACTGGTCTTCATTTAGGATGACCATGTTCACGCAAGCCTGTTCACACATGTGTTTGTGTAAGTGGCGTAGTAACGGGTGCAGCGCTCTCTTCGGCCGCCCCTGCATTGCTACAGCACCTCTTTGTCACCACAACACGAATGCTCCCAAGCACCACAACTTCGAAGAGTCCTCGCGCTTGCGTCATGGGATCTATGCGTACACCGAGCATGCGCCACAGCAAGCACCAAAACGTTTTTGCAACAGTACAATCAAATAGAGCATGTCCTAGCGTTTCTTCCTGTCTGCCCCGAGGGCAGCGGTTATTAGAAGATATTCCCCACGCTGCAGTGCGGTTCCACGTATGCAAAACGCGCCAAACTTGTTTCCACCCGCAGTCGCGCACCTCGGCAGGCACGGCCGATGTGGTCAGCCTGCGCCAGCTGACGCTCCCGCAACGCTGCAGATCTTCTTGTGTCAAGTGCTCTATTGGTAGTATTTCGCACACCTCCGTTGCCGGTCTGTCAACTACACCTACTTCTGGTAAAGTTGATCCAATTGATTCAAGGCTGCTGCATACATAACTATAAAATGGCGGTGCCTGTTCCACCATAAGTCCCGTTCCTATTCCTAATACATAGTGCTTCCTGGACGTTCCTAGGAAATAGGCAACAAGTTTCCTGCCTGGATATTCAAGATTGTTCACGAGGTCGTAAAAAACCTCGCAATGCTGGGACGGAGCTGATTGTTCTGAAATACGGGATGCTAAGTCCACCCAGGCCTGTTCGAAGCCAACGGAGCGGACGTGCCACTAATTTTGTTTTGTCTTCCCAGAGGAAAGAATTACAGTGTAGCTAGTCTCTGTGAGGCCTTGCGTAGTGGACGCGCTATGCGTGCGACGTAGTAAAAAGCCGCGCAAATGCTGGATTTTATAATTTAACTGCGCTCGGCTAATGTAAACGAGAACTTTGATGCCACTGATAGCTTCTTTTCTGCCCTCTTACGGAAGTCTTACCACGTCTCCTGCGCCACTTCGACAGACGTGAGAAAAACTACTCCCAGGACTTTTATCCCTGCTACCCACCAAACATCTCCGTCAAGAGCAGATGTAATGTTGCCAAAGGTCATTGCCTTACTTTTGCTTTCATTCAAAAGGGCTCCTGATAATTCAGAGTAATCGATAAACAAACGTAAGAAGGCATAGTAACTGTATTCGTTCCTTAAAAAGAGGGAAACGTCGTCAGCATATGCAGACACCTTTATCTCTCCTTGGCATGGCAAGGGAAAGCCACGTATCCCTGGGCAAAGTGAAGTGGTGAGCAGCAAAGGGTCATGGCATAGAACGAACAGATGAGGGCTCAGTGAAGAGCCTTGCGTAAGGCCGCGTGTGACGGGGAAAGAATCGCTTAGGCAACCGTTGACGACCAGCTTGGCCGATAAGCCCGAGTACAAGAGGCCAATCTTATCTAGGAATTCGGCAGGAAAACCCAATGCTTCCAGCACGCCGAATAGATGCCGATACTCCAAAGCGATCGACAGCTTTCGCTTGGTCCAGCGAAACGAAGCATCCTGGAATTTGTGTCCTAGAAGCGAAGGTAAAAATATCCTTTGCCAATCCTAGAGATGAAAAAAACTTGATCGGCCTGGTAGGTTACACATCTGGGTCTGGCTGATTATTTCGGAAAGAGTACTACTTCTTCTCTTCGCTATCATTGACGAGACTATCTTGTATTCTGCGTTTGGGAACGTAATTGGACGCCAAGACCATGGGTCGGAGGTCTGGCTGCATGACTTGGGAAGGTGGACGATCCGGCTATCGGGGAAAGAGTCTGTCCGAGTGCCATCTGATATGAACTTATTAAGCATGGACAAAAGCGCTTCTTTCACGGCATCGAAAAATCGCACGGAAAACTGGATTGGGATGCCGTCAGGGCCGGGCGTATAGGAGGCATTCATGTCTTCTTCTACTGCTCGAAGCTCTTCATGGGTCACTGGCTCACACAGGTGATGTACGACGTTGTCTGATACTTGGGGCAGGGCTCGACAGAATTCTCTCAGTCCTTCGCCGTGATCATTCCTGCACCAACGGGACGGTGCGGGTTCGCGAGCGTCGCGGCCCTCGTTTAGGTAACAGTTGAAATCACCGAATATGAATGTCGGGTAAGGCTCGAACATCTACGTGTCAAGTGATTCGAAAAATTCCGTTGGATTGTACTGACGTGAGGGTGCATATGTCACTAGTGCCCTAACCCGTCTCGCGTTCAGCGGAAAATCGACTGCTAACATGTGGCCGTCTAAACCGTACATACAGTGCGCTCCCATCCTAAAACGAGGGTTTAAGGACACTACTCCCAGGCCACAAGACACAGCGTTTTTCAGGAAAAAAAAGGCGGCAACAGGAAAACGGGTCTTGAAGTTTGGCACGTCAAGGCGTGTCCGGAAATTACATTACTGCAACAAAAGCATGTCCACACGCGAAGTGCAGCACCTCTCTTTTTTTGTAGACGGACTGGAACTGTCCAACATTCAGAGAGAGGAAATGCACTATCGCCATGATGGAAGCGAAAAACGCCGCCATGTTTACAGGCCTTGTTAGAGCGTTGTGCCCACCGCGGTACGCGTGGCGCTCAACTTTTTCGGGACTTTAGATTTTCTCTCTTTATGCGAACTGCTAGAGGCCGTTTCTGTTTCGTGCGCTCTCTTTATCTCCTGCTTATCAGTGCCGTAAGGAGTAAGTCGGCAGCTTTACTTACTGGATCCTTTAACGACGAGTCCGTTGTTCGGGGCTTATGGAAACCACTGGCGTGGGCAAGTACGGTCCCTCGCGTAGTGCCAGGTGTGGGCGTCTACCGGAGCTGGAGGCGGTGGCCACGGCGCGCCGGATGACGGGGACTGTCGGCGAGCTCAGCGACTGGCACGTCGTCTTCGTGCACCGTGAAGTTTGCAGACTCGTCGATTACGAGTTGTGAGGGAGAGCGCGTCGCTTGAGCTTGCCTAGGTTGCGCTGGTTTTGGTAGTCCCCTTAGAATAGGGGAGTGGTGGGAACTGCTTATCTTCCGAGCTGGCTGAAGCCTCTGAGGAAGACAGAGGTTCGGAATGTTCGTTGCGGCGCGGTTCTCCAGACGAAGCATGTACATCGGGGTCCCGGTCGCCTTCGAGTTGTTCTTTGGGGAGTTCATCGTGCTCTTCTTGGTCAGCGTCTTCTTCTTCGTTGCTGACAGGAGTGTTAGTGTTTGTGGCTGCCACGGCATATGATCTGGGAAAGAAGCAGTCCACTGTGACATGGTTACCGGCACAGCAGCGACAAGGGGACGTCCACTTGGCGGTCTCGTGACTGTAGACATCGCTACTTTCGCAACGTGGTGCCTCGTATGCTAGGTGTTCTTCCGTCCCACACCGTGAGCACATCTTCCGGATTCCTGGGTAGTCGAAGATTATGCGATGGCCTTGTATAGAAATACAATTTGGCACGGGCTTCGCCATTTCCATGCGAATGACCCTTACACCGGTGCCAATTTATGGTCTTCCTTAGAACTGTGATTTTTGAACTGCAAGAACTTGTCTATGCGGAGAGAAGACGGCCGCAAGTGCGGCGTCTCCCACGTAGGGGGGGGGGGTTGGGGGGGGGAGGACACGGAAGACGGAAATGTAGAGGACTCGGGGTACGACTTGGGCGACTGGAACCGAGGCACCATTCAGAACGGATGAGCCTCGCGACGATAATCTAACAGCGGCTGCTGCCTGCGCGACAGCTGCGATGAACTTCACTCCTCCCTTGTGTTGGAGGGTCTCAAGGCCTCCTGGCCCAACGGTTTCTTCGATGGCGTCGATTATTTCATCGGCGCTGCTGCAGTTGTCGCGCTGAAGGTGAAGCAGTGCGCCTTAGGTTGGGGTTCACGGAACACCATCCTCGTTGAGTTGGATGGCTAAATTAGCGGACATCTTTCTGCGGCAATGAAGGTCAGGCTACGTGCACGTGCCTGCTGCACATGTGTTACCGCGCCGAGTAGTCCGGCAGCGTTTGATAGTGCTTTTGGTTGCTCGGAACGGACGCTTAATAGACGCAGCTTCCACGTGCGACGGTTTCGCGTTGCCCTAGACGCGGATGGGAAAAGCCGCAAAATGAGTAAACCTTTGCATTCAGTGGTGTGTTCTGTCTTATTTACCTATTGCTAGTTTACGTTTATGTTGTTAGTTTATGTTTTTGCCTTCCGCAGCGTAAACGAACGGGGATTAAAACGCGGGGTTCTTTTCATGTCACTTGTGCGCGCTTTGCCTCCGCACCTTTCCTTTCATTCCCACACAAGGTGTCCGCGAGTATAAGTGTAGCCTTGGCTACCACTGCAGGACGGGGAGTGCCTTGGCATTGTTTATGTCGGTCGATCGCGCGAAATGCACGCTTACCGGGTGCGAGCGCTCGCTTATGATAATAATAATTACGTTATTTTCCATCCTTTGAGATGGGGGAGGCTAGGAAAGAAAGCTGTACGAACAGCTTGAACATAAACATGCCACTGGACAAAACATGCCACTGGACAAAACTCCGGCGTAGGAAGTCGTTTCAGTCAAAAGATTTTCGAACCACCAATAACCAGGCCCTCGATGCGAAGCAAGGAATTTACTGAACTAGTTGACTTTCTCAAGCTAAAATACGTGGGAAAGTCGTAAACTATGACTCACGCACAACTTACAGACGTGATAGCTCTCGGATTGTAATTTGACTATACGAGAAAACAGTTATGTTACGCAAAAACTCAAGGAAACTCATTTTCCAGTGTTTATACCATTTACACACCCGCCGCCGCGTCCGCCATGGGCGCGCGCGAGTGTCTCGGGGGCCACGGAGCGACGCGCCCGGTTCCTTGCAATACCTCCAGCTGGCGCTCGCCTCCATCGCAAGAGGCCGCGTTTCTACTAGAAAGCCTGCCTTCGTGCATAGCACTCGCGGCGAGCGTTTTCCGGTAAACATTATGGTTACATACGCTCCAGTTGCCGGGTAGCGTGAGAAGCTGTCAAGAATGTTTGAGTGATATCGCGTTCCACTCTTAAAGGCGAAGCTTAAGCGTCCTGTAAATTTTTAATCTTAATATAAAGTAATGCCGCTTTGCAAGGCTTCGAGATGTGCGAGGACGGCGCTGCGGGCATGTCCTGCTAGGGACATGGGTACGCTTACTGTTTAACGGCGAAATTGGAGCCACCCGCCCTCGGGGCTGCTAGGTTGTCTTCCTCGCAAGTACTGAGTGACCCAGCGTTACGTATGTTTCTTAATGTCACGTTTAAGGAGTATGAAATCAAATGAAACATAATCTTTTTGTTATCTCAAGGAACAAAACAGGTTACAGCAGAGTTATTTGTGAAATTTATAGCGCCAGCGTTTTCGTGTTACGCACCCCCCCCCCCCCCCCCTCTACTCCACCCCACCCCTCCCTTTGGAATGCGACTGGCATGGCAGGTACTTTTTTCATGCAATTAAATATTTACTTATTAATGCATCCTAAACGCACGTTCCGGCACGACATATAGGGGGGGGGGGGGAGGTGGAGGTGCGAGTTATAGTAACAAACGTAAAAAAATAAAAAAAACAATTGTAAAACATAGCGGCATTTATGTTGATCAGAAAAAATACATACGCAAGAAAGTACTGCACACGTAAATAACCACACATTTAGCAAAAACCTCAGATGGTGAAGAAAAACATTGTGATCGACAACAGATACCATCTGCTTTGGTAGCCTGTTCCTAAAATAAACTGCAGTAAGAAGTAAGTGGTACATAATCACCATATCGTTTCAGCGTGGTCATATAGTTTGAAATAAAACAATCTCCTCTCAAGGACTCCGCGACGCAGGTAGGCCGCAGGAATGGGACAACAAATACATTGAAAGACGCATAAGTGCAGTGACTCCCCTCTGCCATATCTTCGAAAAAGTTATCGTACCCCCCAAGTTTCCCACTGTGGTGAGCTGTTACAGCGTGAGGCTGACCTCTAGTAGCCTCAGTAGGAAGCTCAATTGCCACTAATGCAAGCACGAGCATTTTATCACAGAGGCAGAGAAGAAAAATACGCAGCGCAAGCAGCTGCAGCGACAAAGGCTCCAGTATAGCCGAATAGATTATACGCAGTGCTCTCCCAACGCCGTCGGTGGCATTGATAAGAAAGACAAGAATACAAGGTATGAGAACCTATTCAGCATGATGTGGTGTCACGCGCATGTTCGTGCGTCAAATGAACCGGAAAAGGTGATAGCGATAGAAATCTTATCTGCGTGCGTAAGTAGCTTTAAAAACACTGAGAGATAATATGGAAACAATGAGATGGTACCATTGATGCATTGTCGTAAGCGCAAACGGGGCCAAGGCTGATACCGAAAATACCGACAGTGACGTCAGCGGGGCAGCGCACTTCCATGCGAGTCGACCAATCACCGAGCATAGAGACAAACTGCATGACATGTTGCCTGCGTAAAGTGCGCTCAAGATATATTTTCGGCGACGTTGAACCCGATACAAAGGAGACATAATTTGAAAAGTAGAGCAGTAGTTTGACGAAATTAACACAGCATGAGAGCTTTGCTGAACACGGAATCGTTGAAGAAAAAGAAGAAAAAGAAGTGCTCGGGCGTTTTTAAAGAAATTTACAGGCAACAATACCGTTTGTACATGTGTGACCCTGAGCGTATGTGTCACGTGTCTGCGTTTTTTTGTGCCATTTTGCATATCACATTTCTCACCTAACACCGGGAGAAACCTGCGAGGCCGACAACCCAGCAGACCAGCTCCGGCTTTTCAATAAAAAATTGCGCGTATCTGTCGGTTTCCCCCGTTTCGGCATTTTCTCTAAACACACTTGGGTTTCGTTATGATATATATATATATATATATATATATATATATGAGATATGTGAGATAGATATGAGATATATTAAGAGATATATTGATATAATATGAAACATACAGTACGAAAAACCAGATAAGCATGGATGCAGCGAAGCGCTCCATGGCACAACGCAACACGAGAACAACGTTTCTTTTTGATATCACGTGTCGCAGTGGAAATCGTCGTGACCACTTCAATACGACAAAAGCTTTCACAAACGTTGCGGAAAACGGAAGAACTGCTATAACAAAATGCCACGTGAGCAGCACCGCAGTATAAAAAGTCACAATACAAGTGTCCCATGAAATGTACGTCCCTGTGGCAGTGGCAAACCACAAGAACCAGGAGGAGAAGAAAGAAATAAGAAGAGAGAGATATGTTAATCAGAAAAAAAAAATGCCCTCAGCTGAGGGGTGTTCTTCCAGATTCGCTGCTGCAGAGTCTCACATAGAACTTCTTTTTTAGACTTGAACACGTATATCACCGCCGCTGCGTAAACAAAGGTGATGCGGAAAGCATAGTCAAGATAGCCATATGAAAGAAAAAAAATCTGAAGAGCACATATTCTGTCTTGCCTGTAGCATTCAGGTTTGAGCCAAGGCCGTTCGCAGCGCACATTTCAGGCTTTCGAAAAGACTGCGTCATCGAACACCGAAACGTTGGGATGACGCAAACCTTACGCCTTGCACGTGTAGCCCCAGAGCGAGAAACACTTAGAGCATAGTGCGTCGACTTGACTCATAGACGCGATTTGGTAACGGTACCGCTGATCCTTGCATTCTGCAGAACGTGCGCTTTTGGTCGGCACGCTGACCGGTGACCTTGTGACTGCTAATTGGCGCGTTGTCGAATTCCGCCATCTTGCTAGCTCTGATTGGCTCATAGGGCAGCCACGGCTTCTCTGATTGGCTGAAAATTCCAAAATTGACCAATAAATGGACCTAACGAATTTTGAAATTCGCGAAAATAGACGTTTTGCAAATCGCTAGAATTACCAAACTGGCGCATTTATTTCGGAACCCTTAAATCGGCTACAGTTGCAAAAGGTGATTGAAAAATCGTGCCGCAAAGCGCGAGGCTACGAGACAAGACGCCATGAAGGGCTGCACATTTATTTTGGCCACTTAGGTTTGATTATCCTTCCCATAAACCTGTATAGACGAGGGTATATCTTTATTTATTTTGGGTCCATCTTTGTTGTAATGTGGATTCCTCTCATGCATGCATTTGCACCCTGCCCATCACATCAACCTCCAGAACGTCACGGTCCCTCCATCGCTGTCATCCGGCACAATTTTAGTTGCTATTATAAAGAGCTCTGCTCAGCGCGCGTGCTGAAATATTTATTTGGACTTAAACCTCACGTTTCTCAGCGACGCCTCTCCGTGAAGCTCTTTTGGCATCTCGCTTTCCCTGCACTTCCGAGCCTTTCATCTCGCGGCAAATGTCGTCATCTATTATCAGCTCGGTTTGGCAGGTACACTCGATGCAGAGACAGCTGCGTCAGAGTGTCCTTAAACGCAGCACTCGCGTTCCTATAATTGTACCACGTCGCGGAGTGGCGCGCACTCACTCGAACGAGCTAAATATACGGTCGAGGCAGCGGCGCTTTCCGCTCCGTACGTCAATCCAGCGTTTTTTTTTTGTGTGTGTTATTTTTGTCGTCCTTGACATGAAGCCACTCTGCCACCGTTGCGTGCGGACTCCCATATCTCGCGTTTGTTTGCCTCCTGCCCTGGATATTACATTCGTTCTCCCAGAAAGCGACGGGGCGTGCATCAATATATTTCCGAAGGCCTCTGCATACACAGGCTGCAATTTTTTTTCTTTCTTTTTATCTTGGTCGTCCGCCTGCATTCCGTCACAGAAGGTTTGACAGGTGCGCAAATAGTCAGCTCATATATATATATATATATATATATATATATATATACACGTACATACATAGCTTCCTGATTCGGGGCTGCGGAACCATGGTTGGGGCAGGTGGCGCGGGCGGGGGCGGTGAAGGAGGAGGGAGTCCCGTCCCCGGCTTTATAGAACAGCTCAAATGAAATATGTACTGCTGCTGTGAAGTGACGAGTGTGTCTCAGGGGTTCGCTTGAAGGTCGGGAAATGTTCGAAGAGAGATGAAAGGAAGACGGCGCATATGTGTGACGCATTCTGTCAGAAACAGTCACAGCTGCACACATGGAAGAACCCCATCGAAATCCTCCCCAGACTTCCTCTTGCTGGGCCCGACCTCAGAGATGCCCCCGGTCCTAGCACTGTTTTGGTCACGGACCCCAAGTTTGTTTGCACGTTCACAGGCAGCCGCAGGGCGCCTTTGGCTGCCGTGCAAGCCTCCTCGGTCGACAAGAGTTTGCCCCATTTTCCACGAAGCTACCAACCTGGCTAGACACGTAGCATGATTTTCCGAAGTCTTCCTGACCTCTCTTCGCTCCACGGAGGGACTGTACAAAGCGAGCGTGCTCCTTAAGCTCTTCTCGCACTCACGCCGCTGTTCAACTTCCAGACAGCGCACCTCTCTGATTCCATCTTGCTAGACGCGCGGTTCATCGCCATGGTGACCGGCTCTGTCTTCGAGACGTGCGCTGCACTTCTCGGTGCCGCGCGATATGTGATACGCACTGCGCAGGTGAAGTGACGAGCCATCACGCGAGAAACATATAATAAACATAAACATAAACATAAACGTAAAGATATCAGCCGGTTAATGGCGTGACACTGAATTCGGCGAATGCAGGTAGACAGCCCTTTTTCGAAGAGGATTCAGCTTTGGACAATAAACATAGTCTTCGTTATAGTCTTGTCAGTGCGCGTATTGACAATGCTTAACATGTTCGAGTTGCCGGCGAAGTAGCACAGGGAGACGGTGACCAATTATTTAGTCCTGACTGCGAGAATGGCGTCCACTGAAAACGATGAGAAATCCAGCCAACCACATGAGGTCTCTTAATTCGTAATTGACGCATCAACAGCGGAGATAGTTCGCTCGTACGTTGGAAGCTCGCCGCATTCGCGTAAGCCTTAGACGGATTGAACAGTCCTTTCTAAAGCCATATTTAGGTCCCTAACCAAAGTAGCATCCTTGCTACCCATAATCACTTTTCGAAAATGTTAATAGCTCAAAGCATTTGATGCAGTTCCTTTCTCACAAAAACCAATGGGATACATATTAGTGACCACGGCATCCTACTGCTTATTGGAATGTCGGCGCTTCCATACACATATTTTTTATTCATTTCGGGGAAACTTAAAGAGTGAACAAGCAATCGTGATTGCGTGCCACAGTGGCAAATATTTGTGCCAACGAAAGAGAAGGAAGAAAGAAAGCAGGAAGAAAAGAAAGGCGTGGAGTTGAAGTTTACCTTGAAAGGGAAGTGAAACTAAAGTTGGAGCAACACTCCAACTTCACACATCCACAGAGAAAGAGAGGGAGAGAAACAAAAAGGGAGAAGTAGGGAGGTTACACAAGGACGTGCGCGATCGGCTACCCTACACGCGATGCTGTAGGCGCCGTATTTCCATATATTGCTGAAGGGGGGCACGCGCACTCTCGATGACCTTACAACAAGGGCAAGGTCCGTACCAATTACGGCATGCAAAAGCAGGCATTAAGAGTTGCAGATTTTCTGAATCATCACCCTGGCTTACTCACTATAATAAATGAATCACCGTCCCCAAGCACTTAAAGAAAAAGTGAACATGTATTTGCTGTCGCTTCAGGCATGACTGTTCATTCTTTTGTACACAAATCAAATTCAGTATTTCTGTTACGTATTTCATGTACTTCTCATTTTTTTTGTCTATATATCCACTTTGTGTACCATGCTTGCCCGGTGCGCTTGAGTGTTTTGTGCACTGGGAATGGGTCGGGGAAGGGGACTGACACTTAGTCAGGCATTCGTGCCTTTTTGTCAGCCTCTTTGACAGAGATTCTTTGTATTTTATTTCTGTCAAAATAAACATTCATTCATTCATTCATTCATTCATGTGGCCGCCTCGTCCTCTATAAGCGGACAAGTTTCATGCTTATAAATAAGAACGCTATGACGCCGCTACCGCCTCCCATACCCTACGATGGGTGCAAACAAACAAACAAACAAACAAACAAACAAACAAACAAACAAACAAACAAACAAACAAACAAACAAACAAACAAACAAACAAAAAAATAGAAAAAGCTTGTATATTTTGTTTAAGTCGCTTCAATTCGTCGTGGTCATTAAGGCTAAAGCGTTAGATGGCTCATGGGTCGAAAAATTGACCGTCCCGCGTTAGGGCAGCAAAATTCATGTGCATGCGCCCATTATTTCTTTATCATTAAAGAAGAAAAGAGAAAAGAAAGAAGCCGATTACCTCTGTTCCCGTTGAAAGGGAACCCTTTTAAATAACCAGTGTGGCCGCCGAATAGTGTCTCGGCGTGGCCTTCCCGATTTCGTCCTTGGCCGAGCAATGTACACGTGTTTTACGACGTTTTGAGGAGTATGAACACGCCCGGGAGAGCAGGAAATAAATGTGTCGTTCAAAGTTTGTCTTGCGTGCTTCTTAAATTTGCCTTTCCCGGTCCTTCTCATTATGCCTGTGCTACAAGAAAGTAGAAGTCACCATATTTACTTGCCAATGTAGCAACACTCGGTGATTGAATGCTAAAATAGAAAGAACACCCATTCAGTGAACCTGCGTATGTGTCTTAATGGTCTTCACAGACTTGCCACGACTGTTCTAACGTGCCATTAATCCCGCCGAACCAGTGTCGATGCCCAGGCGACGGAAAAAGAGAACAATAGAAGAACAAGTAAAGGTAAAACAAGTAATCGGAAGCAACAAGGCATTCCAATGAGAACGTCACAGTAATTAAACGATTCCCTCGTGAGCGTGTAGGCTTTCTCCTTCATCCTTTTTAGCGCTCGGAAAAGTGCCTGTCAACTTTTAACTGCAGCGTAGGCAGTTTTCCTACACGAGTGCAAAAAAATAAAAAGAACATTAGAATCCCGCGCGCCTGCCTGAGCAAAGAAAATGCACAGCAGGCTACGATGGGCGCCAGTCTGTGAAACGTCTTGGGAAACCATATACGGCGAGCTTTAAAATTTCTCACGTTTAGCCCCTCGTCTTTTGTTTTTTTTTCTTTTCTTTTTAACATGAATTCAAAAGCGACAGTGGTGCGTTAATCGATGCCGTTACGTGCTCGTCAAATTGGAAGAAAAGTGTAGCTCTGTACTGGCATAAATAGTCAGCAACGTCGTATTTAGAAAAAGAGAACGAGAAGGGGAAAAACTCGATTTTTTTTTGTCTTCTGACGTCTTAGCCTTTATATCCTTTATGCCGGCGGCAGCGTTTCGAAGGGCGCGACATGCAAGAACGCTTGTGCGCGTTAACGGTGCACGTTTGACCTGCACCGTTAACCGTGCGCTAACCGCGCACGTTAACGTGCACGGTGAACGCTTCACGCCGCACGGTAGATAACCACAGCTCGTCAAAAATTATTCCGGAGTCGACCACAGCAGCGTGTCTCACCATCAGGTCACAGTCAGGTCATCTAAAAGATCAGAATGTTAATTTTTAACACTTTAAGCAGGTTGTTAAGAAATTATTTGTAACAGTATAATTTTCATGAACAATGTGCTACATCTCCGTTTTCCATGCAATATCCATCCCTCCTGTACTTCTTGGCCCACAACAGATGTGCAGTAGGTTGCCAATAAGGAATATATATATATATATATATATATATATATATATATATATATATATATATATATATATTCCACAAACAGAACGTTGATATGGCTCAAGGATAGTTGCGCACACAGTGTTCCAGTTCCGGTTACAACGCAGGCGAAACAAAAAAAGTCAGGTGTTGAACGCAAAACACAGCACAAGGTCAGTGTCAGAACAAGAAGTGCAGACCCCAACAGTCATACATACCTCGTTTCATACGTAGCGGGCAATGCAGCGAAGGCTAGAGAGACTGCTCTCACTCCAGGCATCCGCGACCAAAACATAGTGCGTCGCATTATGAAGAACGACACAGATCGGCGTTTCTTAATTGAATGTAAAATTACGTGCCTCTATTTTATATCGCTATACCCGACGTAAACGTTAAATGAAAGGCGTCGGATACCTCAACGTGTTCGCCTCCAAACGCGCGGAGTAACACGTTTATCGGACCAGCGGCCGCAGCGCACCAGTTGCGCCCGCGAGCAAAAAGTAGTGCGTCGCGTACTGGAGGCCCAGAGGCGCAGAAGCAGTACGTGATTTGACGTAACCTTTCATGCTCAGGTTGCAGTAGAAGTAGTTGAAGTTGTTTTTTTCAGTAGGAGGCAACGCAGATTAAGAGCAACTATTGTGGCAAGCGCGCGGATTGAGACAGCTATAAGTGCATTACTCATTGCGTCGGTTCTGCAGCGTTGTTTGTTACGCATGAAACAGAGAATACATAGTCTCAAAGGTGCACATGAGTTTAGTACGGCTGTCAAATGCTGCACAAAGACGGTAATATATGGCTATAGAAAAATGTAGACCTAAAATTTATTTTGAGTGAAGATTACACCAAGGTTCTTGCAGACACTTCGTTTCAAACGTACAGCTGTGCTTCTTTAGACAGCGAATATTATGAGCGATTATTTCGGACATCGATATATTTCGAGAATATTCTTTCGATTTTCTACATACGGTACATCTGTGCTCACTATGCACAAATTAAAGTGCCATTTGTTCAGGTTGGCGACCTAATCGATGATTGAATGAAACAACACTGAGCTATTTAAAATAAAAAAGAAAAAAAAGCACATGCACATTGCTCAAGAGACGTTGTCAGTGCTCATAAAAATATTGTCTACTCAGTAATTACACACATCAAACTTCACAGAAACGCCAAGGACGAGAAACACAATGTCATCTGAGGGGCGTCTCAAATATATCGGACACCACGAAAACGTAAATAATAGAAATGGTTACATATCCAACTGCTATTTTTCGTACATCCGCACAATAGGAGAGCACTTGTGCATTTTGATTTGCTGTGGAAGCTTGAACATTACTGGGAGTCTAAAACGTCTTTATGGTGCTTAATTTATGTATGAGTTATGCATGCATCCAAGACAACAGAGACGCCATCACAATTTGCCTTAGCTAACTGATATTAGGTGGTCAAATATTTTATGAGGCGCTGTTCGTGATTTTGGGCTAAATAATTTTGGCTATATACATAGCCTGAGCCTCAGACACAGTTTGCGTTTTGAGCTCCTTACCTTTCTTACTGTGGAAGAAGGTCCTGGTAAAACTTCAAGGTATAAATGTATAACATAACTAGCAGCTCGTGCGAGCCAGACAGTGTCCTATTTCTGCTTTACAAGAACATGCTGACGAAAACCCTCCGTTTGTAAAATCTAGAACTTCATGTGTAATGTGAAACGTACCTGTTGTGAAACGTAACTTTCCCCAGCAGTAACTAGAATTAACCTGACCACCAGCAACTTTTTGATAATGAGCGTAGGGAACGAGATAACGAAGCTATCGATGTCGTTTTCCCAGGCGAACTGACCGTCTCGTACAAAGTTTTTCTTTGCTTGATGAACATTATTCTCTGAAATATATTCACCGGCGTGCTGTCATGCACGACATTACAACGTGTCCTCGTGTCGTCTGCACCTGTCGCAGATTATATATATATATATATATATATATATATATATATATATATAGTAAGAGGCTGCCGTGATCCGGTAGTTGATCAGGCACGTGTAGGTTGGGGACGCTCGTACCAAAAAAAAAAAAACTATGGTTTAGTTCTTACGTTGCGGCCGGGTTCCGGTCATCGTCAGGTCCACCCAAATATATATATATATACATATATGCTCGAAATAGGCCGCATGATATAAGAAGCGCCTAGTGGCGAGGCATATTGCGGAGAGAGATTATAAAGAGCGAAAAGAAACCGGAAGCAGTTCCTCACTGCAGTTTGTTAAAGGGGTGCGGTCCGTAATAACCACCAAACACTAGTACGTTCCTTCTGCGAATACTTTTCGTAATGCAAAGCAGCTGTTTGTGTAGGCAAGCCACCGAGCTGTGCGCGCTGCGTTCTGTCGCCGCCAGAAAACGGGCTGAGATTTTTTCCACTTCAACCCCAGGAAAGCGTACGCTTCGGCTACTTACACAGAGCTGTTCTATGGAAACCTGAGAGTGTAGGAAAGAAAACTTACTGGAGGAGGCGAAACGTAAACAACTCTTTCGAGAAATATTTTTTTTCGCTGTAGGATTTTAGCATTTTATATATACTGTCGCTGACAGAAATCGCTTCTGCAGGGCAAAGAACTTCGTGCGCTACACAGAAGAGATAGCGCAGTGCTCGGAGAGACAGATATACTGGGGGAATAAGAAAAAAAGAAAGCTGGGTTTAACCGCTGCTATTACGACGCAGTTTCCCTAACTACTACGAAAATGGATAGCACAGATGAAAGGCGCACTAAGGAAAGCACAAGGTTAGTAATATTTGCTGCTCGTTGTCTTCTTTCACGTGGGCCGACAAGGTAAAGGAATCGGCAGTAACGGACAAGAGGCTGCCTCACCGGGGCACCAATAAAACAAGACTTGTCTGGGCCAACGACGCGCCTAAGGATCCGGTAAGTGCCATGCTTCGTGATCCACCCCCCAGAGCAAAGTAGGGATCGTGAAATGGAAAGACTTAAGAATAAATGCAGAACTGAAGGAAATGAATCAGAACACGATTAGAGAGATAACGTCGATAAGGAGACTTAAGCGAGGCTAAAGAAACGGAAAACGAAGATAGCGCTAACACATGCAAAGACGCCCCAGTCCCCGGGCGTGCTGGTCAGGGACCCATGACAGCCAAGAGCAGGGCTGTTGAAAGTAATCTCAAGAACGCTGAAACACAGACGGAGGAAGTCAAACAAGCGCTGGCGTCTTTCAAAGATAACATGCAGATGCTTACAGTTGACAATGAAGGAAGGAAGGAAGGAAAAAAGTGGAGAAGGAAGGGAGGGAGGTTAACCAGTTTAGCTTAACCGGTTTGCTACCCTACACATGGGAGCAGGATTGGGGGGATGAAAGATGGGGAGAAGAGATAGGGAGCACATAACACGGCACGCACATCGTTAGTTACAGTCTGTCACTCTTGCGCGGTACGTGATATCACTGTCACAGCCGCTTCTCCAGGCCCGTCTCCGTCATAAACTGAAGTAGTCCCTTCGTCATCTTCAGCTGCGATGTCTTGTGTCGGTGATATGCGAAAATATTTGCAACAGACAACGGTCTATTGTCAAGGTGCGCTAGAATGGACGCCAGGGACTGTCTCTGAACATTATATTCGGACAGTCGCACAGAATGTGTTCCAGCGTCTCCTCGCAAAGACAGGCATTGCAGAGTGCGTTGTCGGCCATTCCAATGCGAAACGAGTAAGATTTCGTGAAGGCCACCCCTAGCCATAAGCGATAAAGGAGGGTGGCCTCACTTCGGCGAAGTCCAGTTGGCATACAGAGATGCATCAAGGAGGGCCGGTCATGTTGACGATTGTTCCGGTTGGTCTGGCTGCTTGGTGTGCACCATAGAGTGAGCGTGATCTTCCGTGCAAGCACTCGAAGTCTGCTGGCTGCGTCGGACCGTGAAAGTGGTATGGCCTCTTCCTTCCTGTCTTCCTGTCTTCAAGGGCTGTTCAAGCGGCTTTATCGGCGTCTTCATTTCCTATGACGCCGCAGTGACTTGGCAGCCACTGAACCGTCAAGTGATGTCCTTTCTCATGTGATTTATGGAGAAGGCAACTAATATCGCACACGAGCTGTTCGAATGGCCCGCGACGCAGAGCTGATAGCACAGATTGTAGGATTGCCTTCGAGTCACTGAAAATTGACCATTGTCGAGGTGGATCCCGATTGACGAAACAAAGTGCAGCGCGAAGAGCAGCTAGTTCCGCAGATGTAGATGTCGTTGGGTGGTCAGTCCTAAAGTTGATGGTAATACCTCTTGCTAGGACGACCACAGCACCGGACGAACACTGGATGTTTGTGGAACCATCAGTATAAATATGTGCACTGTCCGCGTACCTTCAGCCCCTCTTTAGGGTCATCAGTGCCGTCCGTATTTGGCCTACGTTGACAATGAATGTAGGCCAAATACGGACGGCACTGATGACCCTAAAGAGGGGCTGAAGGCTTTTGACGATAGAATTAAAACCATGGAAATGATGACTATGTCAGTGGACGTAAGAGAACAGTGCGACTCATCATTCCTGAGAGCTACATTAACTCCGCAGGCGGGGGAGAAGAATATGAAATATGGCTCACAGTAAGAGGGAGTTTCGAGTATGGCAGTGGAATCGCGGGGGGCACAACAACAAACGCATCATCCTCCAGCAATACCGTAGGTCACTTCAGTCTAGACCGGATATTATCGTACTTCAGGAGACAGGATTTGGATATGTCGCACTCATTGGATACAGGTCCATAGAGTGTCAAACGTGCGGTAGGGGAAAAAAGCGATGTGGTAGGGGAATAAGTCATGAACCGCATCAGGTGCTCATCTTACGAAAACGCAATAACGTTTTCAAACCCTTGGTCTGTCATGAATGGCACATTGCGTTTTCCAGGATCTCCTTAGCCGACCAAAGCTGGTCGTCCCGTTGTACTAATGCACGGGACAGCGATTGTCTGTCATCATCAAAGGGAGCATATATCACAGAGCTGGCGGTAAATAACATTCTCATAAAAGTTTATCCTGAAAGAGTTAGGAAGAGAGGAAAGGTAGGGAGGTTACCAGATGATTTTTTTTTTGTTTGGTGACGTGCGCTAGGAGAAGGGGGAAATAGGAGTTGAAAAGAAAGGGTAGCAAAATCCTTTCATCCCGAAAAATTATCCGTTCAGTCGTAAAAGACAAACTTTGGGCCGTTCAGCGAGCCATGGAGATCGTACGGGAGCAACAGCTCTCAGTGGCCATCTAGACGGTCCCACGCCCGGGCCTCCCAATCACCGGATTCCATAAGTATTGTCACTCACTTCATACACGCCGTCATGCATCAGTTTCTATTAACGCAGCGCTGTACGAGAAGTTCAATCTTAATGAAAGTGCTGACCACTGTACGCTAGCCCTTTCGCCATCTTGATTTCGCTGTGCCGATTTCCGAATCTTCTTTTTTTTTTCATGTCTTAGGGAGCACAGACTACTAGTCTTTCTTAACGAAGCGGCAGGCAAGAGACACATTTCGCCACCTCGTGCTCTAAGGATACAGCGGCCCCACGGTCATTCCACCGCTATTTCCTCGCGGAGCGCTTCGAGTCACCGACCCTTGGGAGAGTTTACTTCAGCCGCGACCCAAGGAGACAAAGCTATAGAGTATGGTCTGCGATTCCTAACGCGACTCTCCTAATCACTACTCAACACAATGGGCAGAACCAACTTGAAGCAACCCCCCCCCCCCCTTCCCTTGCCAGGGCAGCGCGCCTAAATCTCAGTAGGGCCGCCAACACCACGCTGCCAGCTCCGTTCCGCTTGTTAGCTGCGTCTGTAAGGAGAGGCGAGGATTGAAGTTAAGAAATAGCCATTCACCCCACACCCACACGTTTCCTTAAGCACGAGAGGAAAAAAAAAAAAAAGAAACAGAGAATTGAGCGCCAGGGGCAAAAAGAAAAAAAAAGGAGGAAACGGAACCTTTCTGTCGGTTCGTAAGCACAACCAGACAGAAGCGAAAGTAAGAGCAGGAGCCTGGGGGGAGGAAGAAAGGAACCAAAATACGGCGACTTCGGCGCGGCTGATACAATTGGGAAAAGTGGCCGCCCGCGGCGGGGCCAGGGGATGAAGATGGACAGCGCCTTCTGTTCTGCCGTTTCTATTTCCATTACTCCTTGGTGCGACGTGCGGAGCTGCTCGTTTCGCGGATTACCCGTCAAGGGCCCCTCTTCCCCTCCCCTCCTTCCCCCTACGCCCTCCGCGCCTCGCCACGACAGTTAGCTGCAGCGCTACCAATACTGCTCGTCATTGACGGAGTGTACCCAGAAGGCAGAGAGATAGAGAAAGGATCGAGGAGAGAGAAAAAAAAAAGAAATTGAAGGTAGGTAGACCACCCACACGAAAGTTCGGCTTTTGCTTAAACAGCAACAGTTGCGGTGATGAGCACGATATCCTCCATAACTTTTTTTAAAAACTGATATCGTATGCTTGCGTAAACGACCGTTTGTGTGTTCCGTTCCCGTAGCGATGCGGCTGTCGCAGCTGAAGGTCGGACTGTCCACAATATCATGCTATCAGCAACACAACGCAACAGCCATGGAGCCATGCATATCGCAGTGGATGTAAGGCAGATCTGTTTAAATGGCAGTCGAGCATGCATGGCGTGGTGGTATACAAAGCACATTGCGTGTTTCTTCTGTACATTTAAGTGTATGCGCTAACTTTGTAGGACGCGTAAAAACATTATTCCTCCGTTTTACACCACGATATTAGTGCATATCTACGAAAAACTTCCTGAGTTTATTATGGTTGCATGTTCCTTGCATGGTTAATCACGGATCACAATGTCGTGCGGGTTTCTGGGTTCATACCTGATTTCCATTTTTATTTCCTCGGGACTTCGGCGCATACACTTTCAATCTGAAAACTGTACGTATATATTTTTTAGTGCTGCACTGAAATAGACCAAGGAATGGATCGTCCTGCTGTGGATAAGTCTGGTTTTTATCCGGAAGTGTACGCACGCACACACGCACGCGCGCGCGCACGCACGCACGCACGCACGCACGCACGCACGCACGCACGCACGCACGCACGCACACACACACACACACACACACACACACACACACAAGAAAAAATTCTTGCTTAAGGTTACGTATGGAGAAAGTTGCATTTCGGATGGTGCGATGGATGAGAGTTGGGACGGACGACAGCTCCCACCGAACGATTCGCCAACGCAAGATTGACGACCGTGAAGGTACGACGGAGGTCACTGTTGCTTGGAATAAGAGGGATTCTACTGCTGCCGGTGGGCGAATTGCCACATCATCGATAGACAGTGACAGGAGCACTCAAATGCGGAGTGAAAGAGGCTCCTCTTTTTTTTTCTTCCTCGCTACTGAGAGTTTGGCTCGGACGCGGTAGATGTAGGGCGGGAGGGGGATTGAGGATGGGAGGGTAGGGTTGCAGGCGTACGGGATACGACGCGTTCGTTATTTTCAATCTGCTGTAGTAGTGGAGCGTTCAACTCTGCTTTGCTAAAAGTCCGGCACGAGAAAGGGAGCCGGGAGGAGAAGGGAAGGGGGGGGGGGAGGGATGGAGTTTTTGGCTGAGCGAAGCGAAAACGCCTGCA
Organism: Dermacentor variabilis; assembly: GCF_050947875.1. Taxonomy (NCBI): domain Eukaryota; kingdom Metazoa; phylum Arthropoda; class Arachnida; order Ixodida; family Ixodidae; genus Dermacentor; species Dermacentor variabilis. The sequence continues at coordinate 119,447,943 of NC_134574.1, read as the reverse complement.
CTGTCAGTTTACATGCGTTAGAAAACAAAAAGTGAGATAAGCAACAGTCATGAAATAGCAATCTAAATAATTCGATCAAAATACGCACTCACTAAAACGCGAGAAAATTTAAACCAACGACCCCCAAACCCCGATTACCACCGCCTTCCAATCTTAAGAAAATAAAAGAATAAAACTAAGAGAAACGGCCAAGATTATTTCGTCGGCGTAATACAGATAGCAATGGGGAAGTCGTCTGCACAACTTTTACGGCTGGCGGCGAGACCACATGGTTTCTTGAACCAGCGCAGTGCTACGAATAGCCTCAGCATCATGGACAGGCACTGCATCATGGCGCATGGTATCAGCTATCAGTGAGCCGTTCCTTTCCACTGCATTTTTTTTAATTGCAGTGACTGTCCCGCGTTTGAAATCCGAGTAGCTAAACAGATCCGCTTCATCTGTCATCACGTTTCAGCCACACAGCTTAGCGTTGTGGAGAAGCCGGTTATCGACATGCTGCATTTGAGGTTAAAATTTATTATACCACAATCAAGATTTAATCAATCAATCAATCAATCAATCAATCAATCAATCAATCAATCAATCAATCAATGAATGAATGAATGAATGAATGAATGAATGAATGAATGAATGAATCAATCAATCAATCAATCAATGAGCCATGCTTCGCTGCCATTCCACGGTGGATAACGCGGCGAACAGCTGGAGCTTTGAAAACAGGTGGAATGCAAAGCTTATCGTAGCCACAAAACTAGTAAGCTCACAGCTCTTAATAGTTGCTCTCTAATGAATAGCTTTATAATTAAGCCGCAGGTTTTGTACCTTCAGAGGCGATTAGAGATTTGTGGTCATGTACGTCGTGAGCTCAGTGCAGTAATTAGCGGTCACGTGTAGCCGACAGCGCTGAAGCACACATTTTGAAAACACCGAGGTGATCGATATGATGGGGGTGATTAATGACGATAGTCAACACACGCCGTGGGGTGGCTTATACGGGGTGTCCCAACTATCATATAGCAAAAATTTAAAGAAAAATTAAAAATTATCTGTTTTTCTAATAAAGAGCCCTCTCTCTCTCTCTCTACCAAAATTTAAAGTATGCATATGCCACGTAGCTTGACAGAACCAAGATAATGTCGTTGGCCGTCGCTTGGAGATAGATTATTTTTTTCGCATTCCCAATAAACAGATAATTAGTTTTAATTGTTTAATCAGCGTCTCAAATCTTATGTGTAGATCTAAATTGTCAATGAGAAAATTGCAGAGCAAGATGAAAAATTCCCGATACAGCTTTGTGTTCAATACGTGCTACATAAAAGTGTTTTTCTGAGCGTGAAAGAAGCCCACGAATACAACCGAAATTGTTGCTCGACTGGCCGCTCGAGGCACTTTGCGTGTATTCGCGAGCTTCTTTCACGCTTGGAATAACACTTTTATGTCGAAAGTATTGAGCAACTGTAGACTGTATCGGGAGTTTTTCATTTTTCTCTAGAGTCTTCTTATTGACACTTTTCGTCTTGACGCAATAGTTCTGCGGAAACCCGCAAGGTGGAGGAAAGTAATTAATAAAGGGAAAATTAGACATCCCCTCGAATGTAACTAAGTGCTACGAAGGAAACCCACAGGGGTTCCTCGGAAGAAAATTTTCACAGCTGAAGAAAAATTCGCCCTGGTCGGGGACCCGAGCCCTGAGCCACCGCCTTTCCGGGGCAGTCGCTTTACCATCTGAGCTAACCAGACGGCTAGCAGATGGCAGGCGAAGTCGAATTTATCAAGAACTCCGAAGCAAAGGCAAGAGTTTTTACGTAATAGTTCTGCGGAAACCCGCAAGGTGGAGGGAAGTAATTAATAAAGGGAAAATGAGACATCCACCCGAACGTAGCTAAGTGCTACGAATTTTTCTTCAACTGCGAAGCTTTTCTTTCAAGGAAACCGTATGGGTTTCCTTTGTAGCACTTAGCTACGTTTGTAGCACTTAGCTAATTCTCATTCTGTTAGATCATTGAACCATATAATGTGAAAACCATGTGAAAAGGCGGAATAAACTCGTGCAAGCCAATACATGAGACGCTTGGCGCTCTAGGCGCGTCGCATAGCAACGATCTAGTTATAAAACTTGAGAGAACGCATATTCTAGCTCACAATGAAGTCTGGGGACGTGTTTATCTCTGAAATTCACTGTGCGTTTCTGATGGTACTGTTGTGCTGCGGCACGTTTCTACAAGGTCAAGAATATCGTGTCTTGTGATTGAACTCGTCTTTAACGCCAAATAAACGCACCACTTCTTCAAGCTTCACCATGGTGGCTGACGGAGACGTTCGTCATTGAAATCCACAGTGCGTATCCTATGGAAATGCGCAAGCTATCGCTTGAAAGTTTGTCAAACCAAACTTTCGTTCTGCTGAGATTTTTCTTTCACCTAACTTGCTTCTACAGATTCGGTTGTCTCTGTTGCCTACTTCGTCTTTGTTTCTCTGTAGCCAGTTTCATTTTTTTTTGTTTCGTTTCCAACTTCATCACTGCTTTTGCGTCTTGTCCTACCTTTCTGCTTAGGCACCTACCCAGTCGCGCATACCTGTTCTGTGAGATTGTCTAAGAGTGTCGAGACACACGGGGGCCTAAAGTTGCACTTAGCCAGCGTCCCAAGTTATTAATTATTGAGCCGGCAACTTAGGCGGGAGCTAGGCGAAGACCGGCTTCGAAACCCGCGCGCAGTGCTACGGGCTTTTGTGTTCAACTTCATCCGCAAAACTCGGGCCCACGACGCGGTGAGCAGGGCTGCACTCGTCCACAAAGGCGGGCCAAGTCACGTGCCTCCGCGAACCCCGCAACTTCAATAAAGCTCGCTCGAGCCGAAGGCCGTGCGATGCCTCTGCAGAGATCAGGGAGTCAAGCGGATGGGCAGCCGCTCGTGTATAGGACGGACCCTTTTGTCTCTCGAGGACCACGCAAGTCTGCGCATGGACAATAGGCGCTCGGCCCAGGCGCCGAGTAAAACCTGAAACTGGTGGGCAGCGGCGACGGATCTGTGGTGCTTTACTAATGCTGCGCGCTGAAGCGCAAATTCGTGCCAGCGAGCACCAGTCTACGCAGTCTTCCAGTTGGGTGCAGTAAACGAGAGAAGCACAGCCGCAGAGGCGTGTACTACAGCCATATAAAATATGTGCGAACAGATGTCTTTAGAAACATAAGATAAACTGACAAGAAAATGTACAGTCAGCATTGATACATTACAGCCCCGGAGATCTAAAAAAATATAAATAAATTTGATATTCTGCACTCTGGGCAGGCCACTTTGCTATCCGGTTATCCAATCGTTATACTACTCTAAGGAAACAACATCGTCCTATACGGTTTGATGGGCTACGGTCGCAAATTGATCCAAATCTTTGACGCAGACGGAACGTAGATGACATTCAGGTCAGGCGTTTTGTCCTTTTTTCAGAAGAGCCACGAGGGGTTCACGCACCTTGCCATTCTGAGAATGCAGGTAACCTGTCCAGTTACCTGGACACAACCTTTTTGCACTGTGCGTGTCTGGAAAACGAAGCACAGGCTCTTTCAGACCCCGTGTCCTCTAAGCTGTGACACCCCTTCACGACCGCTAATCCAACTATGACGAAACATGTAAAATGAGTTTCTGAATAAGCTAGCTAACATGCGCGTGATGCCATACGTATATATAATTTCAACCGCAAAGATGTTTACAGCAGGCGATCCAAGAAAAAGAGAAAAAGAAACAGGCAGCATTTGACAACAAATGCATAATTTGCTTTATAGAAAGGATGAACTTTCTTTTTCTAATTTCACATCCGCCTTGGTCAATCAGTGGGTATCTACCATACTTAGAGGGAAACCAAAGCAAACCATCCAGGGGCACTCGAAGAAAACAGGATACCTCGAAGGAGGGCCACCTTCCTGTAGGCGTACATATATATAAATATTTTCATGATTTTTAGGTCCTGAAAACTCTTCTCGACGGCTGTGCCCGTTTATTATAAGATATAAAGGCCCGTTGTTTTATACAGCTTTGCGGAACTCTGACAATGCCTCCCGCAGAGTGGTGAAGTATCCGTCAAACAAGAAGTCTGGGCCAGTTGGATACAAGCTATGGGCTGCATGATTTACCCACTTCTCGCTTTATCAAGCATAAATTTGGCTTCAGTTGCATACCACATTAACAATACATCTAGCTCTTTGAACGCTCCAGAAATAAGCAGACGCGAACGTAACAGCGTCATTGACCGTTGGAGATGGGCGGAAACCAAGTTCGGCGGCCCACGTTGCGCCATCGCATTGCAGTCATAGCTGTTCCAGAATATTTGTAGCAATGGAAGAGAGGAGAAAATGAAAGGAGTAGGTAGGGATGTTAGCCAGAAATGTCTCGATTTGGCTATCCTACGCTGGAGGCAGATAAAAGCGGAATAGAAGGATGAGACAGAAGGGGGGGGGGGGAATCTGCCAAATTTGAGAACGCACGCGCGTGGCCGGCCCTGTTAAGTCAAAGGCGTTCCCAGAGGACAGTCGTCTTCGATAAGCACAAAAGTGACTTCACTGCCTTGTGGCCGAGGGGAGGTGGGGATGGCGTTCCAATAGCGCCTGCATGGGCAGCGGCTGGTCGTGCAGTCGTCGCGGTGTATTACAGAGTGTTTGTCTTTGTAAATTAAACCGAAGTTAGCGACAGAATACATGCGCGATGTCGCGGACATCGCATGTACCACTGTCAGTGACTTGAATAGGTGCAGTGTCAGCCTTGTGGAATCTATAGTGTACAATCAACCTTTCTAGCTACTGTATGGCTTTCATAGATAATGAAAATGCATGTGATTCAGTGGAGATACAAGCAGTCACAGAAGCATTGCTTAATCAAGGAGTACAGGAGGCATATGTGAATATATTGGGAAATATATACAAAGATTCCATAGCTACCTTTATTCTCCCCAAGAAAACTAGAGCGTCATCTTGATAGGAACATTTTGTTGTTACGAAGTGTTGATGATCATGATGCGGGAACTGTCGTGCTCCACCGGCACTACGGAACTAAAATGGCTTAAGAAGAAAAGGGGAAAGAAGAGTCACGCAAGGAGACCCAATCCGTTCAATGGAAGAAGTATTCAAGCTATTAGACTGGGAAGGCTTAGGAGTGAGGATCAAGGGCGAATATCTCAACAAGCTTCGGTTTGCAGAATATATTGTTCTGTTCAGCCACACTATGGATGAACTGCAACAAATCATTGAGTACTCTAACCAAGAAAATGTGAAAGTAGGATTGAAGATTAATACGCAGAACACAAAGTTCATATTCAATAACCTGACAAGGGAACAAGAATCCAGGATTGGCAGTCAGCTTCTGTTGCGCAGGAGTACACTTGTCTGGGTCACCTACTCACAGGGAATCCTGATCATGAAAAGCGAACTGACAGAAGGAAAAAAAAAGAAAGGTTGGAGTGCATGCGGCAGGCATTACCAAATCCTGAGTTGATTATGAACACTGTTGTTGAAAATAAAGTGTAGAATCAATGCATTCGACAGGGGGTAATATATGTGGTAGGAACATGGACGTTAACAACCTTCAGAGCAAGTTAAGGACTGGGCAAAGAGTGATGGAACGAGAAATGTTAGGCCTAACATTAAGAGACAGGGAAAGAGCAGTGTGGATAGGAGAGCAAACTGCGATAGCCGATGTTCTAGTTGACAATAGTAGAAAAAACAACGGAGCAGGGCAGGCCACATGATGAGTAGGGCAAATGACCGCTGGACCATTAGAGTTACAGAATGTGTGCCAAGGAAATGAAAACGCAGTCGAGGACGGCAGAAAATTTGCTGGGACGATGAAATTAGAGAATTTGTGGGTGCAAGTTGGAATAAACTAGCACAAGACAGCGGTAATTGGAGATCACCGGGAGAGGCTTTCTTCCTGGCAGTGAACATGAAAATAGGCTGATAATGATGAAGCCTTCGCGAAGGCAACTCCCAACCACAGCCCCTATGCAACTAGCGATGCCTCACGTCGGTGAAGTCCAGGTGGAAGTGGGAAATGCGGCCAGGGGTTTAGTTTAGCGAGTTCGGTGCGCCTTAAGAGTGTTCCACTCTGGTAACGAGCTTGTGTGCGCCAGGTGGCGAAGCTGCCTTGCAGCGTCTCTCCTGTTATATGGAATCGGAATTCCGTGGTTTTCTTCATTCATAGCAATGGAACGCGCTGACGTTATTGCTAGGCCTATTGACCGAGGCTTAATCAGCCAGACTAACCGTTGCGGATGGCGAGCGATATATGGACACCTTACGTAGAAGCGTAGGTAACCAGAGGCCAAGCAGCCGCCTCCCCGCGCACATGTCGCTCAACGTCATATAAGCGCGTTCTCGGGGCGAACGCAAACACGGGCACTGCCAGGGGTGGAGGCATTCCCGATGCGGTGTGGGAGATACACAGTGTTTACGTCGTCGAGCATGCGTATGTAGCCGAGACCTGGCGGCCACGTCGCCCGTGGGTACGGTTCTGCGGCACGTCCGAAGTTAGTGGCTCGCTGGGCCATTTACCGGTTCGCTGGGCATGCCAGCGCACCGGGCCGGCTGCCCCGGGGTGTGTGAACCCCGAGCGAGAGGGCCATGTGGCGTTCGTTTAAGTGATATTTATCTATGTGTTCCGAAAACCGGAATAGTGAAAGTGCGCGGTCACAGTGTGTATTGTTGATGGTCCCGCCTATTTTAAATAAAACTGACTGTTATAAAGTGAGCGAGGAGAAATAAAATAAACATACCATGCTAGTTCACAAGGATATTGAAGAGAGTGTGTGGAGACGATAAAGTGGAAGTGAACGAGCCGATAATCGGCCGCTGCTAGTCAATGTATGCGACTTTGTGCTAATAAATATATGTGTTTCTACGTTAGCATCCCTGAGTGCAAAGTGTTACTGGACGGCGGCGAGGACTCCCTGAAGAATCGTCGGCCTGGAAGAGACCTGCAGGAGAAGAAACTTAACTGTGGTCACAGGGGCGGTCGATGGGCAGGAAGCGAAGAACATCGCGAACAGTCGCAGCAGTATGAGGTAGAAGCGCTCCAACAATGTTGTCGAACATGGTCAACTGCGAAGTGAGGCGGTGGCGACGGAACGAAGATTCACTGGCAGTGAAAAAAAGTTCTCAGTCGGACGACCAGAACTCCGGGAACTTGAGAACGGAGACTTAGGGCTCACGGGTTCGTGGCGCTGACGGCCGCACTTGATCGGGGGGAGTCCAAGGCTATGGCTTGCTGGATAGAAGGCGGACTGCGAAGACAGCGGGGCTCGAGCTCCCTGGTGTGGTGGGCCCAACGAAGCGGGTGAGGTAGCCGGAGCCGAGAGCGATGACGCGAAGTCCGGTGTCACCAATTTGTGAGTGAAGAAAAACCGGACAGACGTTGGTGCATGGTGACCACAAACTATAGTTTAAGCCTAGCTCGCTCAATCAGGCGGGAGCGGCACCAAGCGCCACTGGCCTTCGATTTCGCAATCGCCGATTCCCCTGCTGGCGCACCGTCAGCGTCTTGGGCTTATCGTCAGCGTATTTTGTGATCGGATCACAGTGGCACGAAGTAGTGGGCTACAAGCTTAATTAGGGAGAGCAACTTTACTACTAATTGGAACAACGCACGCAGAATCCGCGTTATTACTATATAACATATAATACAAAGTATAATAACCGAGTGGGAGCAGTCGTGCTTACTGGCGCAGCTGACGTTTTTACGAGCTGAAAATAAAGAAACAACATAGAATGTTTACTGAAAGAAAGACACTGCGATGTCAAAGCACACGAATGCCCCACGTATAAGTTGGAGCGCCTAACGCCCCTGCAATGTCAGTAATGTACGGGAAATAAATGAAGGACGTGACAGCTCTAACCTTGAGGCGCGCTAATGAGTAGCGCGAAATAAGGTTAGACTGCTAAACTATTGTTTCAACACTATATTTCTGTTCATGCTTTTTTGGAAATACGTTGATCATTAGGAGAGAAAATGAAAGTCACAGTTCCATGTTGCGAATATTTCTTTAACATTGCTAAGTTTGATCGTTTACTGCTTTAGAATGCAGTGCTGTCAATTTCTACCAACAGAACTTTAACTATAGGCTAGCGCAGACGCCGTCGAAATCCGTGACATCCCGGCGAACTGGTGCGGGGACATCAAGATGGCGTCGCCACCCTTGGTTCTTTTTCTTTTCAAATGCGTCCCTTCTCGTTAATCAAGTCTCATACGGTAAGAGTGCCTTCTTCTGTATTGCAGAAGTGCAATTACTAATACATATTAAACTTCTTTTCCTTTATTTTCTCTTCAATGCCCTTCTAAAGAGACGCTAATGAGCGACACCAAAGTCAGCTTAGTCCGGCGAAGTATTGCTTCAAGACTGGATGTTCGTTTCCATTTCGCGGACGAAGGTCGATAATTAGCGTAGAAAATGAAGTCTTTTTTTTTCTTCCTGAACTTCGCGGCCGAAACTGAAAATTATCAGCGCACAGTGGTAGCCGCAACCTTACGGTCCTTAGAAACTAATAAAATAATGTCAAATTTTAGAGCAGTTTGGAACCGCATAGCCAATAAAAACCTAAGGCAGTACGTCGTTTGTGCAAAATATAGTAATCGGAATATATGTATACATGGCTGCGCGCCTAGGCGCGAAAATATTTGGCCTTTTCCTGAGATACCGCGGCCCTTAGTCTTTTCCAGGCCTACCGTGCGTCAGTATGACGCGTGGTCGAAACTAGTCTGGTTGTCGTTCCATGCTACCGTCAATTACAGAGCACACCGCGAGAGGGACTGGAAATTTCCAGCTCTTGTCTTCGTCGTTGCCCGTCCTTGACCCGGTGAGTACCATAATTCAGTGGACGTTAGGGCCCTTGTTTTTTATTGAGCAAAATGTTCTCAAAACTACTAGGTTGAGACTTTCAGTTCCTGTACAACGATTCCTTACTTTTTCTTGTTTATGATAAACGGCGCACAGTATAAGTTTGGTTACCGAAAAGCCGGTTATTCCGAAACTGGAGCTAGAAAAAAGAAGAACGCACGACGTGAGAATATTAGAAGCAGAAAATATTAAAATAGTCAAGAATTTGTAGAATCCCTTAGAGGCAAACAAACTCACACTACATACTAAGAGCGTAGCACAAAGTTGCGAAACTGTGCGTATCGTGCGTAATGCAGAATCAGACAAGCATGATCAGTATATTTTACGATCAGTGCTCACAGCCCAGAGCAGAAAAAAATTACTCAGGGTTTCTTCTTTTTCTTTTTTTGCCTAGATGCGCTTGTGCCGCGAAACAGGCATCACCATCATAATCATCACCACCACCACCAACATCGATTCACAGTTTGTGTATACGAGGGTCGAGTAGCACCGAGACTTCCCGCCGGTCTTCCGTGTCTGTGCCTCTTTCACGGCTCATCAGGGCTCATCTACATATCTCACAGTAACCTTGACGGTTATGGCCATGCCGGCACGTATTATGCGAAACTCGCTTCGCATCACTCTTTAGCGTCCCATAAACACGTCGTGGCAAACAGACAAAAAAAGAGCACCTGCACAAAAGGGGCTGCAGCTCGAGCTACCGCAGTCGCCGCCAAATGACACCACTCCGGTCAATTTCTTCACACCCTCCACTTTTAACGTCACTTGTCACTTTTGTATGCCGGCTATTAAAAACTAAAAAAAAATGCCAGGAGACTTGGTAAGGTGAAAGATTGGACCGATCGGTTTTGTAGCTGTGTGTCTGTCCCTTACTTTGCGCATATGTTTTGGTTCACGCTGCTGTAACCTCATGATGCCAAAACACGTCAGCGTCCAAAAAGCAGCCCAGGCTACTGATTTTCACATACACGTACGTACACACAAGAAAGAAAAGCCGCAGATCCAACGAGTTAACATCTACACACAGCGCACCTTTGTTGGAGTGCACACAGAGCCGAAACCAGACTACACGCTCGCTTATACGAATGGTCCTCGAACAAAAAATTTGCATGGCATTGTCGCGAAGGTACTCATTGGCGCTCCATCTGCACTGTAGCTTTAGACGACACACACGATACCTTTGTCTGGAGCGGCTCCACTGAGTGGAGCCGTGCCAAGTCGTGGCGCCTAAATTCAGATGAGGGAGGAATGCAGAAGCACTTGTTACCGTGCTTTATGAGAGCAGTAAGATACCCAGTTGGTCAAAATGAATAAGGGGCTTTTCCGTACGGTGTCCCACATAAGCCGCTGCGCAGCTTAGGTATGTCAAACACCACAATTGTGCAAAACAAACGAAGCGTACATAAGTGCGTAATCCGTTGCGCGTTGACTTCGCAGTGTATGCTGCCTCCCTTTGCTGCTATTAACTTTATGAGAACCAACTTTTGAATGTTTATGTGTATCGTCACAGCAGGCAGCCGGTGCCGCAAAGGGGAGTGTAACAAGAAAGGAAAAAGAGAAGAAAGCTCAGTTTTACTTCACACCAGCGAGATGTGCATTAAAACGCGATAATTAGAATGGTTTGCCATTTGGGCATTCCCCGTGATCAAATGTGAGCGGCTTCGGCAGTCATCGAAACAAGCTCGGATCTCACTTACAGTCGTACCTTTGAGTCGATAGATTATGCTCAAATTAAGGTACTATTCTTCTTTTTTTCTGCACATAGCGCCCATGACACCGAGATAAACGCGCTAACTAATCACCGCGTCTCATTTTTTCTCACCTGCTAAATAATTACGGGTCTTGAAGTTCTATCAGTTCCTGATCACCAAGACCAGCCTTACTGCACGCAGCATGCGTCCGCAGTCTGAGATGTATTTTCAATCACGGAGTACACACACACGCACGCACACACAATGTGGTTCGCTTCCCTACGCAAAAATGAGCCGATACGTTCGCTGTTTCTCGCCGTACACGTTACCACAAGAAACGCAGGCCACTTCCACGGAAAAGCACATAACCTTCATCGCACAATCGTTCAGGCAACACCACGCGGCTCACGTTCGCAACTAAAAAAGGCCAGCGTCGCCAGATTATCACGCCGTTTACCACACGCCGATGTTCTCCGACACAGAATCCCGTAATCTGGCTGGCGAGAGATTCACCTCAAAAGAAATACACGCGTCTACGTGACACCCGCCAACAGCAAGCACTGCGCGACCGCATCGCGCAGAAAACCGGCGGCGGCTGTGTCATGTCGATCAGGGTCACTGCACGTGCACAGGCGATGTCACGCTGTGACGTCACCGGCGAGGTTTAACGTACCCCAAGAGAGGTCTATCGTACTGCTAGCGAGTACAACGGACGCCTTGAACGAATCACGGTTTCAGTGGCAGCATCTGCACACGCACGTGGCGCAATTCGAATCCATTGTATTCGCGAGAAGCGTTTATTTCATCATTAACGAGGCAACCGCGGATGCGTGAAGGCGAGCTTTGTGGTTCTTTCGTTCTTCTGCACATCCGGCGCCGCCGCTGCCGCGGAAGCGCAGGACGCGAGCGCCATCTCGTGGTGTTGCAAGGAACCAGCAGCGCGCGCGGCGCGCGTGCTCAGCTGTGACTGTTCGGCCTATTCCGCAAAGGAGACAGCCAGGCCGCTGAGCCCACGGTCACGAAAACCGGCGAAGTTTGCCAAGCTTTGTTTTTAGAAGTCACAGGCCTGCTCGGCACACACAGCACAGTCATAGTGTAAGCTGGAGGAGTGGCTCTAAAGGAGGCCAATGTAAGCTGCTTGAAGACAGTCTCTACAACTATTGAGTATATACCGAAACTAGTGTTTTAATTTGCACACGTTTATTGAAACACAGCCAAGTGTATTTTATGATTCTGAAAGCAGGTCGCGATAGACTGCAGCGGGGCACTGCGGGTGCTTTGTTTATCAATACGTTGGCTAGCTGCAGCCGTTCGTACGTTGCGAGGAGCCGCCGTAACGCGTACCGAAAAGCAAACACAAGCATCAAGACTGCGCGGCGCACATGTCACATCCCTTGACAATTCGCACGATGCGTGTCACAAAACGCAACTGCAATGTGAAGTTTTGCAGGTATGGACGCGACGCGGCGCGCAGCTCACAGCACGTGACTCATCGCGCACTAGGACGCCTGTATAGGGCATGTTTCCGTAGCACCTAGCAAGCGCTGGCGCGGCACAGTGATAGAGTATACCTGACCCCCGCGGAGAGAGCCCGGATTTGATCCCAGCGGTAACTATGTATTTTTTCCTCATTCTTGGCGACAGCTGTGACAGACACCAGTGGTTGCGACGGTGGTGAACAGTATTACCAACCAAAGCGGCTATTAGATTGAGCCCATTACAGCTTACGCCGTAAAATATGCATGAGTGTAATTAGGGGAGCTGGCATCTTGCGTGCGCCCTCGAAGTTCCTGCAACGATGATATAGGGCGACGTTATATATAAGAAAGTACAAACAACATTCGCGGAATATGGTAAGATAAATACAAGTAGAGTCATATAAGGATATAGCTTAAAGCCATAGATGTATGCTAGATGTACACGTAATCACGCAACGTAATGACACGAACCAAGGTTACAAATGCTCGTACGAACAAACTGAAATCAAGGCTATGCTTCACAAATAGCCCTAGGTACAAAAGTTTCCGGAGTATGACATCCAAAGAAGACGCAAAATACTGTCGCAGTCAATGTATTCACGATCAGATAAAACAAAGGATATAAGGATCACCGAATTCCTCACGCAAATTCCAGATTCACTGGTGAAGTCGCGGAAAACCTTCAGATTGTCGCGACTTCAGTGTTTACAAATAAGGAAAAAAAAAATGTGGCCCGTTGCAATGCTCTTTAGCGCTTCCTTCCTTGTTTCCTTTTTTCTTACACCATCTTCCTTTTCTCGTTTTTATTTGCAGCTGTCTCTCTTCAGCCTAAGGCTTCCTTTTTGCAATACCCCCTCGCTTCGTTTCATGTCTCCCGCCGCGTTTCCCGATTTCTTCACTCCGCCCCCCCCCCCCCCACATGTATCGTCTCCTTTTTCTTTCATTCCTTCTTTATTCCATTGTACTTGCTCGCCTCGTCAGCCGCCCTTCTTCACGCTCCTTCAGGGGGCGCTGACGCGCCGCTGCCTTTCGCTGTGTCAGCAGTGCGAGCAATCAACCAGCGTACCGATTAATTGCACTGTGCCGGCAACCGCAGCAATCTACCCTCCACTACTCGCGTCTCTGCCGGCAAGCATATGAATCTTCCTTGCGCGCCTGAGTGCCACCCGAGTTTGTGTTCGGCGTTGGTGTGCCCCATTTGCGTCGTTGTTCTTGTTCCGTGTCACTGAGACGCCGCGTTTGCGCGAGGCTGACTAGTGAAACAAGTTCCGCTAATTGCGCGCTCCGAAGCGGCGTAATTACTTTACGGTGCTGAACAAATCAGCTTTTTCCTGATTTTTGTTTTGGTAAGTTTTATAATTGTGATTGACTATATAAAAGTAATGTGCGGTGTACTTTGTTCTGCAGGTATGCGTTGCTCGACCGCCCAGAGTCCGGCCGGCTCGCTTCTCCGCGCAATGTTTGACTTTGCGAGGCTAACCTTGAGTGAATGCCGCGCGATAAAGAAGGGACAAAAGAAAAAAAAGCGGCACGATAATTAAAGCATAGAACTAACATCAAAGGCTTTCTTGGGAGGAAATGTTGAAATGGGAGAAAGCATGCGTGCGGCACTTGAAGAGAGAAAAGAAAAAAAAAAGAATCCCAAGTACATGCGCCCAGGTAATCTAATTCCCAAGTGAAAGTGTAGACAGGGCACTACGGAAAACGGGCTCGGACTTCGAGTTTCCCCATGAAGGATGAAGTAATTAGGCGATCTGCTGCTTGTGCCACAGACGCATGCACATTAATATGACAAGAGGTAGTCATTAGAGAACTAATTGTGAAAGCAAGACTAATTAAAGTTTAAACCGAAAGCGTTAGACGACTCTAATCCTAATATAGGACTTGAAGTGCAGCCTCCGAGGAGTTCTTAACCGGTTCCATAGTGGTAAAAAGCTTACGCTGCTAAGACACGCAACTAAATCACGCATGCGTAATGAACTGTGGCCAATTCCAGCCAATCCGCCCTTTTTAATTTTTCATGGGATGCCCTCTGGCGCACACCGCTGGAAACGTTTTCGAAGGGTGTCGAATGTGCCGGGGCTTTCACGTGGAGAATTGTGCGCATGAACCGATGTTGAGCGAGCGTCGGATTCGCGTTTCCGGAGTCACGAGTAATTATTGATGGCTCCTCGAGGCCAGCATGTCGTCCCTCGAAGCTACTTAGCACTCGCTGTACTAGCGGGTGAGAAGCCCCGAGCGTGCCCTTGTGCCAATGAAAAGAAGCCCATAAATAACAGCCCGCCGACTCCTTTGTGTCGACGCGGCTGCCGTGGAAATTGCTGTCGCGGAATTCAGCACGTTGAGCCATTCCTCTGGATATTTTGCATATTCGATTCATGAAGCCCTATAGACAGCAGGTTCCATCGTCCGCTCATCGATTTATCGAGTAGCGGTGCATTTGTTTACCTCAGCAATTGCTGCTACTAGCTGCTCGTCGTTTGCTCCGAATATCGCAGAAACAACGCCGCGCTGATGCCAAATATTGACAAAACGTTGCAAAACGCACATATATGCGCAAATGAACCACGCAGTTTCATTCTGAGTCGAGTCGACAAGATCGCGCCGTGGCTTTGCCCACAACCGCGACTGTGAAACCATTGTGGCTGTTATTGCTGATTTAGATAGCTCGTGCTCGTTCTTCGTTAGCTTCATCATATCTACAGTTGGCGCTTTCCACAAACACTCATTAGAGCGCGTGTAATTTTCTCTCAAAAACACGGACGCAATTGTGACACCGTCGGCAACCGAGTGAGGTGGTTGTTTACGCTCCTGTACCCAAGGTAGCGTGACATGTTATCCGCTTGACGTAGGAGGTTAACAGCGCACCTAAGGAACTACAATTGGTGTGTCGGCTCAACAATACGCCCATCTACGTATAGTCGCATTTCATGCAGGGAGCGCGCCGGCGCATTCTACTGGAAGCCTTGAGGAATGGCGACGTATACCGATGGTGACACAGCGCTGTGTCGCAGCCTGCAGCCGCCTGACGCGAGGGTGCAGTTCAGCGTAACGCGAACATGCGTCAGGCGCGGCGAAGTTACGCAGTTATAGGCCGGCGGAAAGCGGACACACTACACATAGGATCCCAGTGTCACGGCGGCGATCAGCGCGCTTTGACGAAGCCGGCGCCTGAATAAAACATATCCGATCTCACGCCAGAGACGCTAGACCCGAGGGAATATAAAGGGGGCATTATAGTCCTCACGCCGGAGGACTGTAAAGCCGTTCTATCCTGGACATTCCGCTATTTTCTTCGAAGCGTGACGTAGGTGCGACGCTCACAAAATGGCGCTGATGGCGCCGTTTTGCTTTCGTAACGTGACGCAAGCTTGGACGTTTTGCCTGAGAAACTGAAATGAGGGCACCGAACGTAACGTTCTCGATAGAGCAAAAGGGTTTTCCTCCTCAGTAAAAACAAGGCGCCTAGCTCAAAGCGTGCGATTATTCCGTCGAAAACGCGTCTCGCTTCCGTCGCCTGCTGCGCACAAGCTGTCGCCTCCTTCATTACCTAGGATGCGTGTCCCCGGGAAACGGAATGAGTCATCGTATGTTGGAGCCAACGCGCTATTTTTCTGCCTTGAGACAACACACGCGATCTACCAGTGGTGATGAACGCACGATCAGGGCCGCGTTACCGCTTTCTCGTGTGACGCATTTGACTCTGCCCGACTTGATTGGCTGAAAAACGTATCCCTTTCGGACGCCATTCAATTCAATTCTTTCAATTCTTTATTAGCAGACATAGAACATACAGAAATACCAGAACTGCACATTCCATTGCACATGGCCGCTCATTAGAATAATTCGAACGGTTCGTCGTGCCGCAAATTATGCCGGAAAATCTCTACAATGGCGACCCAGCGCAGCGTCACGCAAAGCTAAACTAATTACTACGAAACGACCCTTCCTGCGACGCTCTTCACGGAGTATTCCTTCAGCAAGCTGACATGGCAGTCATCTTAGACCGCCAGCACAATATTCGTAAAATTGCAGCCGCATTGCACTGGATTCTGCATGATATCCGCTCACTTGTTTTTTGAAGCGCTTCGCAATATAGCTGCCAAGGACCAGAAAAATGAATTAGTCGATGAAATTGTCAGCGCCGCGTCACGTTTCGTCATGTCGAGGAAAAGCGCAAAATTGCGTTTTGCAAAATTTACGCTTCCTGGCACAAATTCTAAAGCACTGACCAGCTCCACAGCCAATGAGACAGTCAACATGGCGCGTAATGGCGGCCGTGCAACCGCCACGCCTGTCGAGAATAGAGCCCTAGAGGACAAATTTTAGGCATACCAGGCGTCGCCGGCGTAATGTATTCGACATGGCCGGCCTCTACCGGGCACACTAAAAACGCCGGACTCTAATCGCGCCCTTACTGTGAGCGCACCCCGCAGAGTGAGATGCGCTTGAATTAAAATTACGAAGGTCCCGTATTGAACTATAGAATCAGTTTCCTTCGTTTCATTTAACTATACTCCTTATGTTCAAGTCTACCGGCAGTTGGTGCACGTAGAGTTCCCGTATATGCTCCCTTTAGGGATCAAGGCTCCAGAGCATATACTGTAACTCTATAGGTACACAAACCGGTTTCCTCCGCTAGGGAAAAACCCTGCGGAATAGGATCAAAATCAAGCCAAATTTTATGTACGCGGCTTGGGCGGGTAGAAACTGTACGCTTAAACTTCGAAAGCATCTGCCACCTCATTTTTGTACGTATACATATATACATATACATACATACATATATATATATATATATATATATATATATATATATATATATATATATATATATATATATATATATACCGGGTGTTTCCGCGAGAACTTTCACTTCTTTTCACAGTGCCGACTTAAGTTGCCACGTGATCACCTTTCAATGGGTGCCTAGTCATTGTGGTGTGACTGGCAATGAACTCGCTGACAGTGAGGCAAGATCGGCGTTCTCTTCCTCTGATGAAGTACGGATTGCCTACTCGGGATCTGACACCAACTCCATGACCAAGGCGCATATGCAGGGCCTTACAAAGGCATACAGAGCCCACGATGACAACATGTACAGACGCCTAGATATGATCGACCCAGGGGGTAAATTTTGTTTGCTCCCGAAGCTTACACGGATCAAAACGTCATTGCTACACAGGATTCGGCTCGGCGCTGCTTTCACCCGTCGCTACGCGCACCTCGTCGGCCAATCGAACAGGCCTTATTGTCAACACTGCCAGATGACTGAAACACTGGAACACATACTGTGCGATTGCCCAGCATATGCGCTGGAGCGAAGGGCGTTAGAAAGTTTCCTAGCCAGCGTTGGCAGGCAACCACTGTCGGGGGAAGCTATCCTCGGCCCTTGGCCTGACACTGCAACTTCAATGCGTGCAACTAAAGTGTTGTTGAAGTTTCTACAGGACACTAAGCTTGACGAGCGGCTCTAGCAAGGCAACTGTCTCCTGTACATAAGCCCTCACCACTTCTCTTATCATCATCATCCATCCCAGTACTTTCACTCCCCTTCACTCTTCCCCAGTGCAGAGTAGCAGACTAGAGCGCACTAGCTCAGGTCGACCTCTCTGTCTTTCCTATCAATAAATTATATTCTCTCTCTCTCTCTCTCTCTCTCTTCACTTCTTCAACGCGAAAACGTTAAGGAGCCCATGTCGCCGAAAATCCGGCGTCGGTATCCAGCGTCCGGCGTCGGTCTTGGCTTCGGCGGAAAAGATTTTCCAGCAACCCATACCTAGGCCCTTCATGTGACGCAAGGAATTTACTAAAGTAATTGAATTTCTCAAGGTAAAGTACGTGAAAAAATCGTAAACTATGGCCTACACACAACCTACAGGCACGATAACTCTCGGATTGTAGTTTGACTATACGAGAAAACATAATTCTGTTACGCGAAAACCCAAAGAAAGCCCACTTTTCCAGCGTTTTCTACCATTCACAGACTAGCCGCAGTGTCCGCCATTTGCGCGCGCAGGCGCACGGTTGCCTCGGGGGTCACGGAGCAGCGCGCCCGGTTCCTTGCAATACCTCCAGCTGGCGCTCGCCTCTGTCGCATTGATGCCGCCGCAAGAGGCCGCGTTTCTACCACAAAGCCCCCCTTTGCACATAGCGTTCGCGGCCAGCGTTTTCCGGTAAACATTACGACTACGTATGCTCCAGTTGCCGCGAAGCGTGGGAAGCAGTCAGCGATATTTAAATGCTATCGCGTTCCACTCTTAAAGGCGAAGCTTAAGCGTCCTCTAAATTTTTAAAAGTTTTCTTTGGTAGGAAATAAATTCTTGTCCATGAGGTGGTCTATTTGAAGAGGCAGACATCACATGCAGAAATACTAGAAACAAATAATCGAATAATTAAGGAAAATTCACCAGTGAAGTCGTCAACTAATTACCTTTTGGTACAAATTGAAGTTTGAAATTTCTAGCAGAGGAGTTCGCAAGGAGGATCCACTTGGAACGAATTCTCAGAATGACACCAGTATGGAGATAGTAATTCCCGAACGTTGCTGAGAAATGGACTGGCGCTGCAGTCAGTTTTGCGCTTCAATGCATAAAACGACGTTTTGTTAAGGATGTTGGTGGAACAACCGTGGATTATTGCAGCAAGTTCGACGGCGCATATTTCGTAAATTGTGTCATCCACACCATTATTCTTAAGCGGATATGCTTTGCAGATAGTTTGGGACCATTAGTTGGGGGTCTACTCTGTTTTACAAATACAAATTTGTGCGCAATGCTCGAACCCTCTCATTCGACAGCCGCACAAGCAGGCCGAACGAACGTTGTAGTATTGAACGAAGAGAACTAAAGTCTACCTATTTTGGGAGGCGAAACCTTGACATTGTGCCTTATGGAATTTAGGAAAAATGAAGGAAAGCGTGCACTTCGATGTTGTTTTCCTTCTCCTCAATTCAGTTGTCTCCAGCCAGGCAAATCCCTGCCGAATGTTTAGCTTTGAAACAAATAATGCAGGAAATTTACAAATTCCTAACTTCAATAGAAACGGACAAAGAGTTCTGTAAACACTGCCTCCTGCATTGTTTGCAGGGGTCGAAAATGGTTTCAAGGTTAGAGGTGACGCGAAGTTGGCATTGTTTGTGTGAGCTCTGGGTGGTCCACTCCACAAGTTCTTGGCATAATTCAAAGCGGTGCATAATGAATGAATTATGCCCGCTCTAAATGCTTAAATACACGATATGTATTTAATCTTACTTCTTTTATTACAAATGTGTGAAATCTTTCTCTAACGTTTATCAAATTTGCAGCAACGTTTGTAAAAAAAAAATGCTGGCGTCAAAAAAGAATCTCTCCCAAATAGTCGGAAAAGATTCAAGCTTTCTTCTTTTCAAGCAACAATCTGATCAAAATTGTTTCAATGAAAACTGAGCAAAATTATTTCTTACTGTATCTGTATAGGCGTATGAGGTTGCGGGATGAGCATTGTACTGAGGCCACTTTTTTAGCAAGCTATAAAAAGCAGAGACGCTCTTTCAAACAGTACCCCCATTCGACGTAAGGGTCGGTGGCATTTCCGTTCATTCCACTTGACATGTGCACGCGCAAAAGCCCCTACGCTTAACGTCCCGTGGTGGGCTGTTGAGCTGATAGGGGAAGCATTGAATTTGGATAAGCTTGTTTATGTTGGGTCCTCGAAGAGCTAACAGAAAATCCACCTTTTTTTCTTCCGAAGGAGAGCGTGTGTTTTCGCACTGCGATGCTTCTGACCTTTGCGCGACGTAAATTTATCCGGGACAGCTTTGTTCTTAAACTTAGAACCAGTTGCAGTGACAACTGTGATGGCAGAGTGACCTTCCTGAGAAAAGGCAGCAGAGAAGCGGGAGGAAAGTCGCCTCTCGAGGACTCAAATACCGAGACACTCGAAAGGCCCATTGGCAATCTCTTCTCGAAGGACCCCCCCGCCCCCTTGCTGCGATAGGATCACACCGATGACAAAACAGGGACCAGGTTTGGAGAACCTTGTCTTCCAATGTCGAAACGCGGAAGCAATGTGCGTGCGTATGTTTTTTTCTTGCGTAAGCCAGGCTCTTCTGCGTTCTGTTTACTGCCCTATACTGTTACACACTGGACAACAAAAACCAATAAAAAAAACCAAAAATGAAAGGTACTGGCACGCATGTGCACAATGCATGTGACACACGTTGCACCCACGTGTGTCAGTTTGCTTTATTTGTCCGTTCTACAACAGTATAGCGCAGTAAACAGAACGATGGCAAAATAACTGTCCCCAGTCGAAGCAATGTTGAAGTCTCACCTCCGCTTTCAAGAAATAGCTTTTTTTTCTTTAAAAAAAGAAGTTAAGCGTCAGTATTTTTAACTTTTCCTGCAACATCAAATATCAGCAAGCTTCGAACTAAGCTAGCCAAATTTCCCTTGTCCGTTGTAATGTATATCTTTCTTTTTCCAATTCAGGTAGTATCCACAATATTTGGTTGGACGAGGGAGATATATCCAGTAGAATAGGCTTGACTCATAAGTATTCATAAATTGTCAACGCAGATTATTTTTTAGCAACTGTTTGAAGCTCCTTTACCATATCATCATCATGAGCCCATTGTAAGCCCACTGCAGGACGAAGGCCTCTCCCTGCGATCTCCAATTACTCCTGCCCTGTGCCAACAGATTCCAACTTGCGCCTGCGAATTTCCTAATTTCATCGTCCCACCAAGTCTTCTGTCGTCCTCGACTGCGGCTTTTCTTCTCTTGGCGCCTATTCTGTAACCTTAATGGCCTACCGGTTATCTAACCTTCGCATTACCGGTCGTGGTCAGCACTTTTTTTTTTCGCTTTATGTCAACCAGAATATTGGAACGCCGGTATATAACACAAAAATCAAGTCACCTGTGACAACACGACATCTTGTTACAAGTTGTATTTCTTTCTTTTTATGCTGTTATCTTGCTGGCACGAATAACAGCTATTGTATAGTGACGTAATGATATATCATTCTGAACCTTCGTACCTTGCTGTAGCACTTACGTTCTGTAATCTTGCATAATTTTATTAGCATTGCTTACAACGTACGAATGAAGCTTTTTACCAATGCATGTCCCTGGCATTACCTTTCCACTTCCGCTACTATAATACCCTCCCATGAGGGGTTTTAAGAGGATTGAGAATAAATAAATCAACGATAAACAGGGCAAGCAAGTTCTGTTTTATAAAAAGAAAGTGCTTAGCTTCAAATTACAAGGAAAATAATTGGCATAACATCCTCTTAGTTGACATTGCACGTTTGTAAGGAAAAGACATTGTCACAAAGATAAAGTCCCCTGAATTCATGGCGCTCATTTTGTGCTACTAAGGCTTGCTTTTCTTTCTTTCATTTTCATTTTTCTTATTTTGCGGCGTTCATCATTGTGCATCGCTCAATGTTTATAGCGATCAGCTAATAAGCAGGTAGCTTATTAGCTGCAGTGCTGCTTCCCACTTCACAGCTGCGAATGTCACACAAAATTCGAGTACATCAATATGCCTGAACATGAAAAAAAAAAAGAGAAAAAACTTCTGCTCAGAAATCACCTTGCATCCCTTTAATAAGGCATCTCTCATAGAGGAGCTGACCGCCTTAAGACGTTAAACACGTGAACGAAACTGGGGCCAAATTCCCAAAGCTTTTCATTCGTAAGTACTCTTTGCCATTAGCCGGCCGCCTTTGCTGATTTGATGTCCAGCATCACGACTGGCTGATATTTTTTTTTACGAAATATTACAACGCAAGGGCATTTGTGAATACGAGTACTGACTTGCAATGCTCTTAGAGCTCACCATTTATCTATACTGTACACTGAAATGCGAAGGTGCTCGGCGTATTTCGGCAGTTGTCTTTGGAACCTATGCACTGCAGTAAAGCAATTTTCTTTGCATCTTCGATTAGGGACAAATGTACGGAGAAACTACGATTGTTCGAGATTGCCGATTTTGAGGGTCGCACCAGTTCTTGCGGTCTATCAGCTTGAGTCAAAAGACGAACAAATCATAAGAGACACGCGCTGTTTCTGTTTTTTTTTATTCCGTAGTTGAGGATATCTGCGACGAGCACTTACTTATTCTACAATGCTTACTTCAGGGACAGTATGTATTGCTTAACGACTACAAATACAGTTACGCAAAACAGTGCGTTAATGTCTATGCTCGCGTTTGATGCAGCCCAGTTTTCATTTACTACCTCGTTTTTTTTTTCAGTTTAAGCTGATGGTGGTTGGTGCGTGTCTGAACAAAATAAGGCCGTGCAAATACGGCAGTCTGGAAAATGCCATGTTCTTGCTACCAAAGAAGGCGCATTTATGAAATAATTTTCAGTGTAAGAGCCTGTCATTTTCGTATTTTGAAGATCTCGTTTTCTTTTTTTTTTCTTTTTTTTTTTGCGGAGCATCCCACTGCCGCCATAGGCTGCCGGACTGCGTTGCCAGAAAACTTGCGATGTTGTCACGTTTATAATATTCCGCTGTTATAGGTAGCGCTAAGATTACGAAATCATTCATAGTTTGCGCTGAAACACCGCAGAAGGTACGTTCGCTGCAAGATTTTGATTTCGAGGCGGCGCTAATTCGTTGGCGTCGCGAGTGAAAGCAGCCAGAAACAGGGTCCTTCAGCCTCACACTTTTTGTTGTCCTCATCGATCCCAACTTCGTATGTTTCGTTTCGATGACGCCGGTCAGCGGTAGTCAAATATCGACTGACCACACTAAATTTTATCATTTCCGACTTTAATGGCGCCGAGAGACGTTGGAGTGTTTGCCTGGACCCGTACACTACTTACTTATTTCTTCGATTCATTCGTCATTCCTGTTATTCTACCTCCAGCAGATTGGCATCGTAAATGGAAATATATTTCCTAATTTCAGCAGTTCCGCCCGTCAATGTGACGTTTGTTGACTGCTCCTAGCCCTTTATGCCGTAGGAATTAGGGTTGATCAACTAGCTTAAGCGGAATCACCTTCAGGCCAAAAATGCTATCCGCGTCATGACTGTGATCTCCAGGAGACCCGTGAACATGTTATGCGTGACTGTCCTTTGTTACAGTGTTCAAAGACGATCATTCGCCACTGCGCTAGCTCGCGTTCATCGCAGGTCATTGTCGGAATCAACCATTTCGCAATGCCAATGTTAGAAGCCCTCGCAGAAGAGGGTTACGAGTGCATTGCTACAATTATCGGGGAAAACAAATTTTAATAGATTCAGCTTAAATCGGTATACATCGTGATCCTGTAATGCTATGATTGTGTGCCGTGATATCGACCGCGTGTGATCATGTGTCTGGGATCTCGTTCTGGATATTTTCTCTCTCTCTTTACTCCTCTCTAAATCGTCTGTAGCTTCAAGTAGGAACATCGAATTTTCTGTGCTGGTTAGCTTCTCTGTCTTTCTCCTTTCTTTTGCATTTCTCTTTCTCTATTCTAAATATTTGATTTAGATGTCACTGCATAAGTGAAGAGCTTCGTTACTCGAGTCCTTCAGTTCACTAGTTACGCTCTACAGGATCCATTCCCACGCCACAGGAGGCGGACGCCTTTCCCAGAGCCCACCGTGAGATCGGGGCCGCAAGGTTGACCACTCGTCAAAAAAAGCGGATGCATTTTTTTTATCTCACCCGTAACGAGACCAGTCTGCCGACACCTTGACATTCCTTCAACCATTGTCCTGTCGCCGGGCCCGCAACAATAACGGGCGGCGGTGAACGCGTCCTTCGACGCGAAGATCGGCGACATAGGCTACCCAAGGATACGCTTTTGAACGCGCTTCAGTGAAGTCGTGGTTGCGGGACGAGCGTACCAGTACAGACGCCAATGTTTGGTAGCTCGCTTCGCTTTGTTTCATTTGAAATGTTTTAGTGCATTAACCTAGTGCTGAAAAAAGAAAGAAAGCTCGTTTACGACCTCTCCTTGTGAGTTTGTAGAGTAAGAGTTCGTACTTGGTAGCCGAGCACTCGAGGCCCGTTGCACGCAAGTAATTCTGAACCGCATCTACTCCTGCCTGTAGCGTTCGCTCGACGTGACCGTCACATCCTCCCCCGGGAACCCAGAGGGTGATGTCATCCGCGTAGAGACTGCGGTGAAGGGGCAAGACCTCGACGTCCCATCGTGGGAGGCCTAGGCCCAGCCGACTGAACTGCTGGTGCTCATTAAAGTTCACTCTCTCTCTCTCTCTCTCGACAGAGGTATCCCAATCCGGGGAGCTCATACATCAGCCACAATCAAGTGCATGCGGGAGTTCTTGCCCCCTGCGAAAGTACTACGGGTCCGTTCTGGTACCGCGAGAAGTCTAGGCAAGCCTTTCAGAACGCTTAAATATGTACGAGGTGATTTCCTTCGTAATACCGGAGCCCTTTTCAAGCACTTCGCTGTATCTGAGCTTCGCACTTCTATAGCCTGCGTCATATCCGACGGAAGTTCACGTACTCTGCGCTGGCTCTATCGACGCCTGGGTCTGCCTGCGCATTCCAGTGGTGCCGTAAGGATGCGCCATTGGCTTGGTCTTTGCTTCACGCTCAATATTGACCTCACAGTCAGCTTTCCCTGCTGCAGCCGTACAAACTCTTATAGTTCTACTCCGACATGCAACCGTCAAAACGCGATGTCAGAAACAACAACAACGAAAAAATTACCGATTACTGGCTAAAATAAACCGTGCCAAATGTAATCTGCTTGACATGCGCAAGGTAACTGTTATATTATAATAACTGATATTTATGTTTCTAGCCTAATTCGGAACTCGGGCGCAGGTTGCGTGGCATGCGGTTCGATTGACATTTTATGGCGACCACGTCGACGCTTTGACTGCACAAAAACCGGTCGCAGAACACAATTTCGCAGTTTCGCCGTAAAATAAAGGACTAAACCAGAAACGAAATAGGCGGAGAGCGCAGCAGTGACGAAGTGAACGTCTAAAGCTGTTTGTTAATCTATGGGATGCACGTTTCATATAATAACAATGAAACATTCACAAGGAACCATTACATCAAATAATATAAAAGCTTATTTTAAACCTAAGTAAGTTCCCGTTACTCGGACCTTTTCCAACCCAATGTGCACAATGGCGCCGGCAACCGTGCGCACTTCTGGAAATAAATTATTTCAACGGTCTTGAAAGAGGTTCCAAGAAGGTAACAAACAGCCAGTACCCTCGTAAGGAACACTTATCAGTTACCTCATATCTCCGATAAATGAAGACCTTGCCAGCAGCTACGTCAGACGCATCCTTTAAAACCTGCTCGGATGCGCATCACGATGACAAAGCAGTGTTCCTTATTAGCCTCGTTTTCATGAATTCGACAGTACAGTGTCGCATTTTTTAGCGCATCACGCCTCTCATACATCCGGTTAACTTCGGTATGGTCAATGAAATTGGCAATTTACCACGAAAGCCCAAGCACTCCATACGATCGCGAGATTCTGGGCCCAAGCTGCTCCGACAGTGTTCTAGCAATACTATGGGACGACATGTTGACACGGCGAAAAAAAAAAACAAAAAAACAAAAAACAAAAGACAAACAAGGCAACCTGCTGAAACGCAGCAGATACCGGGCATCTGACGGCGCGCCTGTCGTGATCTAGAGCGCCGCTATACGGGGTGTCCCACGTGACTTGGGCCAAACATTAAAAACATGCAAACGCCACGTAGCTGGACCGAACTAAGGTAACGTTGTTTGCCGTCGCTCGGAAATACTCAGATTATTTTTAAAATTTCCGCCTAACTAGATAGTTAGTATTAATTATTTAATCAACTTCTTAATTATTACGGGTATATTAGAAATACCTATGAGGAAATTGCAGAGCGACGTGAAAGACTCCCGATACACCTCTTTGTTGTTGAATACGTGCTGCGTAAAAGTATTTTTCCGAGCGTGAAAGAATCCCGCCAATACACGCAGAAACGCCGCGCCATTGGCCGCTCGAGAGACTTTGCGTGTATTCGCGGCCTTCTTTCCCGCTCGGCAAAACAATTTCATGAATTGCGTATTGAGCACGTATTATACAGGGTGTTTTGGCGAACACTTCCAAAAAGTTTTAAAGATTGCCTGTGGCGGATATCACAATTATAGCTTATGAGCCGGTCAACTCGAAGCGGCGGGCACTACTTGCACAACAACAACAACAAAAAAAAAAATGAAATGCAAATTCGACTAATTAACGAGAATTCACTAATGAACATTTAACCTAATTACCTTATCACCCATATTGCAATGAACAAATCCTAGCAGTGGACTTCGCAAGGGGGATCCACTTGGAACGAATTCTCAGGACGACACCATATATATATATATATATATATATATATATATATATATATATATATATATATAGGGATAAACAATGCAGCAATCAAGAATGCGCCTCTAAGTGCAAAACAGCAAGTGAAGGTGCATTTAAATCTTATCGGTGTGCACCATACAATTCAAGCAGCAAGAAATAGATGCCATGTTATTATAGCTCCATGCAGTGCAGTCACACTTCCCTTCGGTGGTGCACTTCAGGGTCATGGCGCACGTTGCAAAGGTCAGTGCCGGACACACAGGTGCAGAAAATCAAAGCTGTAATTTGTCAAGTCCACCAACACAGCAGCAACGGTAAAACGGCACAGTGACCCTTTTGCAGCCCTCCGCCATGACCAAGTGGCTAGTGACATCGCAACGCGATAGTCTCTCTTCTCTCTGTATATATATATATATATATATATATATATATATATATATATATATATATATATATATATATATATATATTTGTTCCCAATCAAATTGAGGCCCACAGGCGCGCTTCTGTAGTTAGCTGCCTTCTGACCCCTAGCCAAAGCTGACCTTCCAAGTATTGCGAGGCCCGAGACAATCTCGCGAAGCGTATCTGTGTCGGGCTATACTGCAGCTCATTCAAAGGGACAGTCGACTGTTAAACGTGTTAGTAACTGTTGCTTCGGACCTTTGCGCAACTGTGGCGCGGACCTTTGCGCACCACCTGAGGGTCAAGCCAGACATTCCGCCTCGACCGCCGCGAGGTGGGGGGGGGGGGAGGGACGCTAATAACCCACCGCGGCAAATTGCGAATCCACCGACTCCCTCTATCGCTTGAAACGCTCGCGCCTAGTTTGTTTTGTTTTTTTCTGCAGGCCTCCTAGCTATTCCGCTGCCGCTTCTTGTTTTCATTCTCGCTTTGAGCTCATTCTGCGTGCGCGCCAGTGAAGGGGGTGGCCAGTGAATGGACCGCAAGTGACAAGAGATGCCCGTACAACGACGGCGGGCTTCTTCTGTGCGTCGAATACAAGGCGAACTCACATTGCTGCCGGCCAGACGCACGCCCGTGCGGCAGGCTATAAACCGGCCGAAGGTGAAAGTGGGTTGGACACTCGGCCTTGTGCCCAATGAGAGTCGGCCTGTATAAGGCAAAGGTACCTTGCGCGCGCGCACGAGGCAACGAAGGAGAATGCCGTAACGCACACGGCGACGGTGCGTTCGAAGCCATAATGCCACGGGTCATGCGTTTATGGGAGACCTCAGTGGCGACTGAATATTTAATTTGCCTCCGCGCAACGCCGCACTTGACTCTAGACGGCACCGCAAACGCGTTGCGTGGCCTGTGTGGCCGCAGCGATTCGATTATGAGACCCCGCAAGGCGGTTTAGTGGGTCGTACGACCACGTCTCGGCGTCGACTACGAATGAAGGTGGGGCACTGGCAAAAACTGATTTCTTCACTTTCCTCGACTACGCGAGAAATCTGCGAGTTGAGCCGATTCATAGTGAGTGAGTGATGCATGTAATTGAGGGAGAGTACACTGTCTCACTGTTTCACTAAATGAATCAACGGTGGATGTAGCCTGAATATCTAAGTACTAATCAAATGCTTTTATTCTTAATATACGCTGGTAGGAAACTGGCAACGGATATATTTTAAGCATGGAAACAGATGAAACAGCTGAGGCTTCCTAATGTAGCGGAAAGCGCGAAGGTATTGGACAATACATAGAAATTTGGTAGATTAGATAGATAGATAGATAGATAGATAGATAGATAGATAGATAGATAGATAGATAGATAGATAGATAGATAGATAGATAGATAGATAGATAGATAGATAGATAGATAGATAGATAGATAGATAGATAGATAGATAGATAGATAGATAGATAGATAGATAGATAGATAGATATAGATCTAGACGTTTCTTCAGACCAGTAGCCCACTTCCGTCCTGAGAATGCGAACCGTCTGCTACAGTTCTGGAAATGGGGCAGCAGACGGGACTCGGAGGGGGTTCTCACATGAAAATAGGAACCGCGATGTTTTCCTTGGTGGCAGAAGCACGAGCGGTACCTTCGCCGTATTGCGCTCGCCTTGCACTGCCGGTGCATGCAGGAAGGAAAGTGCAGCGACGGCACGCTGTAGAAGACGCAAGTCTGCACGTCTGTGAGAAGCCAAGAGGGGAACAGGGACAGCTATCATCTTTGCCAATGCCTCCGCCCCGTTGGCAGAGTAAACGCCGCACGCAGTAGCCGCGTCACATCAGGGAGGACGTTTGCGCCGAACCTAAGTCTGTTGCATGAGTAATCATGCGAAAAACAAAAGTTGGAGTTGAATATTTCGGATCACAGACTCGCTAGAAGAATTCTTCCCACTGATACTGTGTAGAAACACGACTGCCTCTAGCTTTTCAATACAAACATACCAACTTACAGCAGACAGTAAAAAGTTAATTATTCAATTTTAGTTTAGGGCTGCTGACAGAGATAATTATCATCCAACTTTGTGACTCCCTGGCCACATAACTTATTCGCACAGGTGGTGTTCGCATGCCTCCCAGTGCCTTATTTTAAGAAAACCATAAAGCTTAATTTTGAACACTCTGTATATTGAAGCTTTGCGAATTCGGCCGCAGGTGAATATTATTGACAGGAAACACGAAAAACAAGCTGCGCTGATGAAAACTCGGACAGGCCACACCTGTATCGATCAGCTGTCGTCATTTACAAAAGTGAAATGCCTCCGTAGTGCAGTGAGGACCTTCGCCGACAATTGACGTCGGCGAACGCGTGTTCATACGAGCCGCAACTTGCGAAACAGCGCTCGTTACAATACCCGAGTAAACAGTGGGCCCGCTATGACCTGTTTCGAGAACGCAGAGAAATGAGGAATTCGAACGAATCGACATAAGCGGAGAAAGTCGGACGGCAAAGGAAGAAGGCCAGGTAGCTGAAGAGAAGCGACACTCTTGTGAACACAACTATAGGACAGCGCGGAAAGACAGACTTCCGCAAGGGGAGAGAGACATCAGTCAACATAGGTCACTCTGCCCTGTGCTGTCGAACTAGGCTAGGTCTGTTTCCAAAAATGCGGCACCAGCCAGCTCAAGGCGCAACTCACGTGCAGAAGTAGTAGTCGATAAGGGTAGAGAAACATCAAAAGCAAAAAAAAAGTAAAGAACGAAGCGACGAACGGAAAAAAAAGTGACTTTTTTGCTAGCGCCCCTTCCGTGATGCATCGAGCATTCCGAGAAGCCTCACTTCTGCAGAGCGGAATTGCCGCGAGTGCAGATACGATATAAAGGTAAGAGTGAACACTCAGACAGATACGAAGCGTTGGCATGCGCTGGGATGACGGCCAAGAGAATGTATCGGGAAACTCGTCCGGTAAGGAACAACCTATGGAGTTCGCAACCATTGATCCGTTCCTTGCCACCGCCCCCCTCGCCTAGCGCCCCCCCTCCCCATCTTTTGCCCACGCTGTGCATTCCTTACACGTTCCGCTTCGCAGCTCCCGACCTTGCAAAAACTCTCCCTGACTAGCCATACACGGTGTCGCACCAAACGGCACGTATGTAAGGGCACATCATGATACGTAAATGAATGTGCGAGACGGAGTAGTATATATATACATATATATCTAGCGCAGGCAGCAGCGTGTCCGGAGAACTGGCCGCGAATTAGGCCAATGACAGCCTTCTGTTTGCCTCTCTATCTGCGCATTTTATTACCTCGCGCACTGTTCATGCAGACCGGCGAATGGTATACGGCCGGCAGGATAAGATCGCCTTCGCCACACCGCAGTCGAGAGATACGAGTGTCTTGAATCGAATTGAATTATGTGGTTTTACGTGCCAAAACCACGCTTTGATTATGAGGCACGCAGTAGTGGCACTCCGTAATAATTTTGAGCGCCAGGGGATCTTTAACGTGCCCCCAATGCACGGGATACCATGAGTGTCTTGCCTAAATGCGTTACACGTTTATGGATGGAGCGCCATTAGCTAGGCGTCATGCACAGAGCAGCCCGGCAAATAGTTTCATTACGGGCGGCAGCTGCTTACTTTGAGAACAAAATCACGACGGCGCGTCGATTTTGCGGGGACACTTATTGTCAATATTCTCTTCCTTCTTATATACAGTCAACGTCTTAATTAGTTTCTCGCGTAACAAGAAACAAGGAGCTAAACATCAGAGAGAGACAAAGCGAGAGAGGTAAGAAAGGTAGGTTAACCAGAGGCGAGTTTCGGGTTTTCTTCACTGCACTGGTGTGGGGGATATAGGGGTTGGGAAGAGGGCAGATAGATAGAGAGAGAGAGAAAGAGAAAGAAAAAAAAAATGAATTTTTGCAACATCGACGCAACCTAAGGTCGCACGAGAATTACGTGCGCTTCTTGCAACTGAGCGGCCTGTGTTAATTCCTATGATAGGAACGCCTTTTCTGTTACCTGTTACTGTTATTTTTTTCTTTGTTTTTTTTCTTTCTTTCTCTTTCTCTCTCTATTTATCTGCCCTCTTCCCAACCCCTATATCCCCCACACCAGTGCAGCGATGGAAACACAAAACTCGTGTCTGGTTAACCTCCCTTTCTTACCTCTTACCTATTTTCCGACAGAGGGTGGCTGGCCAACTGGTTCAGCACGACGGAAAGCGATTGTCCCTGCCCACTGTACCGCGGGCACTGGCAAAGAACGGGACGAATTGTTTCCGCGTTGCGAAATCGCCACGTGCTGCGGTGTCTGCCATCACTATGCGGAACGCATATGTATTGTATGCATTAAGCGTTTGCTTTAGTGAATGGTTTACTAAACGCTGTACAACGAATTATGAATGTTGCGACCTTGCGTATATAATCTGATGCAATGACTAAATTCATGCAATGATTACGTTTATTCACCGCTAAGGACGCAACTTTGATTTCGCGTAATGGTTTTATATTTATGCACAACTTCGTTAACAATGAATGCCGAAATGGAAACACGAACTAAGGCGAACCGACACTGTGAGACGTGTCCGCGATGTATGATGCTTCTTAAGGGAAGAATGGTGATGGCGGGTGTAAACACCGAGAGGTACGACATATAAGTGAATTATTCTACAGCTTCTACGCACGATTTTGTTTCACAGTGACGCGTAACCCTTTTTGAAGGATGAACAGATGTCGAATGGACAAATCAACGAAAACGAAAACATGGAAACCAATAAGGCCGTTTAATGTTTCACTGCATTCCACTAAGAGGATCGTGCAATCTATAAAAAAACGACAAGGCAACTAAATTTCTACAAATTTTATATTGTCATATCCTGTTTAATTACGCATAACACAAGTTCGCTCTCTACCATTACACGGAAGTCACCATACAACGCTGTTATAAAACCGTTTGCTGGAGCTTGCAGCCGGCGCATATATAAGGTTTGTTTATGCATACACGACGAGACCCCCGCGGATCCAGCAGCAGCCGCCACCAACACCACGGGGTGAAGATGAGCGTAAAGAAGGAAATTTCCTAATAAAAGGAAATTTCAAATTGTAGGGCCACATTTCAATGTAGTGATTAGTGTTGGCATACCCATTGGTTCGGCTATAGCACAGGCTGTGTATAGGCCAACACAATTTCGTCTATAAGCGTCTTTGTACCTCGGAGTTGGCGGCGGCTATTCAGCCTAGAAACAAATTTTATGTGAAAAAGGGCCTAAATTTTGGTTAATGAACACATGCCTAGACTTTCAAGGTGAGCTTTTACTTCTGTTTCACTATCCAGCGTATTTTTAAACACAACAACACCATCTGCAATTTCCTGATATGCGTAGCGCCACAGGGAACAAAGAACGGAAAAGGCAGAACAGAGACAAGCGCCGCGTTCCAATTACAATTTCACTTCCAGCGCTGGGTTCCATTTGGAAGTCTGCGCTTGTCTTCGTTGTCCCTCTCCGTTCTTTGTACACTGTCACGCTGCGCACATCAACACGCATCGCGAACTAGCCCAATTCCACACCTTGCTCAAATTTGCTGTTATCTGTAGCCTGGAATTCTCTTTGCTACATCGTAACGCCTTTCTGGAGGAGTCATTCCATGCCTAGAGTGCGAACATTTCGCGATGCACCCAGCTCCAATTTCATTTCGTAAGGTTGAGACCCTTCACTGCTGCACAACGCAAAACGTGTTACGCAAGGACGTGAGAAAGGGCATGTCATCGTATTTCAGTGCTTGTCAAGTCAATGCGGTGGCCTTGGAAGCAAGCAAGCAGACGCAGCCCCTCGGCCTTCCCGTACCAGTGCTGACTGCGTCAAGAACAGATGTCAAGAACAGAGGCAGCGGGAAAGCTCCGCGCACCCGATCGTTAGCTCACGTTGGCCCAATGGAATTGAACAGCCTCTAAAAACCAGCGCCTTTGTTCCCTGTATACCGGTTTGAAGCTCGGCCTTACACATGCACTACCACGACGGGAGGTAACTCCTTTGTCACGTATGACTTGGAGTGGCTTTTACGAGTGCGTACTCCTACCTCATCCGAATGAGCACAAGTCCAGATTGTGAAGTATGTGGGCACAAAGAGACCATAGCGCACATTCTGCGTGACCGTCGTCGTTTCGATGCACAAAGTCCTAAGAATCACGCTCGACGGCATTGACAGCTGTCCCCTTAGGAAGCCACAATTTCTTGAATTCTGGTCCCAGCCGACGTCGGCGGGGACTGATTTTTGCTTAGTGGCTGTGTTGGGCTGCCAAGCATGAGGTCGCGGGATCGAATACCGGCCACGGCCGCCGCATTTCGATTTGGGCGGAATGCGAAAACACCCTTGTACTTACATTTAGGTGCCCCTTAAAGAACCCAAGGTAGTCCAAATTTCTGGAGTCCTCCGCTGTGGCGTGCTTCATAATCCGATCGTGGTTCTGGCACGTAAAACCCGCTAATATTTTTTTAAATTGCTTCAAATGCGCTAATGTACTTTTCAAAACGGAACGGGACTCATTGAAAGAAAATAGAATCCTTTCTGCCCTTACCCCATCCTCCTTGCAGAGTAGCCAATCGGACACTTATTAAACCCTCTGCCTTTCCTCTCTTGTTTTCTCTCCTTCCTTCCACGTCATGTAAGCGCGGCGAGCGACACTGTACTGCGATTTAAAGACTAAGCTGGCGCAGATACAATGGCGCTTCTTCCCTGCGCCAGGTAGTGCCAAATACTCCTGCCTGGCCAGAAGACCGAAGTATTGCACCGTGCATCCGCTTGTTCTGTAGTTAGCTCTCCAAGCAGGTTTTTTGACTACACCACTGCCTCGGTCTATCGGGAAAACTTGAAAATCGATCAGTGTAATGCGCAATTAAATGAACCTTTAAGCAAACTGCAGAAGAGCGGTGGCAACATTTCCACGGGGCGCAACGTAGTAACGCTCGTGTACTTAGATTTAGCTGCACTTTAAAGAACACCGGGTGGAGCAAATTTGCCCAACGTTCTCAACTACGGCGCGTGCTTCATAATAAGATCTTGATTCCTGCACGTAACATTCAGGAACCTAATTAATTTAGACTGCAGAAGAAAAAAGCCTGGCGGATTCGTAATACCGCGTGTCCCAACTAATGTCAGCCAAGTTGTTCAACGAAAGAAAGAAAAGAAGAGATTAGGAAAAAAGCACGTTGCGAGATTTAATTATAAGGCCTACAAGGTTTGGTTACCAGAACTCTGACAACCGAAGGCCGTAGGTCTTAAAATCGTGCCTTGCAAGGTGTTTTTAAAATACTTGTTTTTTTTCGTTAAAGAGTTTGGCTAACGTTAACTGCGACATCCTAAGATAGCATGTTAATTGAGTGAAGCGAACAGCTAAACATCGGAGAGGAAGTGCACACGACGTACGCTGGCTTAGGGCTGGAATGTGATCGAAATTATTTTGATTGCGTAATCGATAGCACAAACAAAGCGCCTTGTTTTGCGCAAACGTACAAAATATTGATAAACGCAACGGTTTGGTTCGAGGCACCAGGCTGTTATCAGGGAAGCTCTTGTTTTAAATAATTAAAAATAAGAAAGTTGCAGTATTTAACTGTGCCTCATTCATTATCCCCGGACTACGCTTTGATGTCTCACGAAGCGGGCTCGCTTGTTGTTGATGTCTGTGCAGATATTTGAAATTTCATACCGCTACCCAAAACTATACGAGTATAAGCCGTGTAGGTTGTATTAATCAGCAACCAACTTGCCTCTACTAATAGCTATTCACACTTCGACCTGTCAGACCTTGGACTGCGGGCTTACACCGACTTCATTATTGAGTTTAATTAACGTGTGCATATCTGTGTCTTCGAATTGCGAAACCAACTAGCGCAGGTTGATCGCTAAACTCCCGCTTACAGGTATTCTACATTTCTGGAAATCCTTGCCGCAGAACTGTAATGAATCGCGTGTCATGGCAATGTTGAAAAATAAGGCTTGCAGTTTTTTTTTCTTCTTTTTTTTTTGCACACGCGTGCAATTCATGGTTCTCGCTTTTACTGTATACCACGATGCATCGGCTCGGTATCACCAGCGCTTAAAGTCGGTGTAAAAGCGCCGGCGGCTATGCACTTCGCATATCGCGTATTAATTGCCGAGAACTGTACGTGCCGTTCGCTACCGACCGCGCGTATCTAGTCTTTCCGCCATTCCATCTGGTGAGGCGCCGCGGTGAATAACGATGTATGACGCGGAAAAAACGCAACGTGTTTGATCAGATTTCTTTCACGCGATATTTGGCAACGCGAAACAGAAAGAATGAAAAACAAAATACGACGGAACTTAGTAAATTCACGTAGCTGGCGGCGGCGCCTGTTGAACACGGCCCTGCCGTCACACGCCACTACATTCGTGGCGCCACCGGTTGAAGGCGCCCCCGTCCGAATTAATCCCACGTCCGGTGCCTATGGTGACACGTATGCGAACATCCCCTATAATATTCGTATCCAAATACATATGAAAAAGATTAACTGTAGTACTTGGATGAGAAGTAATTCTTTTAGAATTCACAGTACTTTTCAGACGTGCGAGTCAACTGTTCTTGCACAGCGCTATGAAATCCAGATGAATTTATAGTTGCAGAGTGGTGTGACGCTTACTTCCACCCACCCGGACTATATTGCAAATCAATGGGACGAGCTGTTGTGAATGGATCAGATGTGCTAGTTTAATGAAGGTGCCATGTTTATATCTCAAACGCGCCGACAAATTCTTATCCTAACGCCCAGCGCTTGTCCTGTGTGGTCTTTCTTATCTCTTTTTTCTCGTGCTCTCATGTTGCCGCGAATCGGTATAACCAACCGGATCGGGTTCAGACAATTGTAGATTATTAGTCCATCTAAGTTGGACCGAATGGTCTCCGTTCCGCGAAATCGCACAACGAGTCCGCGGTGTTCATCATGTCTCCCCGAACAGTCTTCTCTCTTCACGGCGCGAAATGCGCGTCCTTAATAGCGCAGCGAGTTACTCGCTCGAACGCCTTGTAAGTATATACGGGCAACGGCCGATCGTCCAAGGGGTCAGCACCACTAGTTTGTTTTTACGAACAAAAAACTGCTTTTCCGTTCCAGCTTCGTGCCCACGCCCGCTCAATACTGTCATTCGTCGCCTCTTTTTCTCATTACTTTTTGATTACGGTTGCGCTGAGCGAAACGCCCGATACACACTTACGCGCTTACGCGCGCATGTAGGCCACCGTTCATTTAGCGCGCGGTAATTGTCATTCGTCGTTGATTGTGGGGCTCGCGGTATGACGAGGTACTCGCCGCGCATTGCGAGACCGCGCAATCGTTCACCCTGTAATCGGCCGTTGATTACGGCCTCTACAGTAGCCGTTGCCCGCGGGAAAGCCAGCGACCATCAGTTAGTCGAACGGCATCAGCATGCCTCGCGGCGGCGGCGATGTTTCAACGCTTCGCTGATTGGCACCGACTGGAAGATTGCGCCTTCCGGCGGTTGTTTTTCTGTCGTCTCTACAGCGTGGTTGCCTCGCTGAAGTACGGGTCCCCGCAGAAGATAATGAGCAGTATTTACTCTTTGCGACTTGTCTCTTGGAACGGTTGACAGAGAAAATGTGTCGTTTTGTGGTGGCCGCACTTTAGCATTTTAATTTTCTCGCGAGCTCCGCTTCTCTTTTAGCCCCATGAAAGCTCCGGAATTCGCTCTTCTGGAACGCTGCTTAAAGGGGTTGCGACACGATCTGTCTGACTATTCCTTTCTTGCGTTAAATGAAGCTACCAGACCTCTAAACACCAGAAAAGAAAGATAGTGACCAGCCTCAGAGCTCCGCAAACAATTTAATATATATTTTATCAAGCCATGTTTTGGTTTCAGTACCGCATACTCATGTCGCGATACATTATGCGCTCACGTGAGAGCAGGTCGTTGCGACGTTTTGACTCCGGCTCGCTCGGTGGGAGGGCTGATGTTGCGACAGCGAGTAGCCGCATGCGAGCCGACCGAGCGGGCAGGAGAGAGTGTAAAATTGTTGAACTCTCCAAAATGTCACTTCGCTCGCGAACAAATCACCGTCCTTGGACACTGTGGATGCAAGAGGCGTGCGACCTGATAGGGACAAAATTCATGCCGTTAAGAACTTTGCTATTCCGAAGTCCACAAATGTCATTCGTAGTTTCGTGGGGCTGTGCCCCTACTTCCGGCGATTTGTAAAGGATTTTGCGACCATTGCACGTGCGCTTACCGACCTCTTGAAGAAGGACGTCCCGTTTTCTTGAGGTCCTGATCATGCCTCGCATTTTTCGCATCTCACTGCTCTCTTCACCATGCCTCCAATCTTGGCCCACTTTGACCCGTCTACGTCAACGGAAGTTTGAACGGATGCCAGTGGTCACGGCATAGGAGCAGTGGCAGCGCAACGCCAGCGTCGACATGATCACGTTATACCTTATGGCAGACCACTTGTATCATTCGCCGAGTGCAATTACTCAATCAAAGAGCGCGAGTGCCTCGCTCCTATGTGGACAGTTGCGAATTTTCGTCCATACTTCTACGGTCGGCCGTTCTGCGTCGTTACTGAGCCTCACGCTCTCTGCTGGCTATTATCGCTCTAGGAGAGCACGGAACGACTCGCTCGCGGGGGTCTACGCCTGCAAGAATATACCTTCGCCGTCATATATAAGACAGGGCGCTTGCACCAGGATGCAAATTATTTCTCCCTTTACCCCATGGAAGTACCGGTGGATGCGGACGACCTGACTTCCGTTTTATCTGTGTCACAGTTGCTTCAAATCGGCAAAGAGCAACGAGCGATCCTTCGTTACGTGTGCTAATCGACCAGCTAGATTCAGCGCCTTGGTACGTGTCCCTCCGCATGTTTCTCGTCAAGGAGGGGGCATAATACCGCCGTGAGTTTTAACCCCACGGCCCTGAACTTCCGTTCGTCATCCCATCCCACCTGCGTTCGACTGTCCTCCACCAACTTCACGACGCTACCTTGGCTGCGAACTTGGGCGTCTCGCCCACATAGAACCGCGTACGCCGCGGATTCTTTTGGCCAAGTCTCACTCGCTCCGTGCGGCATTACGTTGCCGCTTGTGAGCTCTGTGAGCGCCGAGCGAAGCCTTCCGCGCTTCCAGCTGGATGTCTCCAGCCAATCGACGGCCCACGCGAAACTTTTTCCCGAGTTGGTCTGGAACTTCTTGGGCCGTTTTCTCTCTTGGGCTCGTGAAATAAATGGGTTGCCATCGCTACCATTACGCTACGCGATAGGCCATCACAAGAGCCCTCCGGACAAGTTGCGCTACTGACATCGCTGACTTTTTACTCTACGACATCATTTTAGTGCACTGTACTCTTCCCGAATTACTAAAGGACCGTGGCCATAGCTTTCGTCTCGGCAGTCGTCGAAGACATCGTCCGCTCCTGCTCGACAAAGCACAAATTCAGCACGTCATACCACCTACAGACGAACGGCCTCCCGGAGAGCTTCAACCGAACCATCACCGATATGCTTTCGAAGTACGTTACGGCAGACCACCACGACTGGGATCTTCATTTGCCATATGTAGCGTTCGAGCATAATTCTTCGCGTAACGCACCGCCGGCTATTGACCATTGTATCACCGATACGGTCGAGAAACCGCGTTGTACCTGGACACCTTTCTGCCCTCGCCCGCACTTTCTGCCACTGAATACGCCCGCGACGCGATCCCACGCGCCCGCCACGCACGGCAGCTCGCCCGTACCCATCTATAGGCTTCACAGGAGCATCAGAGAGGCAACATACACTTTTCTGTGGGCTCTCTTGTGCTTTTCTGGTCCCCCTTCCGCCGTGTGGGCCTTTCCGAAAAGCTGGTCCATAGCGTGTGGTGCTACAAGTTACCGATGTCACATATGAAATCATCCCTGCCGACCCCTCAGCGTCGTCGTCAGCTGCAAGTAACAATAGTTCACGGAGCGAGACTAAAGCCCTGCCACACACCTCTAACTGCGGATATGTTGCTCCTACCACCGGGGGTGATGATAAGGAACAGCCGCCACAGTGTGGGTGCGTTGAAGAGGAGGAAGACGAGGTGTTCGTGATTGCTACAGGGTCACCATGTTGGCCATCGTTGGCTACGTGTAAATGTATTGCAAACCGCTTTGTGCATCGGCTATACGTAACATAGTTTAAAAATGTAGTTTATCAGTTGCAACTACTCTAGTGTGTCTCTTTCGTTAGCCTTTAAGCCCACGCGCAATGCTATTCGATGTCGCTGTGTTGGCGCTTTGGGATGTCAACAATATATCTTCGACATCGAGCTTCGTTTAATCTCTGCAATACCCTCACACACAAGCAACAGTAATCTTTAATGTTATCACTGCGACAGAATTAGCTGTATGCTGCTGCTGTCGTTGACAATTTCAGCACGATCATCTTTGCTTATACCGAGTTTTTGTTAAAATGAGCCCACGCTGCACTTTCGTCCTTTATTGAACGACTGGAGAAGCGCAACAGAGCGTTCAAAACCGTTCGTGGAGGGCTCGATTTGGCACAGTGTCTCATAATGTTTTCCTTCAGTGAGAAGCGATCGTGCGGCTCGTATGGAACGGTCAAGAACGCCTTCCTTTATTTCTTGCCGATTCTAGCGTCGTCAGTCACAAAGGACACGCCTGATTGTTCCAACACAGCAACAAATGTAACAAGTACGGCTCTCCGGCATTCCCGCGCGAAATGGATAGGCATTCGGGAATGTGACGTCGAGTCGCAGGCGGCACAGAGGAGGAGACACGTTGCAGACAGTTCGTGAGAGATTGTAAACGACGTCATACACTCCCTAGTGTTTGCGGGCGCATCCTCTTGCACTTTCTTTCTTTCCTTTTCTCCTACCGTTGTCACTCCGCACCATTAACCATCCCCCAGCAAAATGCCGCCAGTCACATAATAAAATGGCTACCCTTTGTCTGTTTTACTTCATTCTTATTTTTGTTTTGCAAACGATTATTGGGAACGATCTCCAGGTTCCTGCACACGTCGAGCCGGGTAATATGGTTTAGTTTAATATGGTTTAAGCAAACAGTTGATGAGGATATAAACTAAGGTTTCGTCTCGGAAAAACACGCCTATTTATCAGTCGACAGAGATGAAAAGGAAAGTAAATTATTACGCAAGCGCGCTCCAAACACCCCCCCCCCCAAAAAAAAAAAAAATTTAAGAAGATTGTAAAATTTAATCGTGACACGGCTATACTCATAAAAAAACAGAAAAACCCGAAAAACTCCGAAAGCGTAATATTTATAGAAACAAGCTCTGATTCAGCGTGGGCAATGATAGTGCTGGATTTGCAGTGAAAAACGACTTATCGAGATATGCTATTTCACTGGTGTGAAGGTTTATTGAGGGTCTGACTGACACGTGTGGAACCATTTTCTTCAATGTAGAAAGCCTGTACAACCTCTCTTGTTGTCCTACCTCGGGGCCGGAGAAGGACTGCTGTGCCTTTTGGAACGGGTTCACATCTGCACTGTCGGCAGTGTACTGCAAGATACGAATATGGCAACCCTTTGAGGGAGCTGGTAGGGGCTCTCTAAGTCATTCTAAGTGTTTTTTACTGAACATAGCCGCGTCGCAATTAAATTTTAGAAATTTCTTATCCTTTCGGGGGGATTTGGAACGCGCTTCCGCAGTAATATATTATGATTTTGATCTGTGTCGACTGATAAATAGGCGTGTTATTAACTGAGAATAAACTGAAGTTTGAAGTAGCGCTCGTCCTGTGTGCTCCTTCCTTCTTGTGTCCTCGTTCCTTGCGGTTTAAATCAGGTATGAATAAACATAGGAGCACATTCAAGGTGATTATGCAAATATGCGAAAAAAAAGCACACTTGATAAGCCACGGTGCCGTACTATACAGTTTATATCCGCTTCCACAACACCCCGTTAAGCTCTAAGTGCGCGTCAAGTTCAAAACGTGGCACAATTACGCATAAAACGCACTAGGAGTTACATGGTTAAGGGACGGGAACGTATGAAGCGGGGCAGCAGCTGTAGCATACAAACCGCCCCCTTATACGAGAGCAGGCGTGCTTTAACTGCGAGCTAAACATTACCGCAGGACTCCCGAGACGCGCGTCACCTTCACTCGCGGTATCTCGTTAATACTACGCGATACGTGCTTAACTTGCGGAGCACAGAACTGCGGAGGAAGTGGTGCGCCTTGCAGAGTTCAAGCTAAGGGCAAAAGAAAGATAGAAGCTCAAAAAGAAAAACAGAGAAAGGAAGAAAAGATAGTGGAAAGAAAGAAAGAAAGAAAGAAAGAAAGAAAGAAAGAAAGAAAGGAAGAAAGACAGAAATAAAGAAAGAAAAGTAAGGTCACGGGCATTAGAAGAGTGAAGCAACATGTTTTCTCGAGTAAACAAGATTCCTCCCGGCAGTACTTCCACTACTGCGAGCACACTAAGCATCCTCTATGTGCAGTTGACGGAGAGGAAAATGGGCAAACCTTCGCCCTGATTTATTTTACTGTCCTGTTTACTGTCTTGTTTACAAGTAGATGAGAAATTTGTCAGGCCTAAAATGGGGACGTCTTGCGCTCTAACCGCATCATTTTGTGCCGTAAACAACCTTCTCGAAACTGGCTCGCTTTGTTGGCTGAAACGGAGAAGTGTGCTTGCGAGAAGTCCAACCAAGGTTAAGTACTAACGCAGCTCTGTTCCTTGTTAATTAATACTAATTGCTTCCTCTTTACGGTCTGAATAAAACTAAATTCGCGCATTCGGCTTATACTTCGCCCTTCTGCTCGCCCATGTATGCAAGTATGAGCTTAAATGCGCTATTCTTACAGTGGTGTACAACATCCAACGTTTGCGTACATGGTCCTTGTCGTATCAAGGAAACATTCTTGAGATGCCTAAAGTGTCATACAATTTTTAACAATGCGGAACACAGTAGAAAGCTTCACTACTTGCGGCCAAGGAAAATGCGACTGTTTTAATAATGGCGGTCACCGGAAAATATGAAACCTTTTAAGCGAAGAATTTTGCAGGTCAACCTGCCAGTTTTCCTGACACTTATTCTTGAAAATTAAGGTAAAGATGACATCTGTTTAGAGCCACTATACCAATTGTTTATTGCTATAAGTATTCTTAGAGCACTAAGCGAAAGAATCTGAAACAAAGACGTTTACAAATGTAAATGAATAGCTTATGCCGGTTGCCCAAAAGAAATGCCGAGACCATCGAAGATGGTCTCGGCATTTGGATATGAGGATTATCTAAAAAGAAAAAGAACGCCGAAACAATAAAAGATGGTTGTGAATCTAGACAAACAACTTAATGCGGACTGTAGGAAATTAAATGCCGAAACCATTAAAGATGATTGCCAACGTAAATAAACGCACTCAAACGCCTTTATAACGAAGTGTTCGGGACCTTCAAAATCGTTCGCTATACATGTCACATCACTCTAAAGGTCGCGCGCCGTACTGTTCGCGTTAGAGCAGGCTAAGCACGTACGTTAAATTAAAGGAAACCTTTAACTAAGAAGAATTCAAGAGAAACATGTTTGAATAAATCGCTAATCTGTTTGTACAGAATTCGTGTGACAGAATGTGAATGTGTTGCACTTGCTAAAGCCATGATTTGATTATGAGGCACGTCGAATTGGAGGATTCAGGATCAATTTGGACAACCAGGGTATCTTTAACGTGCCCCCTATGCACAGGACACGGGCGTTTTTGCATTTCACCCCCATGGAAACGTAGCCGCCGCGGCTGGGATTTGACCCCGCGACCTCGTGCTTAGCGGCGCATCATCATAACCTACTAAGCAACCACGGCGGGTCTGACAGAATGCGCGACGGCGGCGAATTTCAGTGCATCGAGGTTCCCAGCATGCTCAGCAGTCAAACACTGGAACTTCGAAAAGCAAAGCTGCGGACCATCGAATGCTGTTATCGCCTTCCTTGGAGCGAAATAAAAATTCATTTATTGCGTCTTTGTCACCGTTGTCTTCGTAGGCATTGACGTCCTTTCCATTGTAGTTGGCTTTGAAGACACCATAAAAGCGCGTTCACCGCTTTATGGGCCGACGGGCTATGGGGGCGGTGTTCCAGCAGCATTTGCACAGAAAGCAGCCGACTGTCAAGTTTTTGGAAAGCTTTGACAAGTTCTTGTCTCTCTGGGGCATATCTTGGACAGTGGCACAGCAGGTGGTGGACGTTTTCTTCGGTGTCACAGACCTCGCATGCTGCGCTGTCAGTCACTCCAATTAATGTAGGGTATCTGTGACTACTAATGCAATTTCTGTAAGA
The DNA here is from genome assembly GCF_050947875.1 of Dermacentor variabilis. Classification (NCBI taxonomy): domain Eukaryota; kingdom Metazoa; phylum Arthropoda; class Arachnida; order Ixodida; family Ixodidae; genus Dermacentor; species Dermacentor variabilis. Next base: position 119,404,866 of record NC_134574.1, on the reverse strand, counting down.
CCACATGCTTCAGCGAACTCGCCGCAATTTCCTTCCTTCCTTCCCTCCTCTCCCTCCCTGTGATCCTTGTTTTCCCCTTTCCCATTCCCCCGGAGTAGGGTAGCCAACCGGACGTTATTCTGGTTAACCTCCCTGCCTTCTACTTTTCTCTTTCCTCCCCTTGAAGACACCATCGGTCATCATTTACAATTACATCGTCACGTCGTCATCAAATGCGACGTATTCGTCAGCCGTCACACATGTTGATGCGTTACAAGAAGTAGCGTAGGAGTCCAGTGATTCATAAAGCAGTACAGCAGGACTCCTGAAATCGGCATGCCCGTCAAGTGCGTAACCGGCACTACCGTTAGCGCTAGCGCTAAACGCACCTGGGTGACGTCTGCGCACAGCAGGGGCGGCACCGCTATGTGGCACTCGCTGTAAAGCAACGAATCAGCCGCCGGGGACGCCAAATTCCTTCGTTGCACAGGCCAAGTCTGGTGTAGTGGTCCACGTTTTAGTGGCGTTCACAATAAATATGAAAAATAGGAATTCAGCCTGGACATAACCAGTGGGACGACGGAGGGATGATGAAGGAAATGCTGACGACGCGAAGACAATGACCGCATGACCAAGAGGGCACGATGGCAGCGGAATGACGACAGCATGACAATTATGACGGCATGAGAACGGCCGCACAGCTTGGTGAGATTGCTTTCTCCGCCCGTTTACTTAACGGAGGGCCAGATACTAAACCGGCCGTTCGCTTTAAAAGCGTGCAGACCCCACGCCCTGCGTAGTTGGTCTAAGCGAAGCCGGTGGTGAGCCGGCAAGACGAAGCAACGCATCTCGCGGTGCCGTTTGCACGAACAGCTGCTGTTTGAAATGCTAGAGATCATGCACATTCTGTCTGCGAAAGGAAACCGGGTTATTCAGTGGCTAACAACCCACTGTGGCATTATTGCAATGAACGCGTTGATTGCGTTTCACGTTTAGCGGGATGCGGAAGACTGCCACCGATCGACTCCGCTTCCTAGGACATACGCTGGAAGAACGCTGCGCACGATCGCAGGTGAATACAATAAATTTAAATAGAATGAACCGCACTTTGAGGCATGATAGGCTATCTTCTCTTGACCGTACCTCAAGTCTTCGGTTTCCATCAAGTCTTACCCGAGAAGACGAGACCTTTCTGACTAGGCTATGGTTCGGCGTGGCGTCTACGAATACCTGCACGTTCCTCAGAAGAATGGTCCACTTCGCAAGCTATTACTACGGCGACAAGGAAATAATATGTCTAGTTCTGTGCCAGTGCCAACAGTAGCGTGCACAGAGACGATCGCTTTCCGTCGTGCTCAATCCGCTGCACAACTGACCACTATAGGAAGAACGAGTTTTATACCATCAGCAAGACTTATCATCACATCAGAAGGATGCGCAAGCGTTACTGCACTTCTTGCGATCCACCAGCCTGTGTGACCGCCTCAAATAGGAACCCCTCTCTACGTAACCTGATGTAACCCTATGTAACCGTACGTAACTTCTTACACAAGGGACCACAGGAGCTAGAGTTACTGAACTTAAATGTTTTCTCTCTCTCAAATACAATCTCACTCAAAATTTGTTCTATCTTCGAAGTGTGCCTTCAACAGGTGTAAATTAGCAATTTAGGAATTGCGCCTATTGTCTAAAACTACGATATGGAAATACTACAATGATGTTTCTGCGTTCTTTAAAGATCTGGGTGGTTTTTGCTTGATTTATCTTATTTTTTTTTACTGTCGGTATACTGAGAGGTCACATGAGAGTTTTCCGTGTACCGTTGCACTGTGCCGATTGAGTATCTTGCTGTTTGTTATCAGGGTGATGAGGCTGCTGAAACTACCCCGTAAGCCGCATTTTTTTCATCTCACCGAACTCTGCATGTTCGTTTATTATGTGCTGTGGCTGAGTAAACTCAAACTCACTCAAACTGCAGCCCTCATCGCGTTAAATTAACGTGAAACTTTTCTCTCTTGATTTCATTATTTGTCGTTCGACATGTTACGAAATGCGTGAAATCGCGGTAACCTCGCACACCCGTTTGTTTGGAGGCTTCCCGCAAAGCTTCATTGAAAAGTTTAACGCTTACAATTATAGTCACTATGCTTCGCTAGACGCAAAGTTATCTGCCGGTAACGAATGTAGGACTACTTTTTCCGACAAGTACAAAGCAAAATCAGGATCAACGTTTTGCAAGACTATCATTAGCGGCGCGCACTGCTCACCGCGAACATTTCATTTATTGTTTGGATGCAGAAGCACGGCAAACTTTTAACTTCCGAGTTACTGCTAGTTTGACCATTAGTGTAATCCTCCTGTGTAGTTTTCTCCATGAGGTTGACGATCGTATGATGATTGATTTTTCAACGATCGAGGGGGTGGCATTTGTCCCCAAACGCATTATTTGACTTTTTGTATGTGTGTAAGTATTCAAATACCTTTACGCTCTTGCAACATTCGTGGCCCATTACTGATACCCAGAAACGAAAACTACGCATAGCGCAATGCACTGTTAGTAGATATTGTTGTGTCCTTAAAACACGTGTAGCCATTTCAGTGTGTTATATGCAGATCCCGTACTGAAGCTTATATATTGTGTGATAATTACGAAACTAAACAAAGGAACAGCCGTAAACTATGGTGGTTTGCTGGGCTAGTTGGTGCATAGTGAGGTCATGATGGTTGCAGCAGGTTAAAAGATCCGAGCACATGTAGACTTGAGGACACGAGACTAACGCTGGGCTTGCAACTAAGCTTTACCTCTGTGTAATTCCTCATTACTATACTACAATATACTGATGGGCGAATTCAATGCTAGCGTAGGCAACAAGCAGGCTGGAGGGAGAGAGAGAGAGACCAAAGGGAAGGAAATAGAGGGAGGTTAGCCATTGTAAATACCGGCTGGGTACCCTGTGCTGGGGAAAGGGGTAAAGGAAATAAAAGGAGAAAGAAGAGAAAGAAAAACAGGAAAAACTCACGCAGTAACGCGATGTTACGCGCAACAATATTCAAAGACAAGTAAGTGGTGGAATATGGCATAGGTTATAGAAACAGCAGGGGAGAGTAATTAGTAGAGTTTGCAGAACGGAATATTCTGCGGATAACGAATACCTTATTCCGCAAGCGGGATAACCGAAAGTGGACGTGGAGGAGCCCAAATGGCGAGACTAGAAATGAAATAGACTTCATACTCTGGCGCTAACCCAGGCAACATACAAGATGTGGACGTGCTCGGCAAGGTGTGCTGCAGTGACCATAGGATGGTAAGAACTCGAATTAGCCTAGACTTGAGGAGGAAACGGAAGAAACTGGTACATAAGAAGCCGATCAATGAGTTAGCGGTAAGAGAGAAAATAAAGGAATTCCTGATCAAGTTACAGAACAGGTATTCGGGTTTAACTCAGGAAGGGGACCTTAGTTTTGAAACAGTCAACGACAATTTTATGGGCATCATTAAGGAGCGTGCAATAGAAGTCGGTGGTTAGTTCGTTAGACAGGATACCGGTAAGCTATGGCAGGAGACAAAAGATCTGATTAAGAAATGCCAATGTATGAAAGTCTCTAACCCTACAGCTAGAATACAACTGGCAGAACTTTCCAAGTTAATCAACGAGTTTAAGATAGCTGACATAAGGAGATAGAACATTGATAGAATTGAGCATGCTCTCAGAAGTGGAGGAAGCCTAAAAGCGGTGAAGAAGAAACAAGGAATAGGAAAAAATCATATGTATGCGTTAACAGACAAAGTCGGCAATATCATTACTAATATGGATAGGACAGTTAAAGTGGCTGAGGAGTTCTATAGAAATTTCTACATTACCAGTGGCAACCACGAAGATAATGAATGAGGGAATAGTCTCGTGCAATTTCACATCCCACAAGTAACGCCGGAAGAAATAAGGAAAGCCTTGGGAGCTATGAAAAGGGAAAAGGCAGCTGGGAGGATCAGGTAACAGCAGATTTATTGAAGGATGGTGCGCGTATTGTTCTAGAAAAACTGGCCACCCTGTATACGCAATGCTGATGACCTCGAGCGTACCGGTATCTTGGAAGAACGCCAACATAATCTTAAGCCATAAGAAAGGGGATGCCAAAGACTTCAAAGATTATAGACCGATCAGCTTACTCTCCCTTGCCTGCAAAGTATTCACTAAGGTAATCACAAATAGAATTAGGAACACCTTAGACATTTGTCAACCAAGGGAGCAGGCAGGATTTCGTAAACGCTACTCAACAATAAACAATATTCACACAAACATGCAGGTGATAGAGAATTGTGTGGAATATAACCAACCCTTATATATAGCTTTCATTGATTACGAGAAAGCGTTTGATTCAGTCGAAACCTCAGCAGTCATCCAGACATTACGGAATCAGGCTGTAGACGAGCCACATGTAAAAATACTGAAATATATCTATAGTGGCTCCATAGCCACCGTAGTCCTCCATAAAGAAAGAAACAAAATCAAAATAAAGAAGCGCGTCAGGCAGGGAGACACGATCTCTCCAATGCTATTCACAGCGTGTTTATAGGAGATATTCAGAGTCCTGGATTGGGAAGAATTGAGGATAAGAGTTAATGGAGAATACCTTAGTAACTTGCAATTCGCTGATGATGTTGCCTTGCTTAGTAACTCTGGGGACCAATTGCAATGCATGCTCACTGACCTGGACAGGCAAAACAGAAGGGTGGGTCTAAAAATTAACCTGCAGAAAACTAAAATAATGTTTAACAGTCTTGGAAGACAAGAGCTGTTTACGATAGGTATATAGGAACTGGAAGTGGTAAGACAGTACATCTACTTAGGGCAGGTAGTGAGCACGGATCCGGAGCATGAGACTGAAATAATCAGAAGAATAAGAATGGCTGGGGTGCGTTTGCCAGGCATTCTCAGATCATGAACAGCAGGTTGCCATTATCCCTCAACAGAAAAGTGTATAACAGCTGTGTCTCACCAGTAGTCAACTACGGGGCAGAAAGCTGGAGGCTTACGAAAATGGTTCTACTTAAACTGAGGACGACGCAACGAGCTATGGAAAGAAAAATTATGGGTGTAACGTTAAGGGGGGGGGGGATAAGGAGAGAGCAGATTGTGTGAGGGAACAAACGCGAGTTAATTACATCTTATTTGAAATCAAGAAAAAGAAATGGTCATGGGCAGGGCATGTAATGATGTGGAAAGATAACCGGTGGTCATTAAGGGTTACGGACTGGATTCCAAGGGAATGGAAGCATATGAGGGGGCGGCAGAAAGTTAGGTGGACGGATGAGATTAAGTTTTAAGGGACAAGATGGCCACAATTAGTACATGACCGGGGTAGTTGGAAAAGTATGGGACAGGCATTTGCCCTGCAGTGCGCGTAGCAAGGATGGTGATGATGATGATTTCCTCATCTGTTTATAAACTCATCGCAACCTACATTGGGGCTGCTAGTGTGTTTGTGACTGTTCAGAAACTCACTATGGTGCGACTCGCCTTTGCCTTTTATATCTTCATGTTCATGGGTGCAACTGTTCGCTGTGGAGTTCTGGCCCTATGACATGGTTTCTTTGTTTTCTCACCACAAATATTTTTTTATATTGTCGTTTCTGCTGAGCGAAAAGGAGTAGCCCTCACCATTATAAGGTGAACACATCTTGCTTTTATTTTCATTTCAAGAAAAAAATCGCGAAACCTAGTGCCACTCGCGTGCCAAAAAGAAAAGAAAACGACAAACATGACGTGCTCAGTGTGGTATCTTTGGTTTCTCGTTTAGAAATTCCCGCTCTTTATCAGTACGTTTGACATAATGCTAACTTATGTACGATTCTGTGTCCGTATTTATGATATGGAAAGCTTTACACTGCTCCCCTAGAAGACTATTAACAACAACAACAACAATAAAAAGACGTTCTACTTGCGCTCACGCATTTCCACCTGTGTAAGCATCATATACTCTCAACATAAAAAAACGAACATTTAGTAAAGTAAGAGACAGACCTGCGTTATTGACACGCGCACTTGTGTTTCGTTGCGCGGCGACCGCATTTCCGCGTCTAAAATTTGTTGAAGGTTATCGCTCAGTGCAACATTAGCCTTTTCTATTGGAACTTTTTCAAATGCTATCGCGGGTTCTATCTATGTGTTGTGTTTTAGCAAAGCCTTGCGTAACCAAAGTGCGTGCGTGACACGAATAGCGGAGTACAGTCTACAATTCACGCGAGAACCGCCGATTTCACTGGAATGGTTAATGAGCCTTGTACAAATAGCCGGCGTGAGTGATCCGCAGACCAGATTTAAGACAATAGATAATTGCACACCCCACTCTGTTTGTTGTGCTTTGAGTGTATCTCGCTTATTTTTTTTTTTTTGTGGGCACAAGTTCGCCCAATAAAGAGGTAAGTTCGTGATTTACAGTACTGCGCCTTGTTTTGTTTTTTTTTTCACGCTCAATGCACAGATCGCCAGGCTCCAGCAGACTGCCACCGGGCGCAAGCTCCTAAAAAGAATAGGGCATAACACAGACGGAATAGAGGATCGGGCAGCTAGTATCCCAGACAGCGTTCGCCAGACTCTGGAGATTAGCCCGCTACCGAGAAACATAGACCCGAAATTCCACGCCGCCAGAAGGCAGGCACGAGCAGATTTCGTGGAACGAAACCTAGCCGCACTAGAAAACACAGTATACACAGACGCGGCCGTACACCCATGGGGCCGCAAGACTAGAATGTTTAGAGTCGCGGCAGCAGCGGTAAACCACACGGGAGAACCAATTAGCTGGGCGACCTTGAGAAACTGCACGGTAACGGAGGGGGAAGAAGTCGCCGTAGCTCTAGCGGCTGCTGAAGGTTACCGCAGGAACAAATCTCTGATAATTCTAACGGACTCCAAAGCAACATGCAGGAACTGCATACAAGGCAGAGTTAGTAAGGAAGCACTGAGAATCCTCCTCAAAACAGAGCCTCCTAACAAAAAAAAAATGGCTGTGGCTTAGCTAAGGTTAAGCCCAGGATGCGAAGCATACTAGCCTTTATTTTAGTTGTTGAACCACTGTTTAGCCTGGTGAACTGCTGTTGCTTGGCTATATTTGGTTCGGCTAGACGAAGAAACAACTCATGCGTTACTCTGCTGATTCCTTTATTTTCAAACCAATAAATACGCTCTACCGCTACCAATACCGCTATACCGCTGGTATAGCGGTATTGGTAACCTGGTATAGCGGGAGGAGCGGGAGTTAGGCCGCAGTACCATCTGTGCGACCGCAGGCGAGCGCACGAGCTGAGACCCGGCTATGTAGCTACGCGGCCGCAAGCGAGCGCACGAGTTGAGCCTCCGCTTTTGCAGCTGTTATGACGTCATATGGTAGCTACGCGGTCGCGCGCGGCGCAGCAAGGAAGAGCGTGGTTGTGCGGCTAGTATGCTTCGCATAAAACATAAAACATAGGATCTTCTGGATAACGGCACACGCCGGGATAGTGGGCAACTCAAGGGTGGACCGCCTAGTTCACGAACTAACGCACCGAGCAGGGCAGTCAGAAACCCTAGAGGCCCCCTTAACGGTGGAGCCGACGTATGCAGACATACTTAACCACTACAGAGGAAGGAGACTTAAATACCCCCCACCCCACACATCGCTCACACAACATGAGGCAGTCAGCTGGCGAAGACTGCAAGCAGAGACGTTCTTCAACCTGCACGCACTACACAAAATGTTCCCCACCCAGTACAGGGGTACATGTCCGTGGTGCGGGGCAACCCCCCGTTATACCACATCACGTGGGAATGCAAGCGTAATTTCGCATTCCATAAAGTAAATAACCCAAGTGCGGAACAATGGGAGGGTCTGCTCACCAGCAGCGAGCTCGCAGCCCAACGGGCAATGCAGCACGCCTGCGAGGCAGCAAGACTCAGCGGTGCCCTGGAATAGGGGCGCCGACCTTGTGAAGCGACCAGGACTCCAGACATGAAGACACCGGCCCACCGCCAATCTCTCTGAGATATAGAGAAATAAAGTTTTTCCATTCCATTCCACGACGGTATGACGGAAACACCAAGTAGCGCATCTATAACTGTGTTTAATTGATGCAAGTCCGGCCGGGCCCACATATATCGCTGAATGGGAATATATAGTACTTTCTCAGAACATCCAGACAAAGAAATCAACATATTAGTAAAGCAAATTTGAAATAAAAGACTTCCGCTAGCGGGAGGTAAGATGTTTGCAGGAAAGCACTTGTGAACTTGGAGCGGCCTCTACAGTGTAGCTCTATTGAACAAAGAAATAACTAACCTATCGAAGTATCGAAAGAAGCCAATGGCAAGTATCGCATCGGATACATTTATTTCGCTAGTATATTGTTTCAGCTTCGCAAATACTGATTGCCCCAATATCTTGTATCTTTATCACGATGCAACTGCAAAGTTTGTTTACCGAGACCGGTGCCTAGCAAGGTATTGCCAGAACCAACGTTACCTGATGCACCTGTTGTTTGCTCACATGCGTACGAAAACAAGGATAGTTATAGCTAGCTATAGTAATATTGGTGATCAGATTTACTTAACAAGCGGGAACGTAAAGTGAAATTACAGGGGTTGGTCCTGAGGCTCAAGCAGAATTCCTGACGAGGCGACTGTGCACCGACGTTATGTAAACAAAAGAACCAGAGGCCAAGTTCACGAAGCTTTGCGTTCGTACGCGCTCTTTGTCGTTGCCCGACTACGTTCGCTAATAACATGACCAGTATCAGGAGTGGCTGAAATTTCCTGTTATCAAAACAAAAAATTTCCAGCGTAAGAGGCTTTAGTGAATAGGGGCCCTGATTACTAGTTGGACAGATAGAATTGCACCACAAATCGGTTAACGTAGCGTGGCGCAGTAACGGCCAATATTACTGTTGCGGCAGTTTCTTTCGCACGAGAGTTAAGCCCTCTTGTTTACATTTCCCAAAGCACGTCTGCCAGTAAACGCAAACTATGATGGGACCCTACGGGGTTAGCGCAGGAGCAGTCAGGCATGAAAACACTGGCCTGACGTCGCTGCTGTTGCGGCACCGTATAAGAGAGCAAAGAGTGAAGCAAACGACGTACCGCAGAGCATGATTGCTAGACAAACAGAAGGACGGCGTGTGTTTCCGGAAGCGTCCGCGGAGACGTAAGGGAGAAAGAAATTCCGACGAAGGCGCTTGTGTCTCGAAGAGTCCAAAGGCAAAGAGACACCGAGCAAACGTGGAACACGTATAACGGTGCAACGAAGGACAGCCGTACACGTACGGGAACCATGTCGGAGCAACGACCATGGAGGGCAATATGCAGACTCGCGATGCGACGCGACGTTAGGCATCTCAAGGGAAAAGGACCGAGCTACCCGGCTACGGTAGAAGGACATTAGAACCAGCCGAGCGAACTGCACGGCTAGGTGACGCCAGAACGAGCTAGACAAAGGAAAGCTCAAACGAGATACGGAGTTAGGGCGAAGGGCGAAACCGAGTGTTGAAGGACAAATAAAAACGAAGCTCTTTTGGTCTTTCGAATAGCGAGACAGCGTCTGTTTAAATTTCTTCTTGCCCAAAGAGAGTTCGAGAGGCAGTGGAGCAAATACGCACAAGTATTAGAAAGAGAATACGGCCAACATGAATAACTAAATATAAATTACAATATAGATTATTCCGGCGTAACTGTAAACACATTCAGTTTCAGTTTCAGTTTAAGTTTATTATTATTTAAATACTATGAGTTGGATGGTAAGAGACAATACACAGACGAGCGTCCGAAAGTCAGACTGCAACGGGACCCTCGGTTAATAATAACTGGGGAGAGATGTGTTAAAGATGAGCAAGCTAAGTAAAAGAAACAAACACAATCGCGAAAATTACAACATAGAAAAATTTAATTATCGAAAACAACTTGTCTTTATACATGCCTATAGTGCATAGAAGAAAAAAAAAACTCTGTACACATAAATAGCAAATGTAGTGTAATGAATGAAGTAAACTTAGTTACACGAATAAAAAAGCTTACGGGCATGACTAAATACATGAAAGGATGAATATTTAATGGTGTTGGGCAAACCATTCCACAGTTTTATAGCAGCGAATGATGATGTAATTTCTCCATAGTGGGAATGAACCATAGGCAGTAGAAAATTGTAATTGTCTAGAAGTTGTGTTGGTTTAGTAATGCTATGGCTGCGGGTTGAATGTTCCAGTCTTTACTTGCTTCAGAGAAAAATAAGTAAGAAAACTGTTTGGGTTAAGACACTCTCTTAACAACACATAGTTTCATAGGAAGATGGAAGATGGGGATCAGAAGATCGACATTGATCGAGCACAGCACGCCGATGGAGCCGACGTTCATGCCAGTATACCCTTGTGAAAAAGCTGGCTGCAGCCACATGCCTTGTTCTCCAACTCAAAGACATTTTAAGATGTTCAAGATGATGGGCATTTATCATACTCAAAATTTTCATAGGAAGTTGGTGTCAACCTGGTAAGTCGATAAAAAAGACGCAACTTGTTGACCTCTAATGTCTATTGAATCTGCAGGTCTTCATTTGAGGCAATACAGTGCTTGTGGAGTGGATTTATATGGAGGGCTCAGAAAAACTAGGGGTCTTCTCATTGTCGTATGGTGCTCTGGGCGCAGCATCTGCATTCTCTATTATATGCCTTGTTGTTTACAAACACTGGGCTTTCTGCTTGTCGCTCCACTGCCTTACCTGCCCTTTCACATACTAGCTTCCTAACTCTCTCGGTCCTGTGATGTACTTTCGGGCCATCGTACGAAACCTTGGTTTGCGCGCCAGGCCTTAGTCATTTCTCCCAGCCTGCGCAGTGCCTTTTCGCGATTTCACAGTACCGCCGAATAGAGGAGGTTCATTAACATCCCCGCGTCCCCTCGCGACTACTCCACACTGACGCTCCTTCGAGCAGCTTTCCTGCAGCGCGGTGGAGTAGCAGCAGGAAAACAAACACCGCAATGTCACTGGTTTCATCTGCCCGTACCTTCTGTAGGCAAGCTGCAGAGCGTGACATACGAATGTGCGATGGCACCTTGATCACATTCCGTACGGCAGCAAAGAACAAACGAATGTGCGATGGCACCTTAATCACATTCCGTACGGCAAAAAAAAAGAACAAAAAAGCGTCATCATCTGCACCGTTGTGAATTTTCTCAGTGAGCAAGATTACTAGATGTGAATCAATAGAAGTTTGCAAGAGATACTTTGTCCCCCCCCCACCCCCCCCCCCAAAAAAGAAGAAAGGGCCAACTTCGAAGATCAGTCTGATCGCAGTTCTCTGCTCTTTTCGCCTGTAATTTACCGATAGAGTGCCATGCAGGGGAGCATTGTCAGTAAAACTCTGGGTGAGCGCTGCCTCGTCAACCTGCTTGACTGATTGCTTGATTTGATTATGTTTGAAATGCTGCCAAATTTCCTGGTCGCCATTTCAACAAGACTTCATTGTCGAACGAGTAGGCAGAATTGACACGAATGACAAATTCCCACAGATGTCTTCTCACGATCAACGTCGACATTAAAAAAAATTATTGGCATGATATAAGGTGATGTTGTAACACAAATGTATACGGCGCCGGCTTGCTTCTTTGGCTCTTCGAGAAGTGGTACAAAGAAAATACAGTTGCAACATAAAACGTAAAACCATCCACAGCCTTGTCCCAACAAAGTTTAGCATTCAAATTTAGCATCGGAATTGCAGAAATGTAGCGACACACCGTATCGGCCAACACTGAAACGCGCAGTGTACGAGGAGTGTATGCGGGCGGACTCCATTCACGCTCACCACTACGGACACGCTGCGCCATCTGACGGCGCCACCACGAAGTTGGCTCGTGAAGAGCGTGTAAAATAGAACAAGTATTAAGAGAAGACTGTCTGAAAATATATGACACGTATTTGATTCCACCAAGCACCGGATAAATTCTAAATGATGTTTTTACTCATAGGAGGGTGGTACATATATTCAGTGACCCAAATTGGCATCCTTGAGGTTCATTGAAGAGTGGCATATAGTCAGTGACCGAAGCTGGCGTCAAAGAGGTTTACTGAAATGAAACTCATACTCAGTGACCCAAAATGATTCAGCAGTAGCTTTTAAACCCGGTTCGCTCAGCACAGCCACCGGATGCTCTACCCAATGGAGTATGCACTATCTACAACCCATGTTGGCGGGAAAGAGGTTAGACGGGGACAGACGGACTAACATAAAAACACACTGCAGACCGGCTGAAGTTTTTAAAGAATGCTAATCGCAATAATAATCACATTATTCGGCAAAGGAAAAAAGGTATGGATACTTAATGATGAACATTCAGCATCGACATGCTTCAGTTGATCAGCAATGCAGTGGAATCAAATGACAAGACACTTGGTTCATAAACACGTAAATGAAGACGAGAGAAGAAAAGGCAACTGTAGTATCCTTACTTAACCTGGTGCTGTGGGATTTTTGATTCCTACTGTTTTGACAGCCCGCCAGCTCATTCTGCTTCAGTGAAGAGAAATTGATGTTCAATAGTGCCCCCGTAGTCAGCCGACCAAAGTAAGCAGTACCGAAAAAAAAAAGATCTGTCACTATTTGCATCTCACGTGAACAAAACAGAAAAGAAAACGCAACCAAACAACAAGCAATCATAATCAGTTCACTTTCATCTCGCGCATTTTATCGCCCCCTTTCCCAATCACCGCGGAAGAAGACTGCCTGCACCGTCCATCGAGTGTGATGCGTGAAGGCAAGGCGTTGCCCACATACCATGCTCTTGTAATGTCATCTTGCTCGCTAGGCCAACGTCCATTTTGCCCCTTTCGGTATGGTTGACAAGCTATTAGACTGGGAAGGCTTACCAGTGAGGGTCAACGGCGAATATCTAAGCAACCTTAGGTTTTCAGGCCACGTTGTCTTGTTCAACGACACAGGGGATGTACTACAACAGATTATTGAGGGCGCTAACCAAGAAAGTGCAAGAGTAGGGTTGACGAGTAACATGCAAAAGACAAAGGTAATGTTCACTGGAACATTACCTGGCAAGGAAACAAGAATTCATGATCCCCAGTCAGCCACTAGAGTCTGTGCAGGAGTATGGCTATCTGGGTCAATTACACATATGGGGCCCTGTTCATGAAAGGGAAACTTACAGAAGAATAAAAGTGGGTTGCAGTGCATACGGCATGCATTATCAAATCCTCAAGGGGAGCTTACCTCTGTAGTTGAAAATATGAGTGTGCAATCAATATATTCTACCGGTGCTAAGATATTGGGCAGAAAATTAGAGGTTAATGACGAGTACAAGTTAAGGACTGCGGAAAAAGCGATGGAACGAAAAATGTTAGGCTTAATGTTAACAGACGAGAAGAGAGCGGTGTGGAGCCCAGACCAAATGGTGGTAGCCAATATTCTATTTAACATTAACAGAGAAAATATGGACTTGGGCAGGCCACGTAACGCGTACGGCAGAGAACAGGTGGACCAATATGAGTTACAAAATGGGTACCAAGGGAAGGGAAGCGAAGTCGAGGACGTCAGGTGAGGCGATGAAATTACCAAATTCATAGGCGCAAATTCGAATCAGCTAGCGAAAGACAGGAGTAATCGGAGGTCGCTGGGACAGGACTTCCTGCACTGGACATAAACATATGATGATGATTGTAATGGTGTATGTATGTATGTATGTATGTATGTATGTATGTATGTATGTATGTATGTATGTATGTATGTATGTATGTATGTATGTATGTATGTATGTATGTATGTATGTATGTATGTATGTATGTATGTATGTATGTATGTATGTATGTATGTATGTATGTATGTATGTATGTATGTATGTATGTATGTATGTATGTAATTTTGGTGAGCTGTCCTTGTACCATTGGAACGACATGCAACATTAGGTTCGAGGCGCGCTCTTCCTCTGTATACGAGATTGGCGTCTTTCATACATTGTTACTATTACATTTATGTTTTCAGAGGGCTTCCTTTTTCGAGACAGCAAAGCTGAATGCGGATGAATCAATAGTGTTGCACCTCTATTTCCTGTGAGCTGATCCCCTGTGCGCGAAGGCCCTCTTCTCCGTGGGTGTTCTTGTTCAAGCTGGTTAGAATTGGCAGCTATCTTTTGCAAGTGGACATCGATTTCAGGGCAGAAAAAAATGATTTCGTGTGAGCGACGCTATACGAGCGCCCGGTGTGTGTAGGGGCTTCTGCTGCCTTTTTTTATTCAACTTCCTCGAACTAAACCATCCACGTTCTATTCAACTCATCCTTCGCTGTAAAAACTACACAGGCTTACAAATATATCATTTCTTTACTAGAGAACGGCTCCTCAGATAATTCAAAAATAGGATCCACGGGCCCACACTCCAGATCTTAGGATTAATCTAACTTCCTGTCATATTGCCCTCCCTTACGTGCGAAAGGGAATGACATTTCTTTTAGCTTTGTTTTTAAAGACAGTGTGTTTCTTTGCGTGTTAACACCACTTTTACGTATTGCGTGTGTCTCTAGTCTGTTCAAGCGAACCTTGTATTGACTCCCAAGTGGCGTTTTTGTGGTCACGCAAAAAAAGCACAGTCCCTCCCAGAGCAAAGCTCTTGTGGGAAAGGGCGGTTTGATGAGTTCACAGCTGCGCCGACGTCGGAGCGTCAGTAATAAGCAAGCATTCCAGCTGCATAGGCGCGCGCTCCCGCCACGCGCGCAGCCACGCGCGCCACGCGTGCAGCTTCCGTCGGGGAGGGAAAGGTCAAGAAAGGGTGTCGCGCGCGCTGCCAGCTCCTTCGTTTCCATTCAGTTCAGTCTCTGAAAACAGATGGGATGGCCACGCGTTGTGCGTTCCCCCGAGGAACGGGCTACCTTCGACTAGCGGCTGAGAGAACGCCCAGAATTCCGATAGTGTAACTAATGCGCCAGAGATGCTTTAACCGCACTAGGGCGTGCCTCACATAAACATCGTAGTGCTGGCATGTAAAAGCCTAGAAATTTTTTTGAAATTACTTAACTCGTCATCATACGTGAAAATGTGGACCTACACCGAAGAGATTGCTTAAGAAAAAAGCAAGCAATCCGACACACTTCCAACTCTCTTCAATCGCGAGATGAGACCATAGAGTGTGTGCAGGGACCTTCGGTTTTTTTCTATGGAGGCACTTGTTACTATTTGCTAAAGCTGTTGCCTATTCGTCTACAATTATATTCCCAAGCATTTCACAAATAATTCTAGCCCGCAGACTTGGAGGCTGTCTAGAAACCACCCTTAGAAACGGCCATGGAAATGTTTAATTAGGAAAAAGTCGGTTTTGTTGTATCTACTTGAAATTAGCCTTCATGGATACACATAATTTAATTCTGAAGTTATGCGCCATGGCAACCCAAGCGAATAAATAAAGAAAATAAAGAAAAAACTATGAATAATCTCTTTTTTAGGAAACTTAAAATTCTTCCAGAGGTTCAAGAATAGCAAAGCCCTCTAATCGTATGAAATAAAAATATAGGAGACAAATTACCTTCGAATGTCGGATAAAGTAGCTAATATCTCCAATTACGAAATTACCTTGTTGCAAGAAAACGGTTAGTGGTAGCAGATTAGTTATCACTTATTGTTATATGTACATATTAACATATTATGTAAACAAAGTTCTTGTGTTTTCATGACTTAGTGCATATATCCCTTGCTCATATATATTCAGCTTATGTTCCTTGTGTGAGTGTTTATTTCATGTAGTTTTATTTCTTGTGTATATTTCATGTTTGTGTCCCCCACCCCTATGTAATACACTGGCATGATGGCCCTTGGGGGTAATGTAAATAAATGAGTAAAGTGTTAGGATTCTGTGGATTCTCCTTGGCAACAAAAGGCTTGTTTACTTTATTTGATACATCCAATGACATCATCAGCTGGACTTTAGCCTGACCGGGACGCTCGTAAACAGTTGACGAAATGACGAAGCAGAAGTGGTCGTATTCGGCGCAGTATGACAATGGCAGTAAAGAAGGAAGTAACACCAAGTTACTAGCTGCGCATAGTAGTGCGTATTACTCGTTGAACAAGCTAAGTGCAACACTACAGTGCCACCCATCGCTTTAAAGAAATCCCAGCATTGTGAGAGTCTCCAAACGATAAATCGCTTTGCTAAAATATAGCTAGCAAATTCGCAAGCTGCCTACGCCGAGACATACTGTCTAAATGACTGAAAACTGCAGTGCTTAAGTAATCCCCTCTATGCTGTTGCTGAAAAGCAGGCACGTTTGTACAACAATTACGGTTCTTACAGCTGAATTATTTGGAAGAGTCTCCACTTGCACTAGTATTCCTTCCTGCAGACTACAACAACTTTTGTTGTCTTTAGTAGTATTCAAACAGAAAGAATACTCGACAATTTCGAATAGGGAATTCTCGAATCGAGTACGAGTCCAGAAGAACTTCACTTTGGCCTAGTTGGTATTTACTGTATATCATATTGACCGCAAAAAATACGGGGACAGAGGGAGGGAACACATAAACAGCACGGGCAGCACTACCCATGCTTCTCGGCTGCCACGGACTTCCCACGGACTTCTCGGTTGCCTCACTAGATGGCGCAGCGTGCCCAGAAAGAAAAAAGCGTGAGAGGAGTACGGCTGCCGCATGATGTGTTTCTGAGAGCATGCACCGGTGTGCCATGCACATCGGTGCTCACGCGCAGGCTTCACGGTGGCGCAGGTAGATAGCGCAGAGTGTTCACATAGGGAAGCCCACGAGAGGAGTCCCGCTGCAGCAGACGCCTCATGCACAAGGCGTTTCGGCGGTGCCAATGCGCTGTGTCGTTATTGTGCTTCAATGCTCAGCGCATTATCATCAACAGTCATCGCGAGATGGGTTCTGCCCAAATTTTCTTGTTTTATTGTGGAGGACAAAAGAAACGACGATAACGGTTTCGGCTTCCAAGCATCTAGAAGATAACACAAAAAGTGTGTTGTCACGGTGGGGTCAAGGGTGGGAGGGGGGAGGGAGCGTAAGGGCAAGGAAATGGCAAACTGCTTGCGGAAGAGCAAAACAAAGTGGGCCCAAGCTTTAGCGCAAAGCATTCGCGCGGGTTTTTCCGCAGATAAGTTCTGGACGCCAGACGTTTCCCCTGCAGAACGCGGCGAGCTGTTATAATCCCGTATAATGCTCACGGGCTTCCTTTTTTTTTTTCGCCGTGTCTCGGAACGCTCAAACTTTGCGAGGCACCTACACCTCGTCCCGGAGTATGGAGTTCACGGACCCGTGCGAAATGCGTGACTAATCCTACTCCGGCTGTAAATGGTCCCGCGAACGTCGCGACGGTTCCAATAAGCCCTCGGAGACCCTCTCAAGATACGCTTACGTGCGCGCTTTCCTTGCCGAGAACACACATAAAACGGGCGATGAAGGGAGAGATGGCTACAGCCTAAAGCTGCGTCGCTGGTATGCGTTGGAGCTGCAGAAAATAGTGGAAGCCGTTATATCAAAATGAATCCTGCAGTGCGTGTGCGCTTTACTTCAATGTATTATATTTGTTTAGCTTATCTCCCCCTTTTCTCGTTATCTTGCTACACACATTTTCGCTATTTAAAAGCCGGAAGTGGAACCTATCACGTAAAGATTACTCCGCCCTAGACTAGAGGGAACCTAATGCGGCTGCGTGCGCCAGCCTTATACGCTTGGAAAATCCCCAACTGCACTTAGCCCCTTTATCGCTGCTGCCTGTCGTATCGAAAAACCTGTACGCCCCGTGTCAATGGCTAGGGGTACGGAAACAGGGCCTGTTGAAGTCAGATAACTTCAGAAGCGGGACTCTCTCGACGTTACTTGGTTGGGTCCTAATCAGGCAAGCGAAGAGATAAGCGTTGCAGTGTACTGGAGTATGATGAATGGATTAATTCATGCGACATAGGGGAGGGGGTGCCGCCATGGAAGCGGAGCGAGTTCTAGCTGCATCGCAGTAGGAATAAAAAAAGGACGAAAGAGTGGAGATGATTGAACGTTTCCTCCGTGAGCGACGACGTTAACGCTTCACCGTGACGCCGCGTGCTAGTCGCATGATCATTGCAGGTGACGTCGAGGGAGACGTAGCTCTTACAAAGTTGCGCCTAGCTTGTGCACCAGTTAAACGGAACGTTGTTTTCCCGCGCAGCATTCGCTTACCAAAGCAGGAGAGTGCTAAAAAAGAAAAAATAAGTCCGGCAGGACCAATATCACGCTGACTCCTTACGGTAACACGACTAGCCTTCCAACATTGTAGCGACACACCTTATTAAAGACAAGTGACAAGACAGGTGAGCCGGTGAGTGCTCGTATCCTCCCCAATAGCCGTGGCTCGCGCCGCCCTATCGCGCAACAAGTTGGCGAGTAGGGCTAGTTGCCTAAGTTTCATGCTGAACAGACCTTGAAGCGCACCAATAAGCGAGCTCGTGTGCGCTTTTCCATATAAAAAAAAATGTCCGTACTTTGGTGCGCCTCAAGATCTGTTAAACATGCCTCCTATCTTGGAGTAAATCTCCGGTGGGGGCAACGGCTGGGGAACTAAGATGGCGGGTGGCTGCGCGTACGCTGTCTTCCGGGATGCCTAGTGCTGGAGGTAGTGTAATTTCAACTTTGGGAGAGGCAGCATAAGCGTTCGCTCCCCTCAGTTTGTTCTCTTCAAGACGCCAGCTTCTAACGGTATGCGTTCGCGGTCATCGAGTGAGATAGGTTAATGTTTCGCTGTGCGCGCCTGACACTACGCTTAGTCTTTTAACTAGTAAGCGAATGCTTACGGCAATTGTACGGTTCAGAGAACTACCAACCTCACTTCGTGTCGTTGCGTAATACTTTGCTATCGCAATCAATGCTTCGCCGTTCGGGCAAAAGTGCGACTTTCTTCCTTATGAACATCAGTTAACTTACTAAGAATCTTTGTGTTCGAAAACTCATTGAATAATTGTTTCTTTGGAAATCACCGACCAAACATCCAAGACAAGAATGGGAAAAAGTGTTTTCGTTGAATGTGTTTTCCATATGTAGCGTGTCCGTGTATTGGCTTGTGGGCATCACATTCTCAACTGTCTCGAGCGAAGGGCTTCGTCGCTTCCCTCAACGAAACTCGGAAATGAATAAATACACTATATTGACTTTTTCGTGAAGACGCGGAAGCCCGTTCTACTGTTCTACTTAATAAGACGGCTTTTCTTCCAGCCGTCTACTGCATCAAGTAGTAAATTCTCTTCGATAACGCCGCTAAGTAATTGCTGTGATGAGAAGTGTTTTTATTTATTTGATATTGTCAGCCCATGGTGGGCTATTACAGGAGTGGATTTAACGTACATAAACAGAGAAGTGTATTAGTGCGCTCGAACAATGCACTAAAAAGAAGAAAAAAGAGAATGAAGCAGCACTGCTGATATGAAACACATTTACAAGGTAATAAGAGAGCACATTTTGGCCTTTTATATCACAATATTAGTACAGAGCATCAAGGTGCATCATGGTACATAAGGCAATGTATTGCTTCCAAGAATGCATTAACTGATTTTATTTGGACAATTCAATCATGCAAAGAGTTCCACTGCTGAATTGCCCTGAGAAAAAAACTATACCTGAAGCAGTGATTGTGCACTGTGAAAGGAGGTATATCATACTGTGTCCGTGCCGTGATGTTTCCTGCGTCTTGATTTGAAAATACTTGTCGTATCTTATTTTGACATGGTTATGAATGACTAAGAACAGGAATTTGGGCCTTTCATACTGCGTACGTTTTTTCAGAGGTGGGAGCTCTGCAAGTTTACTTAATTCAGTTGGAGAGTGAAAACGGCGGTATTTATTTAATATAAACATAGAAGTAAGGCGCTGGACCTTCTCTAATTTTAGACAGCTACTTTGGGTGCAAGGATCTCATAATATTTTGCGTACTCAAGTATGGGTCTTAGCAAGCTTTTCTAAGCTAAAATTTTAATTTCAGGGGAGGCAGGGTGCAGGTTACGTCTTAGGCCCCACAATACTTTGTTAGCTTTTGCACAAAGTTCATATATGTGAAGAATCCAACGCAAGTCGGGTGTAAATATAAGACCTAGGTATTCATATTGTTCAACTAGAGCAAGTTCATGAGCGTTGATACTGTACGATAAATTTAAAATATTATTTTTTCTCGAGATGGACATAAAAACCGATTTAGTTGGGTTAAGCTTCATTTGCCACCGATCACACCAGTTCTTAATTTTCTGTAAGTTAAGATTAAGCTCGGCCTGATCACCTGGTGCTTCTATTCTCTTGTACAATATGCAGTCGTCGGTCAACATTCTAGTTGCTCGAGAAGAATCTCCGTCGTGTTTGTTCTCATCAAAAGGTTACTGAAAAGTCCTTATTACAAATCGCCCAAGACGGTTATAACACAGTTCTAGAGTCGCATACGCAAGCAAACGTAAAGAAATTTAAGGCACCTTGAAGTACCTAAAGAATTGGTGTTCACTTCACCGCGCATACTCCGTCCGTTATCTCGTTGCTTTGTTTTCCGTAGGCAATAAGCTAACGTATACGCTATTTAGCGAGCTTAACGTACATAGCGTTTGAGGACGCAAAGAAATAGCGTCGTCGAACAAAGCGGCAGCCCAGGCTCGCGCTGCACTGTGAATGGTTGTGAGGGCAGCACCGTCACTATCGCTAACAACGGGTCCTAAATGATGAATTACGGTTACTCTTACAGTTAGCTGAACCGAGTCTTACGTTATGAGGGATTAGCACGCCGAATTTCAGAAGTCAATAAACGATTCTTGCAATCGTGTAGCTAAAGAGAAGCATCGGTATAGTGTGAGCATAAAAGGGGCAAGGTATAACGTATACTATGATATTGCCTTGCTATCTCGCATTTCGTAGGTATATCGTATACTATGATATCGCTGGGGATATTGCCTTGCTTAGTAACTCAGAGGAACAGTTGCAAAACATGCTCACTGACCTGGACAAGCAAAGCAGACGGGTGGGTCTAAAAATTAATCTGCAGAAAACTAAAGTAATGTTTAACAGTCTCGGAAGAGAACAGTAGTTTACGATAGGTAGCGAGGCACTGGGATTGGTAAGGGAATACATCTACTCAGGGCAGGTAGTGACCGCCGATCCGGATCATGAGACTGAAATAATGAGAAGAATAAGAGTGGGCTGGGGAGCGTTTGGCAGGCATTCTCAGACAATGAACAGCAGGTTGCTATTATCCCTCAAGAGAAATGTGTATAACAGCTGAGTCTTACCAGTACTCACCTACGGGGCAGAAACATGGAGCCTTACGAAAAGGGTTCTACTGAAATCGAGGACGACGCAACGAGCTATGGAAAGAAGAATGATGGGTGTAACTTAAAGCGATAAGAAAATAACAGATTGGGTGCGAGAACAAACTCGAGTTAATTACACCTTAGTTTAAAACAAGAAAAAGAAATGGGGCCTGGGCAGCGCATGTAATGAGGAGGGAAGATAACCGATGGTCATTAAGGGTTACAAACTAGATTCCAAGAGAAGGGAAGTGGAGCAAGGGGCGGCAGAAAGTTAGCTGGACGGACGAGATTAAGAAATTTGCAGGGACAACATGGCCACAATTAGCGCATGACCGGGGTAGTTGGAGAAGTATTGGAGAGGCCTTTGTCCTGCATTGGGCGTAACCAGGCTGATGATGCTGCTGCTGCTGCTGCTGATGATGATGATATTGTCACAAGCTGTCATGAACCACGCCTGCCGCGCAAACAACCAGATGAAAGAAGGAAGAGAACGACGTGAGCCAAGCTGCCGCGAGACCGTTCTTCAACAACCGCGCCTATCAACCAGATTCATCTGGTTCTGCATTAAAACACCTCGTGTGTAACATTTGGTGGAGGTGCGGGGTAACTCCCACGACCTACAACGGAGCCACCAGCACAAGAGCTACGCCGAAGCCGTCGCCTCGCCGGAATTTCGCCGTCGCGCTCAGTCATGGCCACAGAGCAAAATACCCTCACCAGCAGTGCCTCGCCGAGCCCAGTCCCTATCCAGCACTACCGAGAGCCACGCACGTTCTCGGCGAAGGCAGAGGAAGATGTGGATGAGTGGCTAACCCATTACGAAAGGGTAAGCCAATACAATAACTGGAACGCTGCCAGTCAGCTTAGGAACGTTGTTTTCTTCTTGGCCGGCACGGCGTTGGTGTGGTACGACAACCACGCGGACATGCTAACTACTTGGACACGCTTCGTTGAGGAAATCAAAAAGTGTTTCGGTGACTCGGACGCAAAGAGGAAACGTGCGGAACTCACATTAGCCCAGAGAGCTCAGGTACCCGGCGAGACTTGCACTACCTACATCGAAGAAATTTTGAAGCTGTGCCGCACCGTCAACCCTCAAATGACAGAGGAAGATAAAGTTGGGCACGTGGTAAAAGGAATAGCGGAAGACGTGTACAACTTCCTCATTGGTAAAGAGAACTTGCACACTGTATCAGAACTGATACGGCACTGCCGTACGTTCGAGGCGCTGAAGACTCGCCGAATTACACCAAAGTTTGGACGGCTGGCCAGTGTAACGACTGTAGCAAGTGTTGACACGAGTCCTCCGCTCCCAGACCTTTCGTCCGCCATCCGCCAGATAGTCCGCGAGGAGCTCCAGCGACATGACGAACAGGCACGTTATGCGGCGTCACGTTGCAGCTCCTCCGTTTTCCGAGACACTCTTTGGGAACCCCCTTCATCTACTTGGAACCACTCGGTGAACGTCGCCGATCTTAACGGCTCCAGAGACGAACCGCATTACATTACGACCGAACCACCACGCAATGATTCGCCCCCTCAACGTTTTGATCCTCGCCCACGCAACTTTCGTCCAGGAAGACTCGCCGCTACCTACGACTTTCAAGGGGAAGAGCCTCGTTACCCTCAACCGATGTCTTCGGCAGATTACTTCAATCCACATTCTGAAGTTCGCCCTTCGCCAGTGTGTTACTGCTGCGGCATGCCTGGCCATATAGCTAGGTACTGTAGCCGACGCCGAGCATCAAACTACGGATCGTCAGCGCCGACTATGCGGTCTAGCGGTCGTACACTGCGCACTCAGTGGCCAGGAGACTCCACTTCAGGAAGCCACTTTCGAGAGGACCGATGCACCGCCCAGGAGACCTACTTTGAAGCAGAAAGAACCCGGAACCGCTACCGCTCCCCTGCCTCCGACCGTACTCTGACGCCACCGCCAGCCTTCCGAGCCTCCCGATCACTATCGCCTCGGCGCCGCTTCGTGTCGCCCCCGCCGGGAAACTAGCCAGCGCGGCCGATGGAGGTGAGGTCGCTGGAAAATGTGTGCTGCCGACTCAACTGCCTCCAACTATTTTCATGCTAAAGAATAAGGTTCATGTACTGATTGATGGGGTCTCTACAATGGCTTAAGTCGACACGGGAGCAACTGTCTCGGTCATGAGTGGGGGGTTTAAAGGCCTTCTGAGACGCAAGGTTATGTTTCGTTGGGACCAGTGCACAAGTTTCCGTGGAGTCAGTGGTGAAGGATTATACCCGGTTGGTGCGTGTAACGTGGATGTGTCTTTGGGTGGGAAAGTTTTAATGCAGAGTTTACTGTT
Organism: Dermacentor variabilis; assembly: GCF_050947875.1. Taxonomy (NCBI): domain Eukaryota; kingdom Metazoa; phylum Arthropoda; class Arachnida; order Ixodida; family Ixodidae; genus Dermacentor; species Dermacentor variabilis. The sequence goes on along the minus strand of NC_134574.1, from coordinate 119,381,295 downwards.
CTTCCTTGCTCCTCGCATGACGTGATTCTGGGGATTGACTTTTTGCAGTTGTGTGGTGCGAATGTTGACTGCCGGACGGGAGAACTCAGTGTCGACACCAGTGTTTAACCTGTGCTCTTTGAAGGTGATGCTTGCCCGGAGAGTGTGTTGTGCGTGTCTGAGGATACAGTTGTGCCCGCCTTATCCTCGATGCGTGTTGCCGTCGCCTGTTCATCTCCGACTCCTATCTCGTTCGATGCTGCAGTGGAACCTGTACATCGTAACTGCCTCAAGAAAAACGTGTTAGTTCCGCACCGCGTGGTCTCAGTGACCAATGGATGCGCGGGGCTGTGGGCGCTAAACTGTTCCACTGAAGCGGCAGTGCTACCTCAAGGCCTAAAGATTGCCACGTTTCAGGAAGACTCGCCCGTATCGGTGGCAGTACTTGCAGAGCTCCCCGTTGGAGGAGAAACCAGTGTCTCGAGCCCCGGGAGCTCGAATATACTTTCCATGATTGATAAGTCACTCAGCGATAACGAGCGTCAAGTTTTTATGGCCCTGCTTACGAAACATACCTCGGTATTCGACTTTGCGCAGCACGATGGACCGCCATCAATTCCTGCGTCCAGAACTCGTCACCGCATCAACACAGGAGCCGCCCAGCCAATCCGACAAAAACCCTATCGTGTATCCCCATCAGAACGCAAGATAATCAGCGATCAGGTCCAAGAAACGCTATGCAAAGGCGTCATTCGAGAATCATCTAGTCCTTGGGCAGCCCCCGTGATATTGGTGAAGAAGAAAGACGGTACGTGGCGGTTCTGTGTTGATTACCGTCGCCTAAACGCCGTTACTAAGAAAGATATATATCCGCTCCCACGAATTGACGACGCCATCGACTGTCTCTTTACGGCATCTTACTTTTCCTCAATCGATTTACGGTCAGGTTACTGGCAAATTCCTATACACACGGACGACAGAGAAAAGACAACATTTGTAACACCCGACGGACTATTCGAGTTTAACGTGATGCCTTTCGGGTTGTGTAACGCGCCCGCAACGTTCGAAAGGTTCATGGACACGATATTACGCGGCTTAAAATGGGAAGTTTGCATGTGCTACTTAGACGATGTTGTGATCTTCGGGCGAACGTTTAGTGAGCAGAACAAACGTTTCGATTTGGTCTTGAACTGCTTGGAGAAAGCGGGTCTTGTGCTTAATTAAAAAAAATGCCGTTTTGGGGAACGACAAACTCTTGTCCTAGGCCATCTGGTGGCGAAAGAAGGCATCCGACCAGATCCACAAAAGACGGCGGCCGTAGAAGCATTTAGAGTACCCAACTCTGTCAAGCAGTTAAGAAGTTTCTTGGGCTTGTGCTCCTATTTTCGCCGATTCATTCCCCGGTTTGCTGACATGGCTCATCCCCTTACACGCCTTCTCCAAAAAGGCGTTCCCTTTGAGTGGACTGGAGATTGCGACTCATCGTTTCGCCAGCTCAAGTTCCTGTAGACATCCCAACCAATTCTTCGCCACTTTGATCCTTCATCACCAACTGAGATTCACACCGATGCCAGCGGCGTAGGCATCGGTGCTGTGCTAGTCCAGCGTGTTGGCGACAGTGAGCACGTGATCTCTTACGCTAGCCGGTCCTTGAGCCGCTCCGAGCGTAACTACACAGTCACCGAACAAGAGTGTCTGGCGGTCATCTTCGCCGTGCAACGGTTTCGTTCGTATCTCTATGGGCACCCCTTCACTGTGATAACAGATCATCATTCGCTATGCTGGCTTGTGAATCTGCGGGATCCCTCAGGACGACTAGCGCGCTGGGCCCTCCGTCTACAGGAATACGATTTCGTTATTTGCTACAAAAGTGGCCGGCGGCATGCTGACGCTGATTGTCTCTCTCGGATGCCACTTCAAACAACTGAATGTAATGCGGACAATTTTGATGAGTACATCGCTTTTGTGCCCCCGGAATTTCCGGATATGGGTACCGTCATATCCGAGCAGCACAAGGACGAGAGCTTACAACCGCTCTTCGCGGCAGCTTGGCTCACGTCGTTCTCTTCCTTCTTTCATCTGGTTGTTTGCGCGGCAGGCGTGGTTCATGACAGCTTGTGATATCGTATCGTACAATATCGTATACTTAAACTGGTAATGAGGCCTTCACAAAGGCGAAAATGTCTAGAAAACGTTGCCATCTGTGGGTAGAGGGGAGACTTTCTATCAATAATAAAAAAAATCAAGAAAGAAGAATGACGTAACACCCGGAAGTGGGAGCGACGTCGTAATGTTATGCTCTTTGGCGCGAATGTTTAAATTCCGTTAAGGTCTGGCATTTTGACCTCTACACGAAGCCTGACTTTTCTTCTCTGCACTTGCAGCTCGTCTCATCTTAGGTGTAACGTGTAAGCTCACTTGTACTTATTCTGCTTGTATTCGCTTCTGTATTTCGCTTAAGAATCTCATGAAAACGGATGGGGGTTATTGAGAATGCTTAAGAGGTATGGAAAGCTAACTCATATTTATGCGCCTATAGTTATAGGATTATGATACACAACCGATCCAAATAATGATGGTTTAATGGATGAAAAGTAGTATGGCGAACACACTGTCACACTATAGCAATCTATGCGAAATCCCTTCGCACACTCCTTCAATCAGCAATCACAATTCTGTAAAACACCGTGTATTCAATGAGGAATTATTATAGATGAGAGCATGGCACAATTAGTATCATTAAAAAAATTACCGACGATTACGTTACTTCCTAATGCGAAATTTGAGCGCAGCAAATAAGCTGTTTCACCTTTTCGATAGATTGAGGCAAAGAAATCGAACAACACATGTATGCGCTATCACAGAATTTGTTTTTTATTTTTCACACGTATTCCTTTAACAAAGACTCCACTAACAGTTCTTGACAGTCATGAAGGAAGCTTTGTGGTCGGAGAAATAGACTGATATATGTTCGACTTGGTACACCAATGCTTGATTCTCAAAGACGAGATCTATACAAGTGCCTCGCGAGGTTGTCACAGCCGTGGGACGCGTTACGAGCGAGAGGAACGGGTTGTTCTCCCGCATAAGTGTTAGGAAATTGCTGTTTGTCTTTATGTCAAGCCGCCACCGATCTGGCTCTCTGATTGCCACCGCACAGGGCGAACGGCAGCGGCAATTTCGGCTCGGGCGGTGCACATATACAGATCCGCCGCCACCGATCTGGCTCTCTGATTGCCACCGCACAGGGGTTGCATTGGAGGAGGAGCGAAGAAAGGAATTAAGTTCGAGCCGGCGCTGTGACAACCGGAGACTCGCAGGAAGAGGGGGGAGGGGGGCGGCGTGTACACCCAGCGGCAAACGATGGGGGCAGAAGCGCGCGCAGCAAGCGGACAACACGATAAAGGGAGGAGGGAAGAGATAGCAGCGACTGACTGATGCCGCTGACGCCGATAGTGAGTCAACCCCAGCTGCGGAGTTGGTTTCAGGGACAACGCCGCCGATGCCGACACAAACAATATGATACCCTCGCTTCCGCAGCGCTAAGAACCAGGTCTAGCCGTGGGAAGGTGGTCACGTATTCGTCGACGTACCGGGGCCTACGTGAAATAACCGGCGCGTCGGCAACTGAAGAGCACCCTATCCGCCACACAAGAACAGGGGGGGGGGGACCCTTTCCTCCTCTTTCTGCATGGCGGCGACGGTGTTCTATGCAGTCACGTTATCTTGACTCTCTAGCGGCGTCAGCGGCATCCAGCGGTATCAGTCGGTCGCTGCTAGCGCTGGGGGGATGAAAGGGGGGCGGAGCTGGTTACGAGGCCGACGACGACGCGAAACCCAGGAACGGACGCCAAAGAGCTGCGCTCTAAAAATGCATTTTCACCGTCAAGTTTTGCTGCCTTTTGTGAGCTCAGGTCTTACATTAGGAAGAGTGAACAGACATCGGGCGGCGTTTTTCGCGTAGCGTTCCGCTTTCAACGTCACGGAGCGACACAGCAGCATCCTCATGCAGAATAAAGGCCCGCTCACACCAGCGGAAGGACATTCGTGGCAAATCGCGAGCGGCAGAAAGCGGTCTGCGCAAACGGGCGAGCGGCTACAATTTGCTGCCGCGAAGCAAGTGGGTCTCGAAGCTATTTTTTCATTTCTTTTTTTGCGGCATGACGCACGCCGCCAATGGGTCGGACCAATGAGAAACGGCCTTTGTATACACGTAGGCAAATGCGGCGAGGAAACACAGTCTCTTTCTTAATCGCTAATTATCTCACGATGACTCCAGCTAAGAGCGAAGCTATCACGTGCAGTCCGCAGCGGTAAAGACGCCTTCAATTGTGACCACGTGAACGCTGGTGCTTTTTGCCGCGAGTGATTCCTCCCGCGCGTTTTTCCCGCTAGTGGGAGCGTACCGTAACGAAATGTTTCCAGTCGCGAACACGTTTGCCCGCAACGCACGCAACGCCATGGACCGACACGCTAAAGAAAGACGGATTCAAACAACCATGCTCGAGTGAGCAACATAGTTCCACACGACTCAAAAGTACAGCTTCTCCAGCTACACTATCATCATCAACTCCACTATGTTGTGGCGGTAACACTGGTCTGTAGCGGTGGATAATAACGAACTAAAATTGTAAAACAGAAAGAACCTATGTTTGCGTGGTTTAGGATGCCACGATTTTCTAAAAGTGAATTGTTACTTTCGTTCGCAGTACTACGAACAAGTACCTTCGAAGATATATTTGACATTGGATTTTTTGTGGTTTAGTGTTTTTCCTCCAAGTTATTTTCTGGCACCCTCTCAAAATCTGGCTTGTCTCGAAAGCTGTCACGTTGGCGCTTTCAGCCAACAAGAGCAGAGACCACCGCAGCCTCGCGAGCCAATCACAAAATGGTGGATCCTACAATGAAGCTGAGTTTGACAGCGCCCAGAATGGCAGCCCCGCATCGCGCATTGTCATCGGCATGCACACTCACTCGCAGCCGCCGTTGGGGTTTGGCGGGTCGCGGCGGAAGCAGCAGCAGGCACTTTTCCAGGAGGCGCTGCGCCGTGCCGAGGACCCGGTGGGCTTCGTGGTGGACGCTGGGGCGGGGGGCACGTTTCAAGCGATGGCACTTCTTCCAGTCGCACCTGCGATCACGGGATTATATCATCATCATCATAATAATAATCAGCATCATCATCATCATCATCATCATGGCTACGCCCACTGCAGGGCCAAGGCCTCTCCCATACTTATCCAACTACCCCGGTCATGTGCTAATTGTGGCCGTGTTGTCCCTGCAAACTTCTTAATTTTACACGCCCACCTAACGTTCTGCCGATACTGCTACGCTTCCCTTCCCTTGAAATCCAGTCCGTAACCCTTAATGGCCATCGGTTATCTTCCCTCCTCATTACATGCGCTGCCCAGGCCAATTTCTTTTTCTTGATTTCAATTAAGATGTCATTAACTTCCGTTTGTTCTCGCACCCAATCTGCTCTTTTCTTATCGCTCAACGTTACACCCATCATTCTTCATTCCATAGCTCGTGGCGTCGTCCTCAATTTCAGTAGAACCCTTTTCGTAAGCTTCCAGGTTTCTGCCCCGCAGGTGAGTACTGGCAACACACAGCTGTTATACGCTTTCCTTTTGAGGGATAATGGCAATCTGCTGTTCATGATCTGAGAATTCCTGCCAAATGCATCCCAGCCCATGCTTATTCTTCTGATTATTTCAGTCTCATGATCTGGATCGGCGGGCACTACCTGCCCTAAGTAGATGTATTCCCTTACCACTTCCAGTGCCTCGCTACCTATCGTAAGCTGCTGTTCTCTTCCGAGACTGTTAAACATTACTTTAGTTTTCTGCAGACTAATTTTTAGACCCACCCTTCTGATTTGCCTCTCCAAGTCAGTGAGCATGCATTGCAATTGGTCCTCTGAGTCACTAAGCAAAATAATATCATTAGCGAATCGCACGTTACTAAGGTATTCTCCATTAACTCTTATCCCCAATTCTTCCCAAACCAGGTCTCTGAATACCTCCTCTAAACACGCTGTAAATAGCATTGGAGAGATCGTATCTCCCTGCCTGACGCCTTTCTTTATTGGAATTTTGTTGCCTTCTTTGTTGAGGACTACGGTGGCTATGGAGCCGCTATAGATATCTTTCAGCATTTTTACATACGGCTCGTCTACACCCGGATTCGTAATGCCTGTGTGACTGCTGAGGTTTCGACTCAATCAAACGCTTTCTCGTACCCGTAATATATATATATATATATATATATATATATATATATATATATATATATATATATATATATATATATATATAGACAATGGATCCATGAGCTATCTGGGCCATATAGGTGTGTGCCTGAAATCGACAGTTGTAATCCGCTAGACTACACCCCAGGATAGAAAACCGCGAACGAAACGCACAGGTAAACGAGACAGGCACTGACTGCGAACAGTTCATTCGAAAAATAATAAAAAAGTCATTAGGCATGATTTGCGCACGAGAAAAATATTACCTATTCACTTATTGTCGGCGACGCTCATTTCTTCCCGCGTACGGCCGATATACCCATATAGCCATAACTACGTATCGCTGACGCAGTTTTCTCGTCTGATTTTTAATGAGTAAACGTTTTGAGATGTTTTGTGATGCCTCTTTTTTCCCTAATATCTGTATCTCCAGAAAGTGTGGCTCACATTCATGGGCGGAGACGTGTGCACTTAAATGCGTAGCATTCTTTTTCTCGACATTACAGGCAAGTTCCCTATCTCGAAGACTGCTCCCGAGCAACATTCTACAGATGGCCTGGAATATTTTGTTCTCGCAAACATTTGAATCATTGAAGGCAGTAAGAACTAGATGCCGCGGATTTGGCTTGGGGTTGGTATCTGGTCGCAGGCTGTCTCCTCGAGAAGCGATTACGTATGTCTGCGAGAATGTTATCAGGAAAACCAAACTGACCGCAATTTAGTAGAATACTGCAGGAAATGCAGAGAGAAAGCTGTATAACTTCGCAAAAGGCGCAGTTGGATTAAGAACTGCCTTCGAGGGAGTGAGAGAGAGAGAACTGAGCGGGGAAGGGAATGAGGGTTAACTAGGCGCGGTCGGGTACCCTTCACCCGAAAAGGAGGAAAGGAGACGGAAGGATGAGAACAGGGAGAGACGTGCACAGTACGCAAGTATACATGTGCATAACTGTTTAAGGCTAGTAGCGCCGCTCAGGACGAGCAAAAAAGGAAAGAGGTAGGGGTAATCAAAGGGAGCGGAAAACAGGGTGAGCGCTACCCTGTTTAGCGCTCACCCTGTTTTCCGCTCCCTTTGATTACCCCTACCTCTTTCCTTTTTTGCTCGTCCTGAGCGGCGCTACTAGCCTTAAACAGTTATGACATACCAACTCGCCCAAACTGCCACGCTTTTGATATACATGTGCAATGAAGCGCTAATCTTTCGGTTCGTCGGAAACGGTAATATAGGCTGGTTGCATGAAATAAAAGCAGCAGTGCTTTTGTGGCTTTGCACCTCCCAGACCCGGGGAGGCCGCGATTCCAGGATCTTCTCTTTTGAAAAATTTCCAGCCAGCGAAGGACGTGCTTCTCACCGTCGCATAATGAACGGCCACATCAGACGGACGCGTTTTAAGGTTTCTTCTTGCTAGATGGGCTATAGTTGGCATTGCCTACCAATGCTGTTATGAATGAATATTCGTCGCCAAAGGAAACGCCTAGTGGCAGGTCACACAGTACGGCTCTTTCACGTCTTGGGAAAATGAGTACAAGAATAGACATTTCACACGCACAAAGCGTACAAGAGAAGGCAAAACATGGCAAACAGGTGAGTGCGCCATCGCTGTGCTGGATGCCGGCAGTAAATTTTTTTTTCTTTCACAAGCCGCCGATGCCAACAGAAGCTGTCTTTGAATCTAAACAGAAATACGTGCACAGTTGATTACATCTGTGAGCTTTCTTTTTCTTCCAAGAAGAATCTGGTCAAAGCTGATTGATGCTCAGCCCTAACATTCGGCCATTCGAAAGCAATTTCCAGCAGGCAAATTACAAACAACAGGGCAACGAGTGCGGATTCATATAATGGAGGCAGACGAGCCGGTGTCTGGAGACGGTGTTTCGCAGTAAGGTACCGAAGAGAAAATCCCCAGCTTTCTTCTGGAATCCCTGACAACTTACAGACTATTCAATTTTCTCAAGATGAGTTAGGGATCAAGAGCTGCCGGTGTGGTACAGCTCCTTCGGATGGAATTATTTACTTTATTTGCTTAGGACAGATTTGTTACAGTGAGTCTTAAGCATTCATGAGAGAATCACAATGCACCCTGAACTCATAAATATCAAAGGGAGACGTCGTGCGTGATTTGTTTCGTTTGCGTTCTCCATTATACGTATGTCGTAAAAGTGCAGTGTAGAAAAAAACATTTTTCCTGATGTATATTTTGATCTGCTCTTCATCAAAAAGATGCCATGAAGCTTTTTTCTTTTACAGAATAAGCGACAGAAGAAATATTCACTAAAAGTTAGTAAAATGTATATGGAGTTATAAATCTTCCCAGCACATTAGAATGACGTGGCAGAGATACTGCAAAGGGGTAGTTTACTGTGTGGTCATTTCAAGCGACGAAGCAACGTCAGGGACAGCCGATGATGCGAGCAAGAATATCATTTTAAGGCTGTTCATATACTGGCTTTTCATTTTCTCCACATTTCTTTTGTGTCAGGGGGAGTGGTGCGCTTTCTTTAGTTGTGCCATTGCTCGTGACCACTTGCTATGAATGTAGACGATACTATAAAACTCAAGAAGAGCTCGAAAATGTACGGAATGGGCTGCAGAAGAACAACGAGCGATAGAGTTTGTGCTTTCAAAGCGAAAGATGACAAATGTGTTTAGGTGTGAGCAAAGCTATACTGTCGTATTGGCAAACATTCCTTCGTAAAGATTTTCCTCTATATTTATGGGGTGTGTTGTCAACTGCCTTCCTCTTCCCTTGTTCATGTTCTCCAAGCTGGTCTTCGTGGTGTCTCCTTCAGGAAAAGCTAGCCTTGTTGTTCCGTTTCCCCTAGTATAAAATCAATCAATCAATCAATCAATCAATCAATCAATTGTATTTATTAGAGTACCTAGGAATAACACAATAATAATAATAATAATAATAATAATAATAATAATAATAATAATAATAATAATAATAATAATAATAATAATAATAATAATAATATCAAACGCCAGCGATTCCGAAACTACTCCAACGCGTTGTTACGCTTCCAGGTTCGTATGCATTTGTATTAGTGGCTTAAGTCGAATCTACTTCACGGTCAAAAACCGACGACAGCAGCTATTAATTACACGTCGCACTTTGTAATTACCCCGTAACACGTGCGCTCTGGTCAATTACCTTCTGCTTGCGTTTATGCTGACGTCACGTCTCGACATACACCGCGACTCCGCTTCAACACAGTAATAGTGGACACAAGCGGATAGCGCTCCCACGACGTCGCGACACGTGACAGGTCGCACGCTCACATTTTCAACACCTCGTTTCTCTCTTCGTATATAGCGCAGAAATAGCGAGCGCTGTCACTGGGACCCGCTATTTCTTGGGCTTTGTTTATGCGTTCTATCCATCACGATGGCTGAGCTAAAATTTCGCAATATTTTTACCCGCAGTGTAAAGTCGGAGTCACTGGAAGCGGAGAGGTGTTCCTCAAGTAACTCATCATCGCGGTACCACTCGAGCCGTAACCCTAACCTGACCACCAATCATAACGCTGACCGTCGACCACGTCACGTTGAAGGCGCGTACCTTCGCGCAAAGGTAAAGCTGGATCCACGCGACGGACTGAATTGTGTGGGCGAGCGCGACACGGTTCAGTTTCATCGTGTCCCGCCTCAAGAGGTGGCCACACAATCGAGCTGATGGCAGCGCGATTGGATGCAGGTGAGCCGCGCTATATTCTTGGCTGCATGCTCAATCAGCGATCTGCCACGTCGCTTGAATCCAGCTTGAGCAGCATTATTCTTGGTCAGCCGTTCGGAAGGAAACCGATCGTGAGCGACGAGTTCAGATGACCTGTCGTCTAGTTTGGAATAGTTCAACTGCGCGTCTTGAGAGGTGTGGGTACGTATAGCGTCAACGGGAGATGTACTAGTGACCGCAATAAGAGTATCTGTGTGTTCTTTAACAGCTTCTCCGCAATACGCATGAGTTACGCCATGAAGCATACACAATGTATTGTGGTGAGCGCAGATGAGAATTTGCGCAAGTTAGAAGTGCGAACTACGTGTCTATAATTAGCGTACTTTAGCGTACATTTAGGCGACGTGAGAAGGCAAGGAAACGCTACTACTATAGATACGACAGTGGTTACCGACAAATTGGATCATTTGAAGTTCGAGTTAAGGTACCGTTCTTGCCATTTCTGAAAAATCAACACCATGCAAATATGTCAAGAGGACAACTTACGCAGGGCGCGCAAAAGAAAAAAACAGAGCTCAATTAACACGCACCGCAGGGTCTAGGTGACACTACGGAAGCGGTCGCACGTCAACTGATCAGTTCTGTGCGCGCCGCGGTAGCCTTGCGACTACGGCATTGCTCGAGGTTGCGGATTTGACCCCGACCGCAGCAGCCGCATTTCAACGAGGCCGAAGTAAAATAACACTCGTGCACTTATATTTAGGGATACGTTAAAGAATACCACAGTGTCAGAATTAATCCGCAGTTTTCCACTACGACGTGCCTCATAATCCGTTTGTGGTTTGGACACGTACGATCCCATAATTCAAACTAAGTTTAATAATTTTGCCACCATACAATGTGCCGTGCGAAGCAATGACGATGTTTAACCCTCTCAGAGGTTCTGAACAATGGCACACAACAACCCCTCGAGCAAACACCTCTCCCCGTGTGTTCCGTGCGCAGACAAACAGCAGTGGTGCACGCAAGGCCACGTTTAATATCAGCCCACCACTTTCGTGTTGGAGTAAAACGTTGAGGAAATTAAACATTCGCCGTCAACATTACCGCTACTTATCGTCAGTCAAAGCAAACAGCACATAGAGTGTCGCTTACATCGGTTCGCACTGTGTGTGGGATTCGCGTAACCTTTATTTTTATTTCGGAAGGTTAAGGAGCTTCACTGCAATGTACATATGTACTGCGCCGAAGCCTACCAAAGCACATTCCCTACAATGGAACGCATAAGGCCGTGCCCTTAGAGCTACCCTAAAACAAACGAGAACCAAAGAAATTCAACTGCGGTACCGGTACCTATGACGTTCTGCACTAAGTGTGACCGACCTACTGTTGTCTGCTCGCCCTTACGACAGGCGTGATCCGCTGTGTGCGAACTGAACCAGTTGTTCGCTAGTTAGGTTTAGCTAAGAGAGCAGGTGTAGAGGTTGGAAGCGTTGTTTCCTGATACTCCATTTCATTTCAACACGGGCGAAGGCGCAATAAGCGATGATAGTTACTCTAAATAAGTGCGTATTAACGTGAAAAAAAAGAAGAAAAATAAACGAACGCTGCAGGATGCAATGTCACATTTAACCGCGAGGGGGAAAGAAAGTTCACATGTATGCACACTTGTTATTATTCTGAGGCTAGTTTGCATGAGAGAGAGAAACAAAAAAACATCCGCGCATGTTATTCTACCCTCTTTGCAATCTCTGGAGTAGGCGGCAGTGCAGGACTATTCTTTAAATGGCGCACAGGAGTCTCCATTGTTATAATCTTGATGCCCAGTTCTTAAAGCGGAGACGGAAAGACATAAAGCGGAGAAGCGGCAAGGAATAGCTTTTCCTTGCTACCTTTAAGTCCTAACTAATGTGACCTTGACAGCACCGTGCGTTTCTATGAGTTACGTTGTCCGCTAATAACAGAAATAAAGCCGCTTCTTTTTTTCGCAGTAAGCGGAGTTGTTCTAAACGCCGTAAGTTTTATCCAAATATATAGAAAATTTAAGTATGAATATATTTTTTAAATTTCTATTTCTTGCTTAGTACATCGCAGATTCATGATGCACCCTACAAAACAGCCGTATTGGTTCTGTGGTATATATTAAGATGGTCGCACGAGTCCCAAGTGCCGGTCATGAAATTTCCGAGGTAGCACGAGTGGTTGTGTTCGACGACAGCATTTAAGCAAGTAATACTTTATTAAATGTATTATGCAATTGGCTTAACATGTCTGTGGCTAAATGAAAACCCAAATTTAGCGTTTCAGAACTGCGCTGTAGTTTATGAGAGACGCCGTTAATGAAAGAGTCAGGATTATTTTGCCCACGGGGGGAGTACCATAATGGGCATTTGAAGCAGAGTGGACAAGTGCTATTGCATTCCACCTCCATCAGAATACGGACGGGGATCGAACCCGAAACTTCTTTCTCAGCAAGCAACGTGATATCCGCTAAGCGAGCACAGCCGACGATGCTTAAGTGACGCTACCGGATTATTCAACCTCTATATCTTCAAAACATTTCAACTAATGATATCCCTGAGAACCGACATGGCCAGCAAGCCATTACTGTTTAACATCGCCTTGCTTAGCATTTTTTATAGTTATATTATTTGCTAGTAGTAAATTACAGTGAACGATATTTGACTTCTTCGACGTGCTCACTGCACTAGGAACCTGTGCAGGAAGTCGTATAGAGCTCAAGTTACCGAGCGCAATGCGTGAGAAAATGCAAAACACTGGTTACCACCGATTATCAGAATTTTTTTGAAGAATCAGCAATACCTTAAGCGATATCTTAAGGTTATTAAATAAACAAATGTCACTTTGAAACTACTTGTAATCGTGCCCGTAGTTGCGCTGCAATAGCGCATACGTGGACATGCGCTTTCTATTTGTTCTTCAGAAAATTGGCCATGTTTTGTCTTAGTAGGGACACGCTTGCAGTGCCATGTTTTCAATGACTGGTCTCATGCAAAAATTTTGGGGCGCAGTGTTCATGATGAGGCCTGCATATAGCTTGCGTGAGAGAGAGAGAGAGAGAGAGAGAGAGAGAGAGAGGAAGGTAAAGGAAAGACAGGGAGGTTAAACCGAGATTATCTCCGGTTGGCTACCCTGTACTGGCGGAGGGGCAAGGGGATGCAATAGGTGAGAGCTATTGGCGAATGGCTCGTAATCGCTGCAGTTCGGCTTCAAATTCTTCATATTTCGGGAAAGGCTGAAAAGTACGCGTAGCCTCTTGCATGACTTTTTGAATTTCGTGTTCCTGACTTGAATGGTTCCCTTGCTGAGATACTTCCTCCAGGTGCGACCGAAACGCCGACCAGTCAATTCGCCGGAGGGTCATGGAGGAGCATTTAGATAGTCCTTTGATCTTCAGGTACGTCGGAATGTGGTCGCTTCCATGTGATTCTATGTCTGGAAACCATTGCACGTTTCTTTCAAGACGCCGAGAAACAAGGGTCAAGTATAGGCAGCTGCTATACGTAAGCCAGCGTAAATATGTCGGACTACCATCGTTGAGGCGGTAAAGGTCGTGCTGTGTGGCAAAGGATGCTACTCTCCTTCCCCTGGAGTCCATCTTCAAGCTCCCCCAAAGTGGATGGTGAGCATTAAAATCTCGTGTGAGAATCGTAGGGCCGGGTGTCGCTGATAGCACGTCGTGCAGTCGTTTAGAGTCGAAGTCCCTTGAAGGAGCGATGTAAACGCCGACGAGTGTGAACGTAAGCTTATTCGTTTTCACAATTAAACAAACGTACTCGTTGTCGTCGTGAGGCGGGACTGGGTGCAAAACGTAAGTCAGATCACACCTAATATATACAATTTCCTTGCCCACATCACCACAGGTAGAGGATATGAATACTTCATAGCCAGAAATGCGTATAACATTCTGCACGTTCGGTTCGCAAATTACAAGGATGGGAAAACGGTTTTCGAAGACAAAATGTCTAAAATCTGAAATTCTCGGTTTGAGACCACGGGCATTCCACTGCAGTAGAGATGCTTTCTTGACTTCCTTGTGGAAGGGCAGCGAGGGGCGGGCCATCGTGTTATGCGATGGTTCCAAGTCAGCGCGTACAATACTTGCAGTGCGCTACGATCAGACGGAGTGCCCATTTTTGTCAGTAGTAGACGCATGACATTCGTGAGCGATTTGAGCATAACAATCACTTGTGAGTGCTGGTCTCGCATTTGGTCAACTGCAGTGACATTTGACTTTAAGTGGCGAGTCATTTGCTGTGGCTCTGGCGCGTGGCATTTCTTCGGCAGTGCTGGCCACACCTCACTTGATGAAGCATGAAGAGCATGGCCACTTCTTTTGTTGACATTCTTTTCCTTAGAGGAGACAGATGGAACAGGAGGCGGCGTTGCCGGACGAGACATTTCCCTTGAACCGCAAGAGGATTTCATAGACTTTCGTTTCCGGGAGCGATGTCGCCTTATCGATTCAGAAGCATCTCTGTGTGACGATCCGCCTCTGGCCATTTTTCTCAAGATTTTCTGCTGTTTCTTTAGTCGTGGCCAGTCTTTTGAGGATGCAGCGTGCGAGCCTTGACAATTTGGGCACTTGAGCTTTGTTGCATGGTAAGTGTCAGTGTCGTGTTGTTCGGAACTTCGTGGGCATATCATTGTATTTCGGCAGACAGCACTCACATGTCTGATTCTTTGACACCTTCTACACTGAAGTGGTTTGGCTACGAAAGTTCGTACCACATGCCGAAAGTGGCCGACCTTTACATGTGATGGTAGGCAGTCACCTTTAAACACGAGCCTTACACAGGTCGACTTGCCAAGGCGCGGAGCTTGTAGTAAGGCAACACCATCTGTCGCCGGTTTGATTAAAATTGGTAGGTTGCTGTCGCTAATGGATGTGTCAACATCATAAACAACACCAGCCGTGGTTTCGTTGTCCTGCGGAATGAGGTAGTGGACATTGATGTTGCCCAGGAGCTTTACTGCTATCAAAGCATTGATTACGCTTCGGTTGTAGACATCAATAGCCAGGACGTTCTTTCGAGTATTAATTTTGATATGCCTGATTTCTCCTGGGACAAGAGCCTCCAGAGAAACGGAAATCGCTTGTCTATTAAGGCGGTTGAGGTTGTCGGCAGGCGTGTCCGGCACAAAAAGAATTGTGTGCGCCGATGACCGTCGCTTTGGCGCGACGGTAGACTTACCTGGCGGAGACCGTCCGCTGATGTTTCTTCTCTTGGCGTTCGGTGTACGACTCTTTCGAAGCCTTCGTCATCCGAGGCGTCGTCGCTTGAGCAGGAGTACACCACAGTGTCCTCACTGTCAGCTTGACTAGGAGGGCAATTTCTCTTCCTCGGGCCGGTTCCTGCCGAGGCAGTCATGTCGCGTCGGCATTCTGCCGACTCCACTTCCATTGCCGTGGCAATGGGAGCAGCGTCTCCCAGTAAAACACGGGGAAAAAAAACGAAAATACTGCAGCGCGAAGGAACAGTGGTCTTTACGAGAATCACTTCGTCTTCGTCCTTCTTATGTAGTGAACGAAGTGAAGCGTGAGTTGGTTCTATGTAGCCATTGATGTGCTGGAGGTGTCCATCGCATGACGGCCAGCCTTCTTGCCCTGGCAGAAAAGTCGGCTGCGATATATTCCCCTATCTCTCTTCTCCACTGGGGGAAGGAGAAGAAAGAAAAACACAAGAGGGGAGACGATGGCTACAGAAGGAAGGTGCAAAGCACATAACGGGCAACTGTGCTCGTTGCTTAGCGTCCAGGCACGTTTTTTTTTTTCAACCGTCAAGTAAGCCCTGGACATCTCGAAAACTAGACGTACTGTCACGCCAATGGCCCATTATAATATCATGTGACAATGGCCGCCTATCAGTGATCATCTGTGAAATATATGGAAATGATTGCATCGTATTTTTTTCTTAGTGCTAGCTCTTAACGTTACATAAACCAGCTTTGAAACAGTATTTCAAAAGCCCTCGTCGTGCCGGACAACCAACATTCGTTGGCAGAAGAAGTCGCTACCAAAAGTCAAAACGGCGCCAAGTCATAATTCGAAGCTGCGTTCACGATTGAACCGTTTATGCTGTCTATTGTCATCGCCGTCCTGCTACCATAGTCATGACGTTGTCACCGTCTGCGCTGTCCTGATCTCGTTATCGAAGTCGTCCTTGTTTCTGCTGTGCAAACGAGCGATCTGTTGCTTTGCGGTTACCTCCAAAGTGTTTCTCGATTCCAGTGTCCCTGGGAAAGATTTATTGCTTCTCGCATGGGGCCCTTTTCATGAATCGTAATCACTCCAGCGAAGACGAGTAGTCTCGCATGCAGGCATCAGCGAATCCTTGAACGCCACATATGAAAAAAAAACTGAACTCCGTTGAATGGCGTACAACGTGACCTTTCCGAAAACACTCTCCGAGCGCGCGCACCCGGAGTGCCCTTATGCGCGAAAGGACGCCCTTGGTCCCAACACTCGTTCCACGCATCGATCCCTCTTCGCAGACCTGGCACAATACGATTCGACGAGGCGCGTAGGTTTAATGATGGAAGGCTGGAGGAGTTCTCCTGCCCGACGGGACTCGTTTCCTTTCTTTCTTCTTTTTTATTCTTCCAAGGCCTGTTTTTTTTCCTCATAAAGGAACACCCATGGCCTCTGCCCGTGAACAGGACGTACTAAAGCTTTGATTCGTTCGCTTCCATTCAGCGTGATAACAACAGACCAGAGAGAAGAAAAATGCTCTTCTAAAGAGGAAGCATTCCTTGGCTCGGCTGTTACTTCGCTTTCGCTTACTTATTTAGCTAGCTTGTGCATGTCTGCCCGTCGCTACCAATAATCTACACTTACACTGTCCCAACAATTACATGTGTTCACTTGACCAATTGCGCATTTATTTCACAGATGCATCTTATCAGTTAAGCCTATAAACTCCGTCCCCAGCGTTTCTTTTGCCGAGTCACAGCTTTTTTTGTTTTCCTGTCTTTATTTTACTTTTTAGTTACCGCTCCGATGGGGCGAAGGTGACGTGACCGGTATTATTCTATTCTAACACTACCAGTCATTCATTATTACGCTATCATAACGATTACATGTGCTAACTTCTTTACTTTCCGTTTTAGAGCGCAACTATTAGGCGCCCGTTCCTGCGGCGACGTTCGGTGTCGGCGTTGCCCCTGGCAACCGAGCGAACGAGCACAGTGAAGGATCAAAGCGAACGCCGAGCGCAGCGGCAGATGAAAGACAGCGATAACGAAGAAAGCGCGAGGAGGAAAGAGGAGGAGGAGGAGGGCAAGAAAAGCAAGCGCAGTGTCTCGCAAGACGGGCTTTGCGGCGATAACGGATACGACATGGCGCCAGAGTAGCGCGCGTCGTCTGTATGGAAATGAAGCACTGCGTGAACGGAGAAGTCTGTTTGCGGCGGCTGCTGCTGTGAATCGCGCCAACGCGTCACCCACGCGCTTCGTCTCGCGATCTCCCTATTGGCCAGGCAGTCGCGGCACACTGCACTCCTTTGGCAAAGTGCCGCACAAGATAGACTGACTGTCCGCGCTAGCCAATATATCACGAAATGCAAACGCGTATAGAGCTACGATAAGAATTCGCATTAGGGAGTATCGTAACCGTCGCTGAATGTTTTTGTTATCACTTTGGCGCGGCGACGGCGATGTAACCACTTGTCTGGTTTTTTATTTTATTTTTATGACGCTGCCAATCATCTACTGCTACACTGTCCTAACAAATATATGTGCTAACTTCTTTATTTTCCTGTTTTGTTACGACCTTTGACGCACAGAAGGTGAAGTGACCAGTTTTTTTCTAACGCTGCTATAATAATCTACTATTACATTATTATAACGATAACATATGTTAACTTCTTTATTTTCCTTTTTCATTATTACGACCTTGACCTGGCGACAGCGACGCAACCATTTGTTAGTGTGAGGCATTGACAGACATCTGTCCACTACAACGCGGTCCGTGATTGGAATCGAAGTGAAAGCTATTCTTTTTCTAACGCTACCTAGTTATCTATGATACTATATGAACTATTTACTGTTAACGATTACACTGTTTAACACTAATTACCTATTACACTAATTAACTATTACAACGATTACATGAGTTAACGTGACCAATGATGCATTTATTTTGCCGATATAAAGTTTCACGGGACGGACAGATCATGCTGGGGTACTCACCAAAGAATGGTTAAGAATTAAAAGGGTGCTACGTCACTTGAACTTTTCCGGGCACTGATTGCCAAAGTATACACCCGGTGGACGACGCACTGATCGTCAAGCTATTTTTTCAGGGCAACCTTGCGAGCTTTCTCGAGAGTGCAGCGAAATTGGAAGGCACAAAGATGTTGACGCGGCGCACTAGAAAGAAAACAGTTCTTTAAATGTTTTTTTTAACGTAACAGCTAGCTCGACGAGGTAGTGACTGCTGGTAGCCCACGATAAGCGCGTTAACGAGTCCACGCTTTGAGACAAATAGATGAAGCACAAAGCTGAAGGACCATTTAAGTGTCCCCTCACCTGCATATGGGCATCGCAAGTGGACAGCCGCAGTGCCTAGGTCGCCCGCTGACGATCGCGTCTGCAAAGTATCAAACCACTGCGCACCTCGTAAACGGCTGAAATTTCAAACGAAATCCTGTGCATCCTCTGTCCTTTGAGGGAGGCCCACTTCCTGCCAGAGGGCGCAGGCCAAACGCAGACGCCTTTACATTAGCGGCTTTGAAGTTGAAGTTGAAGTTGAACAGTACAGTGTGTTTTACACAGAAGAGTTGTGGCATGGAAAGTGGGAAAAAAGCTGCGCTGATGCAGCTTCACTAGCTCCACCTCCCATCCGTACAAGGCAGCAGAATGACAGCAGAGCAAACTTCATATAGTCTTAACGTATGATAGAAAAAGAAAAATAAATGCCGGCAAAATGCTGGCAAAATCTCCAAATATGACACGTGACTTCCGTAAATCACCCTTTGCAGAAACCGACAAACACCTACTCTTGAAATGCGCCGTACGGAAAAGAAAAGCAAAAAAAAGTAAGAGAAGAATAAAAATTGAAAGCAAGCAGGCTCGTGACATAAATGCTGTGCGACCTCGCGGTCAGATAGAAGGCACGCTTGCGTACTCTAGCCATGGTAAAAAGAGAGTGAGAGAGAATCTCTGTTTGCAGTGAGGCTCGTCTCTTGGCAGCATGACAATTCAATTTCTTGTATATTTCCTGTAATTTTAATAATAAGAAATAAGACAATTATTGCGTAGAACGGTAACTATACGCGAACCCTTACAAGTTGCTTTGTTTATGCAAAATTTCCTATGGAGCGTGGTGAGGGGCACTTTATCTCTCTAATATGTTTTTCGTGAATACAAAACGCAGCAATCTCTCTTTAGTGTGTGCCCATTTTTCTTTCCATATCAGCTTAAGGAGCCTTGCAAAAAGGCTCCCAAAAGCGAAACTTATAGCTTTTACCTCCATATAGTGATTGCTGTTGCCAACCAGCTATCTTGTTTCCTAGCTCTCATCGCTTTATGTTTGCAAGTCTAGTACTAAAATGTGTCCAATAATTCCATTCTTTTTGCAATAACGTATGGGGCAGCAACTTCGTGGTTGACAAAGAAGCTTGGGAAGAAGTGAAGGAGAACGTAACGAACGACGAAAAAAAAAATGCTTTGCGTAAGGTTAAGAGACAGGAAGCCAGCGGTATTAGAAAGTAATTTGAGGTACCTGATAACAACTAGGCGCAAAATACAGCTGCGCAGGGCACATAATGCATGGGGCGAATAACCAGTGGTATATTAATGTTAGAGATTGGGTACCAAGAAAGCGCAAGTGCAGCTGAGGACGGCTCAGAACAAGATGGTGCGATGAAATTAGGAAAGTTGCAGGGATGAGATGGAGTCAGCTAGCGCAATACAGGAGTAACTGGCGTTCGTTGGAAGAAGCCTCTATCCATGCAGAAGAAATAGCAGGTGTTTCTGCGAAGACATTAAACAATTTCTAGAAATCGCCTTTGGCACAGCCCGTTGCTAATCCTTGAGCTGGACTTCTAGAGCTAAATAAACAGAAATAAATAATGAACTGCTTAATTAATTACCTTATGACACATATTGCACCTTAAGAATTCTAATCGGCGAGTTCACAAAGCGTATCCAATTAGAAGGAATTTTCAGGATATCAGTATGGAGATGTTAATTCCCCAAGTTCGCGACGAAATATATGGGCGCACCAATTGCATTTGCGCTTCAATGTATAAAATGATGTTTTCTTTAAAAAAAAGGGAGGGCGGGCGGGGCAACAGTGCGCCCATTTGGCTGTGCATATCCCTAAACCAGCGCCATCGTTAATATTCGTTCCAAGTAGATGTGTCTTGCAAACTTACTAGCTACAGTCGCATGTTGCAATATATATATATATATATATATATATATATATATATATATATACCGCAACTTAATTAACTCGAAAGATAACTAATTTTTTTGCGAATAAGTCTATTATGCACTAAAATTTCTCGGGGGAGTAAAGTGTGCTGCTTCAAGTGGACCACCTCAAGGACTGGAATTGTGCTATGTACCAAAGGCGATATTTAAGAATTGCTTAAAATCTTCGCAGAAACACATGGTATATTGATGACGATGAATAAGCATAGGCTTGGTGGTGGGAGGAACTGCGAGCAGAGAGTGTAGATAAGCAGAATGATTTGATCACTAATACTTGTGGCCTCCTTCATGGCTTGCTGCGACTCAATTATACGCGTAATAAAAACAAAAGTCCTGGAAAATGGAGTTTCCGCGACCTAGCACATAAACCAGCACCATCAAAGGATCAAAAATCAGTTCACCTTTGCTGTATGACTAACTGTGATAATTTTCTCCTTTGTCCTTTGTAGTACATTTTCTATTTTGCGTTCTTTTGCCCTCATATTTTCCTGAAATTGTGCAATGCGTTTTCTTCACTACTTTTATGTGCAAAAAACATGTGCTCTTTATTTGATGTCCCGGTAGGTCGCACTGGTGTGTGACTGTATGCTTTGATTTCTCGTGTTCTTTGTTAGCGCTAACTAATATTTTGCGACATGACCGGCTGATCCTTCCTTTTGTGCCTGCTGACTCAACAGGTTATGCGGAATAAATAATGATCAATAAAACAAAGTTTGTTTGGGACCCCTATATCTATTTCCGACATATACAAACAAACATTAGGCCCTAAAAAATTGAGAATGAAAGGGAAGGTGACAAATCACGTTTGCAATGCCACCTTTAGACAGCTGAAAGAAGGAATCGCTCTTTTGTGTAGCGAATTCGCATGACTATAATTATGCAGTGAGTCGTGTTAACCATTCACTTCTTGCGTTTATTTATGCATGCCGAAGTTGCCGCACGACGCACGTTGAGCGAAGCTGAAGCAATCCCATTTTGATATTTGGCTGGACTGCATGTACGCAATAATATAGATGTTCGAAGATTACGCTACCATTACGTATGACCTTAGTATATAACGCAGCATGTATACTGCAGTGACCATTTTCGCGGAGCCGTTTGTTCTAGAGAATCGAGATTGCGCTTTTGGTGGCACGTCGCCTAAGCAACAGCGCAGGAATACGAAACCATTACCGCTCCCAGCTTGCTTCTGTGCGATCATCTGTCGGAAACGCAACTGAGTTCTCGCTGACGCACTGTGTTCCAATCATGCCGGATTGAATCATGCGGATTGAAGGCGAAAATAGCGACTGGTACACTAAGGAATGATATAAATCTGTGTAGCCAAGTTCGCGGACCATTGCTGCAACTGTCTGTACGTGTTACCGGTACTGCGATACGCACAGCATTCTTAAGGATACAGAAATTGGATCATCCGCTACGTTGTATTGCCAACCTTCAAAGAAAGTGCTTCAGCCCCGGAACGTAGGCAAGAGTGAGTATCACTCGTTAAAGAATGACAGAGAGAGTAGCGCCGCTTCCTGTCACATATGGTACGTTTCGCGCACAGTATCTACACACATCTACTCCAATTGGAACGGTGTCTTATGTCCACTCTATCGCTAACGTGTCAATAAGTGAATGGGCGTACACTTGAATAGATGCGAACCATATACGCACAATAAATGACAGACTACAACGATAGCGCTCCAATGGGCGAAGCTGAATGTCTCGCGACGGTCCACAAAGGTAAGCGAGTTATAGCGATAGTAGATCTTTGCTACAAGGTATTGCAATCTACAAACAGGGTACATTTCAAGCCTTGCGCGCAGCAGAAACTAATATATTGGAACTGAGCACACCCGAGAGCGATTAGCCAGAAATAATCAGATAGTGACCGCACCAAAGAAATATACTGAGTCAGAAATGTGACAAGGCGCTGCTTCAAGATAATTGCCAAATAAAGAACGAAGACTATAGCACAGTAATTCTGATTCAATTCATGAGAGGCAAGTTAAGCATACATATTTAGCCTCGCTTTCAAGACAAGCGCCACATACGCTGCTTGCGCCGTTTGTGCATAGTTTATTCAGCTTCCAAGGCGCTTTAGCATGTTCTCTTAAACTGTGGTAAAGGTTCGTGTGTCCATCCAGTCACCATTTACCATATCTCCCGAAACAGACGTTTGCTAAGCGGCACCAGCATCTTGAGCACCGATTGTAAACGCTAAATCAGTTGAAGCAAGCAATGGACGCGGTACCACGTGATAAAACATGGCATCGCCCACGGGAGCGCCACGAAGTAGGTCAATAAAGAAGTTTGCGCCCTTTGGGGAGTACCATGTCTCCAAACAATAATAGTCATCTGTCTTGCTTGCGTTTCCTTTCTTTCTTTTTCTACAAGCCTTCTCTGGCTACTTTCCTGTCAAGAATGCCATGTCACGCTGATAACGAGCTAGACGTTCGGGATCTGGAAGTGCCCGCTTCACAGCTTTAAAATAGCAAATGCACTGCCGCTAGATGACGATTATCGTTCGGGGAGGAGATAAGCCTCGAAGGGTGCAAATATTTTCAGAACATATTTTCAGGCTAGGTGTGTCGAGCGCGCCTCCTTAGTGCCCTTAAGGCTTAAGCTCCCGAGGCCGAAATTTGTTGTCTGGACAACCATTCGATTGTTGTACTTCATTGTTCTTTTCCGTTCAGAGACCTCGAACGTTGCGAAATGCGCCGCTGGGCGCACATATAAGTTTAATGCTAGAAGGTCAAGGAAGCCGTTCCAATTGCCCGTCGGGTCTCATTTCCTTTACAAGGTCGCGCTTCTGCGCAGGAAGCGCTTGCGCCTCAACTGGGAAAGAGAAGCACCGAATAGCGATTGGAATCAATGTTACAGTATCCGCTATTATGTTGGAGCAGCAGCCCGCCGCGCCTAGACGACGACAAAAGGAAAACAAGGTTTCTGCTCACTTCTCTTTTTCATCAGCAAGCAATTCTGACGTCATGATACTCAGGACAATGGAATACTTTTGTCATTACACTGCGCATAATAAAGCATGCTTTAAGGAAAGCCCAAAGGGAGCATTTTGAGCAACTAAGGTGATGGTTCAGAAGCATGTTGGGGTTGTCGCGTGTGTCGTGTTTCCCTGTTCTGTGTCGCGTTCTTGCGCTGTTTGCGGAAAAGAACATGTATATATATATATATATATATATATATATATATATATATATATATATATATATATATATATATATATATATATATATATATATATATATATATATATATATATATATATATATATATATGCGTTTTTGTACTGAACTCATGCACGAAACTTTGTGACTCGTGTGCAGTTGAACTGTATTGTTTTTATACATCTGCTGTTATAATAAGTGCCACGTTTGTGACACCATCCACTCTTTTGTGCGCACATTTGTTTCCTTAGCTAAAGGACAAGGAGAAGCTGGTGCCGCCATGAAGGCGCCGACCTCTTCCCTTACTCATTTCAACAAAAATAAAACTCCCGTAAATATCATTCTTGCATCATTATTCGCTTGCTTTATTTAGAGAAACAGCGGAGAATTCTCAGGCGCAATATTAATGCTAAACGCATTACCGTCTACAGTCAACGTGAGATGAGTGCTGCCGATTTTTTTACATTTTTTTATTCCACTATCTTTCTATCTCTCTCTCTCTCTCTCTCTCAGCCTCTCACGCCGTCATTCCACCCTTCCTCAAAGCAGCATGTAGGTGACTCTACACAAGCGGGCACAAATGTATACTTTGAATTAAAGGGAGCGTGAAACGATTCCGACAATTTTGTACAAACGGACTGAGTAGTTACGGTAGGTCCTTCTGATCCTTAAGTGCCAAATTTAACTGCGCCGCCCATGGCGTGTAATTGATTATAACGTCTTAAAAATGTGCATAACTACCGATCGAAGCGGCGCAGCTCCCATCAAGTTTCCAGCCGCCACGTACCCTGCTACGTAGCGGGCCCGCGTGAGTTCAGTCGGGCAAACTATCCCACTGGCAACCTGCGTTGCTCCAATGGGAATGCTTGAAATATGTCGCTGCGTTAAGCTTACATTAAATAACATAAGTATGGATTGTAATTTCTGCGCCCTTGAAAATGAGTACACGAACCTAAACATTTACGCAGAACTGATCCCACGATAACTGTCGACTATAATTCGAATGACAATCTAGCAACCAACACAAAATCGAATCAACGCAACAGGTTAAGCAGTATCCGGCACGTGGCACAGAAGGACTCATCCAAGTCCGAAGTTAGTGCACAGCTAGTGAATGGGTACCTATCCGTCGAGGACACCCAGTAGCCACCCCCTCTCTCTATTGAAATATACGGGATCAAGCAACCCAACTTTAGATGCTGAGTTCACAGCATGAGACGCCGAAGCGGCTTTACACAATCTCAACAGATCTGCGACTGATCCTGATAGGATAACAAACAGGATGCTCCGCAATTGTCATGACCACTCCTTAGCGTACTTGAAACAAATAATTAATGAGATTTGGAAGATCGGTGACGTTCCTGGTGAATGGAAGACTACCCCCACCATTTTAATCCCAAAACAGGGCCCTGGCCTCGACAATCTACGACGGATCTTACTCACATCGTGCTTGGGAAAGGTTGCTGAACATGCAATACTGAATCGATCATCTCGATGCCTGGAAGAGAAGGAGTTTACCCTCACAGGTTGATCGGCTTCATACCTGGTCTATCTATCTAGATGCCATGCTCCTATTCAAGAAGCAAATAATCAGCCACAATACTATAGGCACATGAAAGCGATAATGGGACTAGACATGGAGAAAGCCTTCCATACTATACTCTACACGTCTATACTCAAGATCATTTTGAACCTTGGTCTGGGTAGTCACTTTGAACACTATTTTGAAGCCTTTCTCAGTGGAAGGATGCGGACGCTCTAAGCTTGGGACCTAACATCGCACACAATGAAGCTAGCCGAGGCACACGCCAAGGAGCGGTTATCTCGCCCACTCTTTGCAATATGTCCATGATAGCTCTCACCAGAAAACTCGAAGACATTGAAGGCATAGAGTACACCATTTACGCGGATTACGTCACAATAGGGTGTACTTGAGGCAGCGACGGAGAAATAGAACGAAGATTACCAGACGCGGTAAACGTCATTGACGAGTACCTTATCCCAACGGGACTCCGCCGTTCACCCAAGAAATCGCAACTCCTGGAACTTTGTACATTCCATACGTTACATTGCACTCCATTGTTCAGCGGGGAAATAAAGCTACACTCATTCATATACGCTGACAGCAATAGGGCGAACGTCCGCGGCAGTATCCGCCTCTTTTCGCTCCATGTATAGCACAAGCCAGCGGACGTTGCGCGTAGAGCCACCGTGCCTGCATCCTCCGCAAGAACTTCATCTTTAAATTTCATTCCATGTAGCCCAGGCTTAAGGACAAACGCTTTGTAGCAAAGAGAGCAAAGAGTGCAAAGAGACGGGGGAACGCGCTTGGTTGAAATCAACCAGGAGTAGACAGTACTTGTGTAACCGCTTGAAGGAGGTAGGACATAGCGATGGGAACACGATGGGGGGCGCAATGGGGGGCGCACGATGGAAATGTTGATGGTTAACGCCGTGGCTTGAGGGCCGGGTAATGCTTAACCGCTCGTACCTGTGCTATTAAAGCGCCGTTAGTTCAGTGTGTTATCAGTCGTTAGTTCTCGCCACGTGCCGTCGTCTTCCTGCATGTGTAGGTGCTGCTTTTCGCATGTTTTCACATTTTATTCAGGCAACCAGATCTCGAACCTCTTGGGTCAAAATATCTACACGCGCTGACTAAGATGAATATAATGTTTTTTCTTGTTCATCGCTCACAATATGCTATTGCTCACGGCTGCGATTCACCGTTGTGCTCTGTTGCTTCCGGAGTACTCCAAGGATCAGTTCTCGGTCCTTTGTTCTTCTTAATATATAAAAATACCCTCCTTCACAAGTGACTTCTAACATTCATCTCTTCGCTGATGATGATGTTATCTTTAAAGAAATAACTACAGATTGTGATACTAACCATCTTCAATGGGGCCTTGATATAACATCTAACTGGTCGCAGTTTATGGCTAATGGAATTAAATGTTAACAAGTGTAAAGGTATGCATGTATCTAGGACAGCTACCGTCTCTCAAGTATAGTATCTAAATTACATTCCTTTAGAATAGGTACCTTCGCACAAGTACATAGCAATTCATATCACATACGACCTTACCTGGGCAACCCACATTAATCATACAGTGAACAATGCTAACCGCGCTCTCGGTTGCTTATGGCGAAACTTTTTCAAGGCTCCACACTCTTTGAAATTATCACTTTATAAAACATTGATACACCCAAATTTAGGATACGTTACATCAGTCTGGGACTCTAATAACCTAAACTTAATTAATGCATTAGAATTAGTTCAGAATAACGTTGCTCGTTTTATTCTTTCGAATTATAACAGAACTGCCAGCGTAACAGCCATGACAACTAGCCTTTCTCTTTCATCTCTTGCAGCTCGACGTAAAGTTTCCCGTTCATCATTATTTCACAAAAATTTTCACCACACAACACTGCGTGATGTATTCATTCATACTCCAGACTACGTATATCGTCGCATCGAACATTCTTACGAGGTTCGCGTCCCTTCTTGCAGCACAAATACATTTTTACAGTAATTAACACCTCGGACGTCACTAGAGTGGAACCACCTTCCCGCAAGCATTGTATCCATCAGCGATAATTTATTGTTTTGTGATACATTAACCAACATTACTTGCTAGAATGCTGTTTAATGTACTTGTATATGTTGTCAATTTTTCTTACAGCTTTTGTAATCGCTCACTGTATTCATGCTGAATTATTTGTGAAATTGTATTATTATATTGTATATTTGTCTCTGGTATGACTTACTGTTTGAATTTACATGTAACCCACTCCCCTCTGTAAAGCCTTCACAGGTCTTGAGGGTATAATAAATGAAATGAAATGAAAAGATACTTTCAAGATTATGTCTTAGTTCGACGGGGCACTTTCGCAACTTCCATGGCACTTTGTCGATTTATCCTGACCCCATTAGGTTAATTGCTCCATGAATTTGAGCAACACAACATTTAGAGTAACATCACTCATTAGGAAAGTTACAATGACGTTCGCGATCACGGCCAGGACATAGAAAGTCGATAATGAACCGGCACGGTCGCTGTGGCGCAGGGTTTCTGCTGTGAATTATGTCGACGGACTTGCGTGTGTCTTTCGAACAGTATAATATATTCTTCACCATTGCATCATGACGCAGAGACGAAAGATACTAAGCAGTGCTACGGAGGGCAAGATTATGAGCCATTTTGAAACAACAACCACTACAACAACGATCCACTTCGAAACGGCAACAGTAAAAAGAAAAGAAAACTGTAAAATGTGCATTTGTGTAGCACGATGCGTTCAAATGACAACGAATAGACAAGTTTTGGGACATGTTGGCGCAAATATATTGTGCCAGATTTTTTTTTATTGAAATAGCAATTAAAAAAGAGACGTAGTCACCTTATAATGGTGACGGCTACTCCTTTCCGCATAGCGGGAACAACAATATAAAATATATGTAAGCAAATGAAAAGAAACCACGTCATATGGTCCAAAATCCCCAGCCTATCCTATCCAGCCTAGCCAGTCCTATCCACCTATGAACATACGAATATAAAAGGCAACTGCAAGTTGCACCACAATGAGTTCGTCAACAAAGTCCCAAACACACACAAGCGGCCGTGATGTAGACTGCGATGAGCCTATAAGCTGATGACGAATTACGCACAGTTAAAACAATGCACGTGCCGAATACATAAAGTCTAACACGTTATATACAAGCGCTAATAACTATAAATTATAGAAGCAAGTTATAGTATGATCGTGTGACTATTCAGTGCGATATCTAGTACTTGTTAAGGATGCCGGTCTCTTCGTAAAAGTGTTCAAGTGCATGCAATGGTCCCCACTGTGCTATTTTAGATGGTCATCGACCCAGCAATATTATGAGAGGGAAAGCTCGGCGATGATCACTGTAGTGTAGCTCTTGTTCTAGCTGCCTTCCCTGCGTTGCATATATGAGGCATTCGAGGAGTACATGGCGAACATCGTCATCATCATTACTACAAAAGGAAGCCGGGGAAGAAACCCGTTTTATGCGATATGGGAAATGTTTGCTGTCCCAAGGAGCTGTCCATGAATTAGTGTCTCGGCACTTTTCGAAAGTTTTACATCAAGCATTGAGGGTCCACTTCATAAAAAAATTAATTCTTTAGTATTTTCATTGGACTAGGTTGACATACATAACTCCTTCTCTAGTACTCTCATTATGCATTCCGTGTCCATTGGTGATAGAGGGATTAACTGAATCTCTTTCACCTTTAATGGCTGATTTTGCCAATGAGTCCGCTAATTAGTTGCTTGCTATACCAGCATGTCCCGGGGCCTACTGTAGTATCACTTCATATTTTCTTACGTGAGCCTGAGTAAAACTGTTCAGTACTGCGTATGTTATTCGTGCATGTGGTTGGTTGTCATCAATATTTTGAAGACATGCTAAAGCTGATAAGGAGTTCTTGAAAATTACCCACCTTTTTGGTGTCTCATATGTTTTGATAAAATAGGTGGCTTGGAGAATCGCCACTAATGCCGCTATTGTTAGTGACGACGTGCGTCCTAGTCGACAGGCGTACTCTACCCTGTAAGGATGGTATAACATAAGCTGCAGTCACACTTTCTTTGATTACAGAGCCGTCCGTGCAGACTTGAATAGATTCCTGGTACTCGTCAAATAGCTGATGTAACGCTAATTGTTTCGCTGCTAATATGGAAACGCTGCTTTTATTTTTAAGCACTTCCATTGACGTTTCTATTTTCAGCTCCCGCAGAAGCCATGGTGGGTAGCAGAGGTCTGAGTGCCCCCCAAAAAAACTGACCGTGAATGTCGTGATTTATGCCCTTGAAACATGGCGTGTATCTGTGCGCCCGGACGGTTTTCTATCAGAGGGAGAAGTGAGTGCCCAGAATGCTGTGTAAAAATTCTGGGAGATATGTCGGCATGTTTCCAGGCTGCGAATTGCGGTGAAATGTGGTTCCCGCGCTGCTGTAATAGTGAGGTGACTGGACGTAGCTTGCGGGACTCCTAGACATACTCCAAAACTCCGAGCCTGCAACAGCTGTAACGGATGCAGGGACGTCGCAGATAATTTGTGCAATACAGGGGGGAGTAAGCGCTTCTCCGACGGACAAGTGCTGAGTCGACGTGGAGCAGGGATGCAGTTGTTCCACCCCACTTCGTGCCTACGATTCTGCGGAGAACATTTATCACACAACTAATTTGGTCCTCCAGGGCGGTCATATGATGAGCGCATCGAAGCTGGTGGTCTAAAATCACGCCGAGAAAACGATGTTTTTGAACCAGCTCGATCTCATGGCCATCTATTGAAAGTCCAAAATTTCTAACCTTTCTTTTTGTGAAAGGCAGAACCGCTGATTTTGCATAAGATATCTGCATGCCCCGTTCTCTTAATCAATTACCTTTTGCATTGAAAGCTTCCTGCAGCCGATGCTTGACAACCTCTACATACTTGTTTGATGTCGATGTGCAGATGTCATCAGCATACATAGATATGTTTATGTCTGCTGGATGTACTGCCGATAAACCTGCTATTGTTGTATTCAACAGAGGTGGACTTAATACACTTCCTTGCGGAACTCCTCTGCTTATGGCGTGCGCGTCGCTTTGTCCGTGATTTCTATTTGTATATACGTTTCTGTCTTTCGAGAAGTTCGCGATCTATTGGAGAACCCGGCCATGCATCCCGAGCATTGAGAGTCCAAGTTGAACACGAAGGTGACTCACCGAGTCAAAGGTATTCTTAACATGCATAGCAACGGCAATGTTTCCGCAGCTAATCTTGTGCCAGCTATTCGTCTTTAACGTGATTTGAATAGACAATAACGAACAGAAAGTTACTTGAAGATATTTTTCAGAACATTATTCGACTGCACAGCTCACGCCCTAACTCAAATATCCTTACTGTGGCGATAGGTACACGCCATTGTGGCCAAATACGTCGCGCCCCTTGTATTCCTAGTATGGGCAGTCGAATAGATTGCCGATATTGTGGAAGTAAATTCACGTGAATGCTTTTGCATCTTCGCCTTCACAGCTAAAATGAATCCTAAATAATTGCGAAGAGTTATGCTTAAGCCAAGATCTGCCGCAGCTTTTATGAGGAAGCACCCACGCAAGATCTGCAATGTTATATCAGCTGCTTTTCTGTTTACAGGACTTGTCCCAGCCACACTGGTATATCCGTATAATGGTGCAACTCATTAGCACACGTCCGATATTAATAAATAGAGGTTAGGCCACAGTAAAACACGTTGTGAGGCTAGTTGGTGTTCAATCAATCAATCAATCAATCAATCAATCAATCAATCAATCAATCAATCAATCAATCAATCAATCAATCAATCAATCAATCAATCAATAAATCAATCAATCAATCAATCAATCAATCAATCAATCAATCAATCAATCATTTTATTTCAGTATAAAAGACACTTGGTGGGTACAGACAAAAAGCCATTCATCAGGCTTGACGAGGTCTGCACCCCCGAATATTGGCAGACAAGGCGCCTAACAAATACAGCACGCCTACATAAATAAACGGAACAGTGTACAGAAGTCATGTGTGTGTGCATTTACGGTCTTAAATCAGCTGCTATTGTCATAAATACTAGTAAAAGAAGCATAACAACAAATCATTGTGTATAAACAAATAATAAAATAAGAAAGAAATACGCTTGAACACACGACAGGGTCACATGAGTACATGAATACTGCATGAGGTTACACACTCTATTGCGAAATCAAAAATCACCGATAATTAGAACGTCACAGCAAAGCAAAGAAGACAATTAGGTGTGACATTGTGTCATATTTGAAACTCTGAATTGTTAAGCAGCGCAGGTAACTGGTATTTTAACATCTGAGTGCCGTACTTTGTACGTGTTCTAGGCACCTGCCAAAGCTGACGCATTCTCAATGTACGGGCATGCTCAAGCCGCGTAGTCCGGACAATTCAGTGAGAAATGAATTGTTATTTTTCACTTCCAATTTGTAGCATTTATTTAACATTATAGGGTAAAGCTCATTTACTGCTAATAGATTAAGGGCCTTAAATATTGGTTCCGTGTGCGTGTCGTATGCAGCATTAACGATGTTGCGAAGGGCTTTCTTCTGAAGTTTATGTAGTTTCTGAGTGTTTGTTTGTGTTGTCGTGCCCCAGACTAAATAGCAGTACGATAATTTCGACAAAAACAGGGATTTGTAAATTAACAATTTTATATTCTGAGGCAATATGTGGCGATATTTGCACAACACCCCTACAGTTTTTGAAAGTTTATAAGTTTCATTTACTTGAACTGTCCACGTCATGTGTTCTTCAAAAACGACGCCAAGACTTTTAGCTTCGCGCGATATTGGTATATTTGATGACCCAATTTTTAGACTGCTGGTTATATTGAGTGCTTTGTGCTGAGGGCGAAATAAAATATAAAGAAAGCTTCAATCTTCTGTATAAATAAAAAGAAACCACGAAAAACAAAGACGCACACAGGAAAAATACAACTAGCCCAAGAACGTGTTCTAGCAGAATACCTTTATCATTCAGTAGGCCCTTTCCAGCATTAAAAAAATAAATAAAAAACAGCTTCTTTCCTGTCTTCTTGAAGCTTTCCTGTATGCGTCTTCTTTTTTCTTTTGGCTGGTTTTTCTTAATTAGGCCACAGCTTGGGCACAGACGAAACTTCTGCTCTTCCAAGAGATAAACCTTAGAACATGAACTTACATAGCACAAAAAATCGTTTTATATCATGCTGATAGTTGCAAATGTTAAAAAGGGCAAATGATTATTTCATTTTGGCGTTGACGAGGGGTGTTAGTGAATACGACAAAGTATTACGGAATGCAGACTACATTTAATCGACATGTTCCTTTTCCACAGCAAAGCCGGATTCCATGGAAGACACGACAGGAACTGTACTCGGTGCTGGTGACATTTTGCGCGCCTACAGAACGGCGTGTACGCAAATACGGAGTCTTAAATTCTACGTGGTAGGGGTGTGCGTGTTCAAGCTTCGATAATTCCAAGCATGAAGAAAGTTATGGCAACCAAAATCATGTTCGGAAGACGTAGAACGGACGACTGTGAGTTCCCTAATGATTTCTTAAACATAAGCACAAACACATTCAATACACCGCCGCTCATTAGCCCCGTATTGTTTTTGTTGTGTTTTAAAGGATTAAAATGCCAAGTGCTGGGAATTTTTTGCCGACGCGTTTGCTATCTCTATCCATTACACGTTCCATCTTTCGGTCCCCTTATCCCTCCATCCGCCCATGCCCTCAGGGACAGAGGAGGAAACAAGAAGGCTTTCTTCAGTTATCCATCTTTCCTTTCCCACTCTGTTTCTCTATATATTGCAGCACGTAGTTTTGTATATTTCGCGATTTCTCGAGTGTTATCGCTGATTCTATCTGTTGTATGTGCTATCGCCGAGCCTTGCGGAATCTGCAGGTTTCGGGATGAGCACCACTGAGGAGTCGGTGACGAGGCCCGTTTCCCAGATTTTATTGACTTCCTCGGTGAGCATCGCAATTGAGCGTTCGTCTTACGAGCCACGTTAACTATGTATGTAGCCTCCGCACTGCGCCGGTCTAAACTGGATGATGCCATAATCAACTCCCTCATGCGGGAAAGCATCAAGCGCCGTGCTGGGTTTATCACTCACTACCAGCACCGCGCGTCTCACGCAACTATGCATGCACAACACCCTGTCAGAGGTGACCGAGGCCCAACGAGTGGCCCAAATAATACGACTCTCATCATCACGAGCGGGGAGACGCATCCTCGAATCCGTTGGAGGCGGTCACCAGGAAATCACGGATCGCAACGCTTCCCTATCACCCATGGTCCGAGATACGTTCAAGGTAGATCCCATGCCACGTAACGTCCACCGTCAATACAATGTAGGGCGCCGGGTAGCCCGGGCTTGTTCCCTGTTAAAAGTGGCTGCGGCCACTCCGAATCTGGCGTGTTTCGTTGACGCCGCCCGCAGTGCGGGTGCTCTGATCACTATGCCGTAGTTTCGGTTGACTCCAATGGCACTCTCATTAACTCAGCGTCCGTGTGGAAGGTTTCTGAAACAGTAGCCGAGCAGGTTGCTATAGCTATAGCACTCAAGGACCCTCTACGTCCCGATATCTTTACAGACTCCAGGTCTGTAGCCTGAGCGCTCGCCTCCGGCTCGATCTCAAAGGAGGCGGCGGCCATCCTCGGCAGCGAGGGGGTTGCTGGTTTTCATATCATCATATGGTTCCCGCCCCATATGGGAATCAATGCGCACTCTGAAGTTGTTAACGCCAATGAGTTGGCCCATGACTGTGCGCGAGGTTTTACACACCGCCGCAGTTCCGGTGGACTCACGGGTGGCGGCTTAGGACTGTACTGGGATTTGCTCCTCACCTTCCATGAAATCTTGGCACATTATCAACTTGCTCGGCGGGCCTTTCCTCTACCACGTCCTAAACTTTCTAGACCACAGTCGTCGGCCTTTCGCATGCTCAAATGTGGTCACTCCCCTCCAGGGGCCGATTCAGTCACTTCGCGCCTAATGAAGAACCCCACTGTCCAGACTGCGGGGAGGCGTGCTGTTCCTTATCCCATCTGCTCTGGAAATGCCCTGCGTTACGCACCTCATCGCTCAGCCTTCTAACCGACTGGGCGGCAGCCCTTTATAGCGGCGACCTCTCAGAGCAACTACGGGCTGTCCAGAGGGCCTGCGACAGGGCGGAGTACCACGATCTTCCGACCCCGACCTGGGTGCGGCCCGCGACGGCTACAGGGACTCCCTGAAGAGGGAGGTACCCTAACGCGGTTCCTCAGGACCACTAGTAAAGTTTTTTGTCTGTCTGTCTGCGGAATCAGATGTCTACAGGACGATAATAGCGGTGCACACTCTAGAGCCCACGCGGGCGCCAGTGATTACGCTACAGTGTTCTATGAGTCAGCCGACGCGCCTGATCCGCAGACCAGACTCTCGACGATCGATGAGCCTGCTTGCCGTCATCACTGTGTTGAGCGTTACTTGTTTTGCCGGGCACAGTTTGCCGGGACACTGTTTGTTTTTCCGGGACACTTCGTCACACAATACGTACCTGCCTCTTGTCAGAAGGGTATCTGCGGTCACG
Source organism: Dermacentor variabilis (assembly GCF_050947875.1). Classification (NCBI taxonomy): domain Eukaryota; kingdom Metazoa; phylum Arthropoda; class Arachnida; order Ixodida; family Ixodidae; genus Dermacentor; species Dermacentor variabilis. Next base: position 119,346,624 of record NC_134574.1, on the reverse strand, counting down.
GAAGTTCAGCTCAACAGGCCACGCGATATTACTTTATGAGTAGTTGTCCAGCACAAGCTTAACATACTTTTTTTCCGGTGACTGTGGAGCTAAAATAACAACTATCTTACTGCATCTAATAGAGACGATGTCAGTTGATGCAAATGTGTAATAATATCAAGATCCATGTGCATGTAGGAAAACACAGTGCTTTCCGAAACTCCATCGCTGATTTGCTGAATGGTTGCAATTACGCCATACGATGCCGTTGTGTGTTGAAAAAACAAGCAAGCTAATTAATTGGACACTTCAGAATGCTCATTCACTTCGAAACTTCTACCGCAAATTTACTAGGCTAGCTCATCTTTCTAAACGTTCAGGCACGAAGCGTGCCTCACATGCTAATCCACATGATGACATAGTGGGATGGTGCGGGGGCTTCGGCGCGCTGCGAAAGCTTTCGCCAATTAATTGAGATTTTACATCGCATCGATGTCTCGGGTGGCGACAGCGATGTTTCGGGGGTGTGGAGATCACATTTCCACGCAGCAGTTCGAAAGCTCACTCAGCAGACGTTTGGGGCTTCCAATCAGCAGGTATGGCGCAGTGTATGTTTTCATATGGAGGCGGTGATGATTATCCTTTAAACATAGCTTCTATTGAAAAAAGAAAGGAAGAACATGACAATGAGATCACACGCGTGATTAGTAAGCGCGTGTCGCGCTTTTCACAATAACTTTCAGTGAATGAAAGCCTCCGCCGAGTGTTTAGCAGGAACCTTTGAGAAATGCGAAAAATTGTTTTCTGGGACATGCTCTTGAGCTACATAGAAAATATGTAGTGTCAGAAAAAACGAAGTCTCCAGTGAACAGTCTAAGAAACACCTCTCCGCCTGTGCGGTATGACAAAACGAAATGATAGAGCGACGAATAAGGTTGGGAATGATTATGCACGACTTTGATGTGGAGAAAAAAGGCTTTAGAGCAATTGATGGCAAATCACGCTCCTCCTATTGCTTTAGGTCGCTTCCATCGCAGCCATCTCCATGAATTTACTTTGAAATGCCAAGAAATAGCAAGACGGGGCCATCCTGTGTCCGTAAGACAACTCGCCTCTCTACGCACAGGAGAGTCTGCATAGAAGAGCGCCAGAATTCCATCCTTAGGTTCATTTAACTGATTATATATTCTTGGGAATATCGGTTGCTCGCATTTCTCATTCATTTATAATCAGTGAATGAATGAAGAAATCAAGCAGTTAGTTGCCAACATTAACCACCTTATCCGAAACATTCAATTAGTCAGCTAATCAATCCATTGATTACTCGGTTAATCAATAAAGCAATCAATCTATATGGCAACAGCTGCTTTATCAGCAGCTACGTAGCGCTCCTTGTTCGCACTTATCAGCGTTGTTGCACAAAGAGAGCTGCATTACAGCATGTACCAATGGTCCAAAGTTCTCACCGCGTATGCTTAACATACACGTGCGTGAATAAAGGGAAAATCAGACATCCACCTGTTCGTAGCGAAAAAAAAAATGGCAGTGACAGAAGCCTGCTCTGCGTCAGGCTGCGAACAGCCCATGTTCTCCACCTTGCGGGTTTCCGCAGAACTACTACGTCATACACGTGTGTGTGCTTCAAATACTTGATTAAAAATTAAACTGTGGCATTTAAGGTCCCAAATTGCACTGTGCATGCTCAAGGAAGCGGTAGGTGGAGCACTCCAGATAATTTTGGCTACCTTGGATTTGTTTACGTGCACTCAAGGCAGGATACACGAATGTTTTTCGCATTCCGCCCCCGCCGGAATGTGGTCGGCGTTGCCGGGAATAGAGGCCGCATACTGGATAGTCGGGTCATGCAACATTAATGTTGAGTTAGCGGTAGAAACGCGAACAAGAACGGAAGTTCAAACAAGCATGACAAGGGCTAGCTTCAAATCCAAGATCAAAGCACTTGAGGGCCCCCGGAAGGCGAGGAGGGTTGGAGCAAAAGAGAAAAGAGAGGAGGGTTGGACGTAGAGCAGGAAAGTGTGCATGATAAACGCTCCTAAACCTTAAGGAACATAGGTTCTTGCGCGTGACTTTTGACACATGCATGGCCTGGTTGCCCCAAGGACGGAGCTCGAGAGAGAAGCTGGCTTCATTCGCCGATAGCTTCCGGACGCTTTAGGGCCCGTTAAAGTGGATGCCCCATTGACTCTCTCTTTCCGCTGTTCACTTTACTCTGAGAAAACCTGCTTCGATATTCTCCCCCTGCCCTCCAAGGGCTCTCTCAATTGAGCGTGGAACTTCTGGTGGCTATGCAAGCCAAAGTGCTTAGAATATGTATTGCCCTTTCCAGGAATATATGGGCTGTTGGCAGCCTGACGCAGAGCAGGCTTCTGTCACTGCCATTCTTTTTCGCACGCAAGGACCTCGCTCACCACATCTGCCACATCTACTGAGGCAGCTGCACTGCAAGCAGTAATCGGTTATATTTTGCAGCAAGGAGTCGGTAACCTAGTGCTTTTTTTTCAGAGACTCATGGGCGGCTCTGCAATGCCTGAGCTCACCATGTCTGCAACAACGGCTGGTAACTTATATAAATTCCTTTACGAACACTAACCTGCAGGCATATCCACAGTGTTATGCGTCAGCGGTTTCCCGCCTACTGTGGAATAGCAGGGGATTTCAGAGCTGGACACGTGACTGGAACTGCACACAGTGACTCGTGCAAGCTGATCCCGATACTAATTTGAAGAAGTGACGCAGTGGCGCTCGTGTCAGCCATTATGTGGCACACCTGTAGCATATGCTGTAGTGTGACTTCAAGCTCAGATACGGGGTCACGTGATAGTTTCAGCCGCAGGTGCAACTTTCTCATGCCACGTGGCACGTGATCACGACAAGTGTGATCCAACGCTCCTTCATCATGTCGCTTACGCAAGAAACTATTTACTTGAAGTCCGTTTGTCCAGAACGCCGTTATGTCGCGCCTGCGGTGTTGACGAGGACTTGGATCATTTAACTTGTGTTCGTAGTCCCTTCACAACCGTAAGGGCTGTTTTGAAATTTCGAGGAGCGCTTCAAACTTGCGACGTGCGATGCAATTATAGTGCTGCGGGATCTTGGTGGACAGTGTAAATTTCCAGAATCTCAAGTGGGTCTTAATAAAGCATTCATATGGGATTCTGTAAATCACTTTTGGTTATGTGCACTCGCGATAGTGAATGGTTGTATTGAGCTTGTGCTTTCCTTTAACTCAATTCTTTCATCTCTCGCCATCTTAACGCGAGAAAGCGTACCGGGCCTGGCGCTATGGCTATATATAATTGAACTGCCTTTCTCTCGCTGATTTGTCTTTCCTCTCAATTATGGTTTGTATAAAACGACACACACGACAATGTATAATGCCATGAGCTTCCAGCTACGGCCTTGTTTTCATTCTAGACCTTTAGTCGATCATGTGGGGACGTATTCTCAAGGCAAAGATTTTTTTCTTATCCAGAAGTCATCATCAGCGTTCTTTCTTTGTCAATCCTTTTTGTAATGATCAATTATTGCGCGAAGAGCAAGCATCACGGCAGTCATACCGCTTCCTTTTATAACACACTCCGAGCGTTTTAAAATAAGTAGGGAACTAAATTTTTGCAAGATTTTTACCTCGTTGTTGATGTCAAAGGCGCAATTGGCTATAGCCTCCTAGGAAGCAGGTGAGCTTTGCCAAAGAGAAACCAATGAAATTCTAAGGACATCAGCACATGCAGTAATACGTATGGTTCCCTGTAAAACAGGTGTCACAACGGAGCAGCACAGGAGAAAACCACTGTAGAGAAAATGACAGAACATAACAAAGCTCTCCAAAGGAAGGGAAGGTGCGAAAAATTCGGGTATTCCGCATTTCACTACAGAGCCTGTTTTTAAAATTATTATTATTATTATTATTATTATTATTATTATTACTATTTATTAAAATTATTACGCATGTGTGAACATTCGAAACTCCCGAATAACAAACGAAACAGTGAAACATACGATTCGATCTTCGTGTCTTATGGTTGCTATTCGAAAATTCGAATATTTTTCGTATATACTTTTCAAGTAGATCAAACCCTCAAATGCGCCGGAATAAACATAAAACTGCAAGAAACGTACGCTAAATTTTCGCCCCCGCGGGCAGGCATAGACATAAAACAGGAGAACTTGCGTAGTGGAGCAGGCTATGTCACTTAGGTAAGCATGTTTTACAGGCTGCATAGGGATCATTCGCACTCTCGAGAGCTCTGTGGACGCAGAGAAACTACTTGTTTGCTCCTAGAGCTCCATTCGCGCTTTTAGTAAACAATTCTTCGTAACGTACTATGCGAGCATTAAGAATACCGGGATGTCAACATCGTTTTGTACTAATTGTTGTAACGGCTATTCGTTGTTCGAAAACTATTCGAAATGTATTCAATATTATATTCGATTCGCTACTGGCACTGTCAGGTCTCAAAATCTCTATTCGCACACCCCTACATATCATAAACTTACCCTATTCATGGAGCTCGCGTAGCGGGACTGTTTAGTAATTGTCGACGAGATTATTGCTTTTCTACATGGCAAATACATGAATACATATATTATGACGAAATAGCGAACAAGAAGGAGAAAAACGAAGGGCTACCAACAAACGATGTTGTCAAGCACTTGAAGCATTTCTACACAAAAGGAACCGACGTAAATTATAAACTCTGAAGTTCTTTCTTCAACCGCGAACTACCGCGCCACAAAGCACTCTATACCGTTCAAAAACGCACAGCACCCAATTCATCTTCCTAGAATGTGAAACTCAAGCTTGAGGACCGTGTCAAACGGGAAAGAATTACAGTTTATCTCTTCAAGAGTGTCCCGGTTTCGAGAAAATCTTGTTTCGAAAATTTCCCTAGAAAAAGAAAATGTGAGCTTGTTGATGGCGAAAGCCTAGTTGTGTCAGCATCCGCCACGTTTCCCTGTACGAAAGAAGGCTCCCCTTATCGGCTGAAGTGGAAAGTCCCTGTCGGCCTTACAGGTTTTCTTGTTCCGAGGCGAAAGGTTTAAAATTTATGCGGCCATCACCGCGTCTTTTGGCCGTAAGCCTTGAGTATTCTGGTCTCAGGCTGCATAATATGGTTTCCCCGCCTGCCACTTCGCGAAAGCACTCTAAGCAGGTCTAAGCCAGCGCATAACTGTCGAGATCATATTCACTGAGCTTTATCTGAGAGGCACTGACTAAAATGTGGCATGTGTGTGCTTGCGAAAGCTCGTAAGCCGCAACGCAATCACTGTTCTCGTCGTCCCGTCGCTTCGCCGTGGTGGTGTCGTTGTTTGTTTAAAGCTGCGCTCGATGACTAGAAAGTGCTTTCAAGCGTGTTGAGCACTTCCTCTTTGCATTCTTTGTTTTTTTCAGCTGCAAATTGCCGTTTATTCTTAGAAAAAGCCTTGAGTTCTGTTTACGTTGCAGGTATTTGGGGACAAGCGACAGTGACAAAACACCTTCTCGGCGGACTTGTTTTGTTCTTTCGCGGTTTTAAAGCAAGGCGTCCTTTGTCTACCATGCCTCGATTTTGCATGGGTCGATCGGTCAGTCTGTCTGTCGCTGGTTCGCTGACCAAGTTGTCACCGAGTAGATTAAACCTCACTTTCGAAAATTCGCAGTTCCGCCCGAAAGGCGAAGCACAGATTGCGATAGCAAATTAGTAGATAGTTGTACGAAGTAGGGATAGTAGTTTTATCGCCCTTATTAACTTGTAAACATTCGCTTACTAACTAAATTAACAATCATAGAATGTGGAAGTGTGACTCAATGAGGACATAGAAGGAAACAGACACAGAGATAGCGCTGTCTTTGTATGTCTGCTTCTTTCTACGTCCTTGTTCAGTCGAGCTTCCACATTCTATCATGAATTCAAACCAACTAGCCCGTCAACGTGTTTTAACTAAATTAACCAGCACGGTGTCACGCGCGCACAGAGTAAACATGAATACATCTCGCTCGATGAGCGCGGAAACTCGCCGTGAAAATTCTGGAGCTAAGAATCGCGGCAGCAGCCGCCAGCCGATTGACCTGCGTGCATCTGTCGCTTCAGCGCAAACGAAACGCCAAACGCACAGTGCATGGGAATTGCTACCGGCATTACGCGCACTCGGCAAACATCGCAGATCGCTTTGAAGATGAGGCCCGCGCGGGTGTGCATTTTTTCCGCGTCGCAGATCGCTTTCAAGACATTCGAGCGCCGGGAACGCGTCCCTCCGGCGTCCGCCAAACGCGTCTACTAAGGCGTCCGCGATTCGCGTGGCCAACGCCGCAGTACCAGCCGCGGTTGTCTCCACTCTGGACGGAGCGGCGGGCGAGGAGGACGTCGAGGCACCCTAGCAGCCGCCGGAGAAGAACGCCCCTCCTCCGTCGACTGCCCTCCCTGCCTCCCGCGCCACGGGGGGGGGGAGGGGCACGTATCCGGGGCCTCGTTCCGGGCCTCGTTCGCCGGCTTACCCTCACAAGGTTTCACTCATACGAAACCTGGCGGCGACGGCTGAAATGCGCCTGTAGTGTCCCCAATCGCAATAAAAAAAAAACGCCTCCTAGTGCAGGCATTCCAACCTCGGTCCACTTACGACACAAGGGCACGTATAATTTTCTAATGCAAGTACCAACTGTCTCTTGAATATCATTCGATATCATACTGTTTCCTATACTATGGCCCATACCAACAACGCGGTATTGACCAAGAAGCGTGTCGGCCGGTTGGTAATCAGGATTATGACTTTAATGCAACGGCACCTTTTACATTCAATAAGCGAGCGGTACAATGGCACTCGACGACTACGACATAGAAATTCTTTATTTAGCCGCTACCCTTCAAGGTATTTACACGTGTTCGTGCTATGTTATATATTTGTGTTTCTTACAATAAACTAGAGCTGATAAACTACAAACGTCAACATGATCGTCGGACTTGCACAAGTTATCTTTCTCGTCCGCTGCATGTTACATAAACAGCCCAAAGCGGTTTTACTGTCGGCGACACGAAAGCCTATACACCTACATTTCTCATGCGACTGCAACGATAGATTTGTTTGACACACTGACTGAAGCCAACAATGCGCTCCGCTTTGTTGTTCACCGGTAAAAATTTGCTCTATTAAACGTCGGTGCGCACAAAGGCATTCTCATGCGTCTGAAGCGGGAATCGCTATCTCGGCTAGCATTGTTCGAGGTTTGACGCATGTGGTAGGTATTCAGACCCTGTCATCGCCATACCACCAGCGACATAGCCATGTCATGTCTCGGTGAATTCGAGGCGTGTTCCACGTGAGGTGGTAATACGACCCAGTAGATGTTTCTCCCGCGCGTCCCGTTTCCGGTAGCGTTTGTTTGTTATTTACAGTCTTAATGTTTATCTCTAGGCGACGACTGTTTGGGAATGACGCAGCCGGGTGGCTGACTGACGACTAATGCGCCAAAGCTGCACTGGCGTTACCATTTGTCCTGTAGTTTACCAGTGGCCACGTCCGTAGGCTGTGAATAAACAATACATGCGCAGTGGGTATCTGTAGATACACCGATTGCAAACTGCCCCATTGATACATCGAGATGATAAAGTTCAAATATATTCGCGTTGTCTTTTCACAGGAAGGGAAGCAACAATGAAACAGTTTTTTTCACGTTAGCCTGACAAAGTTATCGCTGTCCGCTTTTCACTGTAACGGTATAATCTTGGTGTCTACCCCCTCCCTTGCCCTATAAAAAAGATAAAGAAAACGCTCCGCAGACAGTTGCACAGTATTAAAGTGTCAGTCCTTGCATTGTCAGATTTATGTGTACGTAAGATAGTTCTGGAATGTGATAAATTAAACATTTATATATTTTGTTTTATATTTACATTGTTTTATTGGATCACTATTAATATTTCCTTCGATGGTAAGCGCTGGCTTAACTTTACCTGCAGATTGTATTGGTGACTTCTGTTAAAACAGCAAATAATGCTCAATGCGCGGACATATTTTGTGCGTGTTCATTTTATGCAGTTGGTTTTCTTGTAGTTATCGGGACTTTTGGTTGGTTTTTGGAAGGCACTTGACCAAGAAGTGGACGGTACATATTGTGACAACGCCAACTATCTCTTTGAGATGGTCACCGCGTGTTGATGACTATGGTTTCCCACTTTCGCACATACCCGCAATTGGAGATTGTCCAACTAAGTAAGGTCAAGTTGTCCAATTGATCCAATGTGGTTGTCCAACAGTTGTCGAATATGGCCAAGTTGTGACATACTATGACAACGCCAAGAGATGATCACCATGTGTTCATGATTATGATTTCGATACTATGCCACATACATACAATTTGATTATGATTATTTCCATACTTAGTCACATACCCGCAACGGGATTTGGCCGAGCAGCGGGTGGTACATACCATGCCACCAACTAGCTAATTGGTGTGATCACCGCCTGTCCATTATGAATAATATTTCCATACTGTGGTACATACCGATAACGGTGGATCGCGCATGAAATGCATGCGCATGTTGATAATGATAGTTTTTTGACTTCCATACAATGGCACATACCCACAAAGGACGATCAGCCAAGGAGCCACCGGCATATTTAAAGTAAATAAGAAATTAGGAAATACAAGCCAATAGAAGATTTGTCACATTTCGTAACAGGGGTGAGCAAATGCGCATGCGCGTGTCAATTTCTTTTACGCCAAGGAGAAACGAATGAAGCGGGCAAATTTAGAGCATTTCATACGCCGCTTCATAAAAGTTTCGCTTCCCATAGATTTCAAGATGTTCGTTGGATTTGCATTATTTTTTTATCGTTTAGCGAACACAACTGTAATTTTTACTGAGAGAAAGCAGCGACGCTTACCTTTCACTTAACGATCGTATATTTCCTAACACTATGGATGGCACAACTTCGCTCTTCTAGCTATATTGCTTCAAAGCCACACATTATGCGGCAACAAATCATAGCCTATAATTAGTGAACAAATAAAATTCCATATTCATCAGTGGTGTTACTAAGTTCGGCAACTCTCTTTTTTTCAGAATAATCTAAACTAATAAACGACCGCAATGCAAGAAACCAGAACAGTTAGTGATTCAAGAAAGTAAATCCACAGCGCGGAAACTAGACGACACTAAGGATAATATATATATATATATATATATATATATATATATATATATATATATATATATTACGGCATAACCAACCTCCTGATTACTGTCAAGTTTTTTAAAAATATTTTTTGATTATATGGAACTTAGGAGATGTCGTTTTTAACTCGAACCGGCTACTTTTCATATAGAAATATGAAAAAAAAATTTGTCTAACGCATTGAAATTAAAATTCAACTCTAGCTCGCAATTTCACTAAGTCTAGGCGCATAAGTACGCAAATGCCACGCTAAAGCTGGAAGTCAACTGAGAAACACGACAACACAAAGTGCAGTCACATATGCGCACTAAAGTAAACGCAAAGTCAGGCCACTTAGCTAGACTAAAATCAGTGCACATAGAAAATAACGGACTACATTCGTATGAAGTAACACAAAAGCAGGCACTAGATTGGCCAGAGTCGGATAAAAGGAAAACATAGAATGAACTTTGAATCTTTGAAGGGCCAGTAACGCTCGTCTTTGCAATGAGTATGTTGGCCAAGGACCTAAAATGCTCCTGAAGCTGAATGCCCTGCGGTCTAATTCCCCTAAATCACGTGCTAGACATTGTCCGTGTGTGTCGTTTCACGGACATTTTAACAGAAGATGATGTACATCCTAATCCGCGTGGCCACAAGTGCATGCCGGACTATCAGCTGTTGAAATCTTTTGCAGAAAGTGTTTTGTGTACGCGGTACCGACACGCAGACGGTGAAACAGCTTTTCAATGTCTTCGGTTGTGTTCAGTGCGGACGTCATTTAAAATTGTTGCGAAAGGTCAATGTGAAATAAATCTGAAGATTTCGAGTTGTGATTGAACGATGTCGCTTAGCAACCATAGGCAGAAGCCTGTCTTAGTATGTGCCGCAATTCGCCTTGTGTTATATAGAGATCATATGTGGCGTTTCTAATATGCGCTTCTCCAGATGCCTTGTCCTCTGCAGCATTCCCTGGGTTATTGCATTGGTCAGGTATCCATTGGAACAATATTGTGCGCTTCTTTTCACTTGCTTTTGTTTTGAGAATTGCTAGTGGTACCAAGATGTGACTACAAAGCGGCCTACGAGTCAAAAAAGTTGATCCACTGTTTCCATTTTTACACTGAAGTCATGTACCGTAACAAAGACAATTTTGCAAAAAGCTCTGTTGTAGTTGACGATATCGTGTGAGACCGCTGGAACGTCTTTATTCGGCTCCATTCTGGAATGACGAAGACAGCTGTAGAAAAATTTGGTTGACAAGAAGCATCTCCATACGCTTCAATATCACTACGGTAGCGGAAGTATATCTGGCATAACGCTAATCGTTGTGCTGCTATCATAAACATGTCTTGTTTGCGAATAATTCCTTCAACCGAAAGTTTCATTTTCGGGGCGACGAATTGCCATGGAGGGTAGGAAATATCCGAGGTACAAAATTCGTGATGTGGTAGCTGACGTTTGTGCGCCTAAAACACCGCATTGATGCTCGTCCTCTCTCTCTCATAAAGTGCAATTAGTAGTGAGATCCTTCTGTGCTGCACTGAAACGCGAAATATGCGTCCACAGGTTTTAACCTTCCTCACAGTAGGACATTGATGACGACATGCCTCTGCATTTACTAAGGAACTTGAAGTTGCTCTAGGCAAGCCTACGCATGCCAAAAGGCTCCTAGCTATTAATAGTTGAAGTTGCTCTTAGTATTAACGGGAGATTCTGTGCAGAACAGGTGAAGAATATGCTATCTTTTGCTTTATAAGTGTATTATGTACTTTTAGTAGGGATGAATCCGACCCTCCCGATACCGTGCCTTCCACGTGGCGAAGAACATTTATTATTGAGTTTATTTGTTCTTCGAGGGCTTTATTGTGAGAGAGAGAGAAATAGAAGAGAGGAAAGGGAGGGAGGTTGACAAGACGCATGTCCGGTTTGCTACCCTGCACTGGGTAAAAGGCATGGGGTCGAAGAGAGAGAGATAGAAGATAGAGAGAGCACAGTTTCGTGCACATATGAAGGTTCGCACCGAGTTTCAAAGATATCAAGAAAGTACCTTGTATAGTATAACTCCCAGAAATTTGTGTTGTTTTACTATGTCTAAGGGTTGTTCCTCAAGACAAAGTTGAAAGTCCTTTGACATCCTCTTGGGAAGGGTAGCACAGCCGTCTTACTACAAGACAGTTCCATTCTTCGTTCGTTTAAGAATTTGTCCACAATGTTTAGACCTTCCTGCAAGGTTGATTGAGCAAGTCTGGCACATGAACTCGAGGCCCAAATACAATGATCATCCCCATATATGAAGTAGTGTAGTGCAGGAGGAAGTCTCTAAGGTAAATCAGCCATCACACAGTTAAAGACAAACGCATTTAACGCACTGCCATTGCATGTATGCGGATGTGCTTGTGCATGCGCCTTCGCATGTGCATGCATATGCCACATGCATGCGCGAAATACGTCATAGAAACTGTCAACACTAATGTGAACAGCATCCGCGCTATGTAGCGACATATCATATTTCTGAAGTCACCATAATTTGCCATCGGCAGTAGCCATTCTGAAACTTCGGTGTCTTCGCCTATATGCGACATTCATCGGCATCGTCTCTCTCAGCTATAGCACTCGGCTTCCAAGATCGCCCATAAGCATGGTGGCAGCACGATGATTCTATGATGACGAGGTAGTGACACTGAGTTGATGACCACAAGGGAATGACGTCAGTGGAACCACAAATATGGTATGACGTCGACGGCATGACGACAGTGATATGGAGATTCCTAATAGATGATGGCGGTATAACGATGACATACTGACGACGACATGAGGAGAAGGAGATGACGACCAGTGTACGATGACAATGGAGTGATGGCGACGGCGTAAGAACACACGGAGGACGAAACGGTAATGACAACGATGGCAAAACTACGATGGCATGATGATGACGGCATGACGAAGCTGATGCATGTTACCGACTGCCCGACGACGACGCAATGACGACGATCGCATGACAACGAGATGACATGACAACGAAGTGATAGGACAACGATATAGTAAGACGACGATGGAAGGGCGACAGTGGCATGAGAGTAAAATGATGAAGTTAGAATGATGACCATGGAGCGACAGCAACTAGATCGACAGTGCGACAGCAACAATGGTGTGACAGGAAATCCGTGATGACGATGGGATGACGATGGTATGAAGAGAATGGGATGACAGCGAGTGTGAGATGTAAACGACGTGAAGAATACCTCATCACGAAGCATGTATGAAGACGATGGCGTGACGATGGTGACATGACGAGAGCCAGATGACGAAGCTGAAGGTACAGTGATGGAATCACGACGGCATTCCGACGGCAGAATGACAACCAAGCATGACGACTATCACGATGATGGCACGACGGTGACGACGTGGCACTATGGCATGACGAGAGTAGGATGACGAACCTGAATTGACGACAATTCAATGGCCCCGACGGCATCATGGCCAGTAGCACGCACTTAGTGGCCCAAGCTATTAGACAACTTTGGCCATGGTGTCGGCGTGTAATGCGCAACAAAAAAAAAGCATGATGAGAGTCACGTCACGAAGCTGGACTGATGACGATGGATCTATCGCGATGGCATTACGACCATGAGCAAGAAATCTAGTGACCCAAGCTCGTAAACAAACTGGGTCACTAGACCTGCGTACGAGGACCGACGGACGGACAGACAGACACAGGCAAACAGATAGATAGATAGATAGATAGATAGATAGATAGATAGATAGATAGATAGATAGATAGATAGATAGATAGATAGATAGATAGATAGATAGATAGATAGATAGATAGATATCCTCAAAATGCCTTAAGTAGGCAAATAATGCTAACCGCATTAAAAAAATTAAGAATGACGGTTCTCCTCAGCACCGAAACGACAATGCAGGAACGCATAAACGGATAAATAAGAGAATCATTAATTTCGTTTTACCTGCTAAAGAAGTCTTGCCGAATAAAGTTTGCGTTTACTTGATGCAAAAATAGATTGTTAACAATAAAAAGGAATAGCAAAGATGCAAACAAGCGCTCCTACTGGCATCGATAGTCTACCACAAGATATTTTCGTATGTTCCGGAAACTTTTGCTGACAAAAGAATTCTAGACCATCACACTAAGTTGAGCCTTTCGTTCGTTTTGAACGCGACGTAATTACTGTTTGTTCGGAGAGTACATCACGGAAAACCAGTGCGGTAACTGCAAAGCTTGTCTTTCCTTTGCAAATCTCTTCTGGCCTACCGCAATTCCATTCATGGTAATAGTGGTGCCACTGTTCTCGCTTCAGTGAACAATAGCAGACTGTCCAGTGTGCCTTGAATATACTGGATGATAGGCCATTTACAGAAACAAAGGTCTTGGTAACCTGGCCTCAAAGCTCATCATCCCAGAATGTTATTCGAGCTCTTCCGCAGTACCTGAAGGTGACAGACTTGAGTGGCCGATTATTTATATGCTGGATTTGGCTTAGTGCATGTGAAAGTGCGATCTAGACTCATGTCATCTCTCTCTCCCTCTTTCTTTGAATCTCCCATCCCTCTCTCCACGTGTAGATTGCGAACTGGATAAAGTCTGATTAACCTTCCTCTATTCACTCTCACTCTCTCTCTCTCTTTCTCTCTCTCTAAAGTTTCCGATTTTGCAGAATTAAAATTAGCCAGTAACCTTAGTTTAACGTTCATCTCAAGTGTACCTTCAAAGAAATCGAGGACAGTATAGTACAAAAAGGCGAGCGAGGCAGACCACTTTCCGTGTCTGTTTTTCTTTTTCTTTTTTCTATCTTGTATTCTCGGTTTACATTCATGCCACCGTGTATTTAGTGCAACAATATATCATGTATTATATTCACGGTACCATGTATTCAGTATACAGTAGAACAGCACGAACTGCGCTATGTAGAAGTTTCATTAGGCCTAGGATCACCGCCCAAAGTACGAAAGAAAGAGAAGGACAGGCGAAGTGTTAGAACATGCCAAGGTGGCACCGTGTATTAGAACACAAACGCGAATAGAAAATATTACACTTAAGGTTTGGATGAAGAATCGAAGAAACTTTTCGTAGTATCCAAGTGCTGCGACTATTTTCCGTGCTCGTAGCTATACAACCGGAAAAGAAACCAAACCGTTCCAGCTTGCAACTTGGTAATCTACACTAAACTTTCTGAAAAAGCCACTGCGATGTGTTATGCGAACTTTCTTTCACTCCTTTTAGTTGAGGAATACGCTTCGTAAAAGTTAGGTAACAGAATGCTTTTCATGATAAGAAACATGAAGCGCGATGCTATTGCTCATGGACGCCGTAATTCAACCTACGCGGTTGCGTTAGCCAGCCCAATCCTTGTTTCCGAAGCCCTGATATTCAGCAGCGTAGCGGAGCCCAGCGAAGGAAGTCGGGAAGCGGAAATAGCTCTTTACGCGCACATTTCGTTGCCCGCGACCACAGTCTCATTGAAAGGCGAGCGCGTGTTAATTGTGACGTTTTTAAAACAGGTGCCTTTCCCTCCACTCTCTTTTATCTAAGCGGGTGAAAACAGCTTCGTCGCGTTCCAATTCGTCTCTCTCTCTCTCTCTACATGCCAGGAGATTAGCGAGCGGCATTCCGGAAGCCTTAATTAGCCTCATTAAAGTCCCGCGTCCCGGCTCCGTCAAAGCTGGCCAACGACGTCTGTTCCAGGGGAAAACACGTTCAGCGAATGTGACGTCACTGTCTGCGTGGGAGTCGCGGAGGCGTGATATGTCGTCCCGGCACAGTACTTTGCCAGCTTATTTAATATGGCGAAAATTTCGTGGGTCTTCCATGTTCATTCCTCTAAAAGCCCACGATAGGCTTCGAAGGCCTATACGCTATCTCGCTGGCATGTGGCTTCGTCGGGGGCAGGCGTACGCCAGGAATGCTATATAGGCTTCGACGGCACAACAGAGAAAGGGCCGTTTTGTGCCGTCTGCTCGGCAGCCAGGCAGAGAAAAAGAAGAAATATGATCTTGTTACGCACGCACTTCAGGAGGTATTTGCGCATGGCGAGTCGCTTCCGGTCGGAAACGTTGCTGACATCTCACAAAAGGCTGGATAATTTGATTACAGAATATAAGCATCAGCTATAGAAGTTCAAGAAAAGGTAACCAAAAGGCCGGATAACTACAAGAAAATCAACTGTACAAAAGATACACCCACAAAAAGTCTTAGCGCACCCAGCACTTGCTGCTGAAGAGCAGTCACCTATACAATCTGAAAGTTAGGCAAGTGCTTAACACACACATAAAAAAGTGAATAGTCAATCAATAAACTAAATGAAATATATAAATAGAACAACTAATTTATCAGATTTCAGAGCTTTCGTACCTCCACATAAATAAGACAAAGCAAGGACCTACACATCAATGAAGTGCATACGTCGGTAGAGAGTTTTCTAAAAGGCTATCAATATTAAACACCGTTACACATAGAAGTAGACAACCATAGCTTTGTCACGCTAACGTGAAAATGGCTGGTTCCTTGTTACTTGACTTTTTTGCCAAAGGACAACGTTAAGACTTTTGAACTTTGTAACCTGGCTGCACCAATTCCACAGCTTGCAATCGGCGCACCTAGGTATAGTTATTGAGCATGCATTGTTCATGGACTGCCTAAGGGTGTGGCCACGGGTAAACTATAAGACAGTGGGTAACGCCGACGCAATTTCGGCGCATACATCGTCCGTGAGTTCTGCGACTGCATCGTTCCCAAAAGGTCGTTGCCTACACATAATCAGTGAGACTGAAAATTACAAACAAGCTGTACCGGAAACGGAAGGCACGGAAGAAACGTCTAAGCGATCGTATTACCGCGGCCCGTGGAACACGCCTCGAATTCGCCTTGACATGACATTGCTACGTCGTCGGGTGGTATGGCGATGACAGGGGCTGAATGCCTGCCACGTGCGTCAATCCTCGAACAATGCTGGTCGAAAGAGCGTTTCTCGCTTCAGACACATGAGCGTGCCTCGGGGTGCGCCGACGTTTAATGGAGCAAACTTTTAGCGGTGAACGACAAAGCGGAGCGCATTGTTGGCTTCAGTCAGTAAGTGAAACGCGTCTACTGTTGCGGACGCATGGGAAATGTAGGTATGTGGGTTTTGTGTCACTGAAAGGAATACCGCTTCGCGTCAGTCATGTAGCATGCAGCGGACGAGAAAGAGAAATTATGCAGGTCCGACGGTCATGTAGAAATCTTTCAAGCGAAACTATTGTGAAGTGGTTTATTACATGTTATGCACAGCTTAATGGGATGCATACAGTTGTATCTATTATTGCGTTACCTCTAACCTCGTTGAAGTCCTGTATCCATGATTTGAACCGCGTTCATCACACTGCAATGTATTGTTCAGGAGCGCATTCAACACATGTCCTGCGCCTTCGAGGAGCGAGGTGCAATGATCCGGAGCAGATCACCGTCGGTTGCACTATATATGTATAACGTGGTTTAAATCATGGATCCGGGACTACAAAGAGGTGCGACGTAATGATGTAGCATTTCTCTCCCATTTACCACTAGTTGAACAATGAATATTTTTTTCATTTTTATGCAACGTGTAATCGCATGTAATGTTCATGCACTACACAAGTCATAGCGCAAAGTAATAGTCATAGCGCGAAGTTCATGCAATGTTTATCCTTACGAATTGCAGTTTTCACAAGCTATGCCGAACTGCAACCACGAGTTCAGGCAAATACAGAGAGGTGGGCGACGTTGGATCGCTGTCGCGTGAGGAATGGTGAGGAGAGCCATACACAGATTGTAGAACGAGACAGATAAGAAATATACTACTTATCCCACAACACGTAGGCGTAAGTTCATTTTAGGGTTCCATATGGCCCATCAGAAACACCGAGAAATGGGCGACGGCGCTCAAATCGGACGTTAGAGAGACGAAGAAAAAAAGGCTCAAAGAGGATTACACCCCACAGATTGCGGACAGCCGTCGTCTGCTTAGGTGGAAAGTTCACAAAAGTAGGGAGCGTCGTCTCACAAAACAGAAATGGAACCGCAACCTCAGAAGGAGGATTGTGAGGCCTAATAAGGAAATCGAAGATTACACTTTCAAATTATGTGAACAAAATTGGGGCAACAAGTGAGACGAAATGAAGGGGAGCATGAACCTCTCCAAGACGTGGAGCATCCTCCGGCACTTGTTGGACCCCGTAAGCTCGAAGACTCAATCCGGTATAGGATCGGTAAAAGCGAGGCACGCGTTCGAAGGGAACGATGATTATTTCATGAACAAATTAATTCAGACGTACGTGGGCGAAACATCGCGAACTCCCCTTCCCGACTATGGTGGAGCGCCTATAACGAGGCGCTGGACGCCCCCATCACAGAAGCTGAAATGAGGGCAGAGATCGTGAGACTTAAAACGAAGTCGGCTCCGGGCCCTGACGGGGTAACGAACAAAATGGTCAGGAACTTAGACGATGACTCCATTAGGTATTTAACGGAGTACATGCATGAATGTTGGAATAATGGCGAGCTCCCACAACAGTGGAAGACGGCAAGCATTATTTTAATGCTGAAACTCGGGAAGCCTCTGCAATTGGCAAACTTACGGCCAATTTCCTTAACTTCATGCGTGGGGAAATTGATAGAACACGTCTTCCAGAGCAGACTGATGGGCTTCATGGAGCAGGCCGATCTGTGGCCACATGAGATGGTTGGGTTCCGACCTCACCTGTGTACGGAGGACATCATGCTCCAAATCAAACATGATATAATAGACTCAAGGTCTAAAGATGCAAAAGCCATTCTGGGGCTTGACCTCACGAAGGCTTTCGACAACGTAAAGCGTGAGGCGGTCCTGGAAGGGCTGAATAAGATTAATGTAGGTACCAGGACATATCGGTACATCAGAGACTTCCTGACGGGAAGAACTACCCGCATGAAATTCCAAACGCTGAAATCCCCCACAATTGAGCTATAGGGAATAAGGGTACGCCCCAGAGATCAGTGCTGTCTCCCCTACTTTTCAACGTGGCTATGAGGGAACACCCCGAGCAATAGGCAAAGCTGAAGGGGTTAACGTTTAGTCTATATGCGGATGATATCACCCTCTCGGTCAACCGGGGAAGTGATTAGGCCGTCGAAAGCCTGCTCCAGGCCGCCACCGACATCATAGTCTATTACGCGGCCGAGATAGGCCTAGCGTGCTCGCCACAGGAATCAGAATTGTTTATATAGAATCCGAAGCACTTAAGGTGCAAGGCACCGTCGGAGATCATAATTAAAGTGGCGGGTAAGGAGGTATCAATTCTCAAGAAAATCAGACTCATGGGCCTGATTCTCTAGTCGCACGGCCATAATGGCGAGACAGTCAAGAGGCTGCAGGATCACGCGATACTGACCCTGAGCCTAATTAGACGGGTGGCCAGCAAAGGCCCAGGGTTAAAGGCGAAAATTTTGATTAAGCTAATACAGGCGTACATATTCAGCCGGGTGAGCTACGCAACGCATATCTCGATTTGAAAGCGGTGGAAAGAGAAAAGATTTATTCTCTATAATGAGAAAATGCGTAAAAAGAGCGCTGAGGCTGTCCATGTCCCCATCCACAGAGAGACTGATGGCTATAGGGGTGCACAACACATGGGCAGAACTGGCAGAAGCGGTGCGAACATCTCAAATTGAGAGACTTGGCGCCACGAGGACAGGAGAAGCCCATATCGACCAAAGTTGGAATAAATCCGGATAGGCCGGGGCCCCACCCAACAGGTGGAAGTAGATAGTCAAGTAAGAAAATATCTGATTCCGCCCCCCTCCCCTGCCAGAAAACATGCACCCTGAACATAACAAAGACAGGAGGGAAACACGAGCCGAAACATTACAAATTAGATTCGGCGAAATTTCGGAAAATGAGGTCGCCTATGTAGACGCGGCGGGAGGTAGCGGCAGTTTTACGGTGGCAACGGCCGTCAGCAGCCGGGGTAATCCCGTGACAGATGCCACTAGGCGCGGGCGGAGCATAGAAGTTGCCGAGGCAATTGCGATCGCCTTAGCTTGCGTTGGAACGAACGCGAAATTTGTGATCAGTGACAGCAAAACTGCCCTACACAATTTTAGCAAGGGAAGGATCTCTCCCCTAGCGGCCAGAATCCTAGGCCAGAGAACGATAAGTAGAAAAATTCAAATAATTTCGACTCCGGCGCACGACGCCGTGCCCGACAACGAGGCGGCTTACGAGCTGGCTGGAGATCTCTACCGCCGAGCGGCTACATGACCCATCGATGACTGAGGGAGTGGAGAGCGCATGCTAAAATAGGGGGAGATCACGCAGCATTATAGATTCAATCGTAGATCGGTATCCCCGCCACATCCGAAATTAAACAACCGACAAACAGTAGTGTGGAGACGACTGCAAACTTATACGTATCCGCACCCGGTTATGGCGAACCACATGTCCACAGAGGCCAGGAGCGATAGGTGTAATCTTTGTGGGGCGAGAGGGGGTCGCTCGACCACATAATGTGGGAATTCCCGTACGCTCCTGGGGGGACGCATAATATTGGAAGTAGAGACACCTGGGAGACCCTGCTGCGCAGCTCGGACGTTGAGCGCCAGCTTCGGCTCGTCCAACTGGCTGAAGAGGCTGCTCGGACCCAAGATCTCCCAGCCTGCATCTGAGGCGGCGGCACTCGCCCCCTGACCTGCGTGTCAGGGGGTGGGTAGATCACCTTATCCGATGGAGAATAAAGTTTATTCTATCTGTCCATGTGTCCTGTGTCACAGAGCCACGTGCCCATTCGGGGGGACTGACGAGGAACGGGCACCTACGCAGTGGCCCGAAAATGGAGGTAGGTCAAATTGAGGAAATCTTAAAGTAAGCATTCAATAGAACGTGCTGTTTCATCAAAAGATGCATATATATATACATATGAGGTGAGATATTATGCGTGCACGTTTCACGCTGTTATTTATTGTTTAGCAACGAACAAACGGAAAAACTAAAGTGCGCGCTCTGGCATCGCTTTGGATGTCAACACCAATACCCAGTGCTTATTATACGCCGCCTGCTGCTCATTTGTGCTCGATACATATGCATTTCATTTTGGGTCGTTGTGTGCGACAAACTGCTTAGAGTGGTCGCGGTGCATTAGGACCCTGCTTGTCTTCGTCTGGGTTCTGACGAAGGGAAGACCCCATTACCGACCACTGCTCGTCACGTATAAATCATAGCTGCTAGAAATAGCTTCTATGCACAGCGGATAGGCACATGTTCTGGAACCACGTTTGAAACCACGCTGAACCATAAAACAAATTCCAGGATTGGCGAGAGCGTCGTACGCTACGAGACGTCGTTCCATTTATTTAACGTAAATATCGCTTATAAGGATGCCATCAGAAGTCAAGTGCCCACGTCGAAACGTTCTCTGCAGCCTGACAGGTCACTCGTTCAGCCACCACTGATGACGAAGTCTCGAAGCTCTCTTGAACCATTCTCTTGTTCAGCTTTATGTAACACTAATGTACGATCGGTGATGCTAAAACGCAATCGAATTTAAGACGAAGGGATGGACATCAACAGGGGCGAAAGTGCTAATGTACTAAGGGCGTAATACTAATGTACGATCGGTGATGCTAAAACGCGGGAAAATTTGAGATGAAGGGATGGACATAAATATTGGCGAAAATTATGTGACCTTCTTTAAAACGAAGCGGCCATAAGCCCGCCAATGTGTGCCCTTGGTGCAGTATACTAGAGTACACAGCCCACTTAATCTGCTCTTGCAGTCTTTCGGCATTCCGTAGAACTGCTCCGATGTGCACTCTCAGTGCAACTCGGGGGTAAAACCCTCGGCCACTTCACATACTCGGAGGTTATGGCGTTGCACTGCTAAACGCGAGCTCGCGGGATCAAATCACGGCGGCGGCTGGCACATTTCACTGAAGACAAGAATGCGAAAACACCTATTTATCGTGCACCTTGCGCGCGTCAAATACCGCAAATTGATAAAAAATTAATCCAGAGTTTCCTACTACAGCTACCCTCATAATCATTTGCCAAGTAAAACCCAAGATTTTAAGTTATTTTTCGTGCACTCAGACCGCGGGCTAGTACCGCCTTTAGGTCCCATGACACGGAAGTGGTTTCAGCACTACCGCGACACATTGCTCTCAACGAGATACTTGAAGTAATCTAGTATATCGCATGTCGTAGCTCGCCGTATGGTGTCCTTTTGCGTGTGTCACGTGTACGTGTGCCCTATGCATCTACGTTGTCATTGTTTTGATCGGGATAAGCATGATATGCACCGTGCCAGCATGTCTGCTCCACTTTACACTTAGAAATTTCTATAGCAATGTCTCTGACGTTGAAAAATTACAGCAGCTCAAACGAAAAATCAATGAATTTAACAAGACGATAAAGAAAATCCACGTAATTGTAGCTTGGATTGCCGAAGTCCAGAGAGCTACCAAATCTACAGAAATCATCCAATTCGTTTTAGTGCTTGTCCTTGCGAAAATAAATGGAAATCACGACGCTCATGCCAGTGGGCAAAAGGGCTGCCACTGGCATGACTTCCAGCCAATGATGGAGCGCTGTAAGAAAGTACGTTCGGCATCCCAAGTTGAATTCTGTGACCGGCCAGCGAACTTGGCTAAGATTTGATGAATCGCCGGCAACGATGCTCAGTCAACGTCATCGGCTTGGCCGGAACAATACCACGCTATGTGGGTGAGGCGACTCAAGAAAGTCGTGCGTCTGCGCTCGCCAGCGATATACCCGTATTTTTTTTAGTTTTTTATTTAGGCAGATAAACTGAAGCAGTTGTTTTTGGTATTTTAGGTCGCAGCGTGCCCTTGTGGTTGCTCATAGGATACAGTGGCTCTGCAACCTTAACGACTGGGCCTCTGAGAGTGCTTTTTTTTTATTCGATTCGCAGTACATCAGTACGAAGAGTACGCGCAAGTTTCATCAATAGAACAAGAAAATGCCTGCATTGCTTCCGATAAAAGTGTTCCTCAAGGGCGCAGCGAACGGGACGTCCTAAAAGTGGGTGACCATGTTAGTCCTGGCTTACGGCAGACACCTGAGGTGGAACTTCGGAAAAGTATACTTTAAAGCGAATAGCTTTGTTTGGCTACTCTTCCTTTTTTTCCAGTGAGCGATTCACGGTTGTTAAACTTTCACCACCTATACAAAGGTGTCTGTGCAAAGTCCTCGTGCTCTAGCGTAAGTGATTTGTAAGGCCAGGTCATCGCCGAACGCCTACCATTACATGTGTTGCCGTGCCTTAGCATGGGGCCCATCAGAAGGTGTAAATGCTGTGGTGGAGCGCTTGGGAAGGACTGCCCCTCCTCATCACCCGTCGCCCCCTCCAAATGGGGTGGCTACGAGAGAGGGCTCCAGTGACGGGAGAGGAGGATGGCACTCGCCTTCCGCGGGCGCTCGCACCGCTCCAGACAACACACATTAAAAATGTGCGGTGGCAGGTACCAGGCCTGTCACAATGCTGGCACGGTCCATGGGATTGCAGGCATCGCAGCTCGATGCGTGCAATTAAAGACGGTCACCAGCATACTTGTAGCATGTGGTATACGTATACATATAAACTGATTTGTCGTTTGTGTGTTGTCATCAGCGGTACGAGCGACGGCGTGGAAGGCATCTGTCCTCCTCCTTTCCCGGCGCTGGCACCATCTCTGCAACAGCCCGGGTGGGAGAGCAGGAGGGCTGTCGCAAGCACTCCAGCGCTGCTCTCTCTCTCTCGTGGACAAGATACCACGTTCAAGAAAGCACTGACGGTGACAAAAAGAGACATTCGCGTTAAAGGCTACAGTCACCTGATTTGAGCGATTCCTTTGATGTACCTGCAAAGGCAAAGTAACCTCATGGAAATTTAAGAAAACATTAGGCGCAGGGCTTGTGGTCAAGAAATTGACGCGTCATTTATTCTGTGACTTTCATACTGATGATACTTCATTGCAACAGACTTCTTTTTGTTCGTGAATTTAGGTTGACACTGAAAATGCATGTTTCGATTCAGTGAATCATTCAAATATATTTGCTGTGGGAGTGGTGCCGTATTCCCAATGGTGAAATGAAGGAAGGTTTTTTTTTTTATTATTACAGGGCTGGCGGACACGGTATTCTTGTGCGTTCTTGAGGCATTTTTAGTGCGCTTTGTGCCACTATGGCTTGGTTCTCGTGGCGTTTCAATTTTTATTGCCCGTTGGAGCATATGAGTAGTCGTCTCCTCTGTAAGGTTACATCTGTTCACACGTATTATTAACAGAACAAGAAAAAACTAATGGATAAGATTGAATACCTATAATGCGAATGTTAGGCGGTCATATCTGAATGGATTAGCCGTTTTTCAGACATATTATGTCGGTTCATGGATATCGTCCAATCATGATAAAGACAAAAAATATATTCAAGCAAAACATATAATAGCTGCTGAACATTCAAACGTTACTGAGAGATTTGTTCTTACCAGATAAGAACTTCGTCATGTGATATACTTATTTAATTTATGTCACTCATCGTAAGTACTTCATCTCGCTTATTTTGAGGCCTTTAATGGAAACGCAGATGATCGTTACGATATATATACATATATATATATATATATATATATATATATATATATATATATATAACATGCATTAGTCTAAAAAATCGCGCATAGAATCGAATCCGAAATTTCATTTGTTTCTCACTGCCTAAATATACTATGCACTAAAATATCTATAAGTCACTGCAGTTATTGAGTGCTATAGTAGTAATTGGTCAGAATACTAGCACTGACTTGTAGCTTTGCTTTATCACCTGATTCCTCCCTCTTCATTCGTTTGCTTCTCCAGAGACCTTCACGCTTGCGCAGCAGCAGGCCGCAGCCATGCTCCTGCAGTCGACCTTTCCCATAATTAAGGTTTTTCTCTGCCGAGAGCATCTATTAGCGTTATACTAACGAGTTATAATACTAACGAGCGATAATGCATTGTATAGTATCGCTTGGAGAAGTTGTTTCTTGACAAGGTTTACAGTCCCAGAAAAACATAGGCGCCATACTAAGCAGACTCTGAATAAATTATAACCAGTGGCGCCATTCGCATGGTAGCCGCGGCGTGGTAAGTTAGCGGATTATCTCCCCCCCCCCCCCCGCCCCCTCAGGAACACGATCGTCGGGGTGAGGAGTCGAACCCACGTCCCAAGGCGCTCAGCAGCAGAACGGCATGGCCGCTGAGGCACAGCGACGGACTCGCCGCGCGATATAATCACGCCAGAAGAAAACAGAGAAGCTCCTTTCATGTTGCTCGTATAGTTACGGACGCAGTTCCGGCATCCTCCACACCCTTACAGCAGGGATGTCGGGGCAGCTGATTCAAACCGAATTTTTTATCAGGAGCCCCACGGCTTTCCATGCGCCACTCAAGGAAGAGTGTCGCATGGCTTTGCAACTGTTCATTAATTTACCGTTTATTCTTAGTTTTGCTTCATAATGTTGCTTATATTGATCCTTATAGCTAGCTGCAACTTTCGGGTTCGGTCTATAACAGCTCAAGCGTCTCTATCTGAAGCAGGACACCTTGCCTGTGGCAGACCTGACATGTTCCGTTTCCTTGATATGCGTGCACTTTTGTGCGCAGGGAAATACAGGCCTGTATGTGACGGGAAAAGAGCTCTTTTGCGTCTGGCCATTATTTTTTTGTCTTTTTAAATATGTTGCGTAAACGCCACGCCAGACCAAAGTTTATGGCGAAAGGCAAGCTGTCGCCATAGCCTTTCATAGTTAGACTAATTTGCTGTTATTGCATTTGCTATTTGCCTTGGGTTTATTTTTTACACAGTTTGCGAAAGCGAAGCTGTCGCAATTGGTATAAGCACGGAAAACTAGACACTCACAGTTTTTTCCAAAAAAAGAAGTTACCTACTGCATGGTAATGAGTTTTTTTTTTTCATAAGCTCTAATTGAATATCATTCACTTTACGAGTCTACAGGAGCACCTATCGTTTACTTGGCAAGTTGGAGTCATTAATCTCTGTACAAAGTTGCGAAACCAGATATCGTCATTAATCTCCAACCATGCCAAGATACTGGCGGGACGCCGTGCCTAAACGTTGTGGTAGTAGTAGTCAAAACGTCTTTATTATTGAGGGTAAAATAAATGGATATAGAGTGCCTGAGCCTATTCGTTTGAGGACTTCGCGGATACGTTGAAAAGACAAAAAGAAAGAAGAAGAAAAAGACACTGCATAATCAATGAACATCTTCATGTTATCTTGTGATATCTGTGATGTTGATATGCAAATGAACACAAGTGCCAGACATTTTCGCCGCGCTGACGTTACTTGCGCATGAGATATTGAAAAAAAAAAGAAGTAGATGGGTGAGTTATGCTAAGAAAGTTCTGCGGATACCTTGAAGAGACAGAAAGAAAAAAGAAAAAAAAAACACTGCATAACCAATGAACATCTTCAGGTTATCTTGTGATATCTCTGATGTTGATATGCAAATGAACAGAAGTGCCAAACTTTTTCCCCGCGCTGACGTTACTTGCGCATGAGATATTGAAAAAAAATAAGTAGATGGAAAGTTGCGCGTTTAAGCATCCCAACAGCTTGAAAGAAGCTACAAAAGTACTTCAAAGAAAACTAACAAGCTTGGGAATATGGTCTGTTGCAGGAAAGGAAAAGGTTTGCGCAGAATTAGCGTATGTTTGCACGTTTCTTTTCTTTTTTGCTTGCTGCGTTGCGGCAGTGATTAGAAGAGAAAGTGGTAAAGAAAAAAAAGAGAGAAGCAATAAGAAAAAGGCGGGAAGTGAGCCAGGTTGGCAATCCTGCACTGAGGAAAGAGATAAAAAGGGGCAACAAGATGAGAAAGAGAGAAGAAGATTTACGACCGGCACAGCCAGTTAACAATCAGTTAAGTCAGTCACCAAGAAGGACGAGAAACAAAGAGAAGGAAACGCAGTGAGGCTGACAAGTGCAGATACCGGCTCAATACGGCGTGCTGAGGAAAGGGGTACAGAGAATAAAAGACAATAAAAAAAGATAAATGAAAGAAACTGAGATAAAAAAAGCATGCGCACACCAGACGGAGAGTCAGTCAAACAGTCCTCGAGCCCTTTAGTATCACAGCAACGCGTCTAAAGCCTTAAATCTTGAACTCCCTCTACACCTGTGTCTCAGGACACTTTCATCTGTCAAGGGGTGATTGTTTATTTTGTCAAGCGCAGTCATAGGGCTCTTCTAGCCACGTTGTAACGGGAACTGTCACCAACTCAATGCCTGATCGTCTCCTCGCAGCCGCAGTTGCCGCGAGCATGTCGCCAAGCTGTCACACAGGTAGACCGATCGTGAAACGACGATACAAAAACATGAATTGAGCTGCATTAATTACGTACTCTTTGAGAATACCAATGAAGCCACTTTTATGACGGGAGGGGGCTCGATAGATCGATCGATGGCGTAAAACGAAAGGCAGGTAAACGACGCAGCCTTAAAGTTCTTCCAACAGCACATAGTGACGTCACGGATATTGAAGGAGTCTCGGCCGGCCTAGCTAATTTATGATTGACGGAGGTGGGCCGCACTGCGTGACAAGCGAGCCAAATATAGCACTTACCGAGATTACTGTTAGTAGGTCATTACGGCCGAAATACCAGAGAGTACTCGTAAACCTTGAAGTCACGCTGACGTAACAGCCATTAGGAGTCGGCACGAAATAAAAAGAAAAGGTCCTAGTGCGGCTTTTACTTTATTTCCTATCTGTTAGCACCGTATCACCGAAGGTGCAGTTTTGAAATAACACTTAATCACTCTAAACTGATTTAGCGTATTTATTTGTGTCGGTTTAAGATGCACGGTGGCGCTTTAGGGGCGTTGTGCATTGATGGCGCATAAAGTCGAGCTCTTGGAGCATTTCTTCATGTGTGAAACGTAGATTTTCTAATTGCCTGAAAGCGGTTTGAAGGGCCATCCATTGATAATGACATTTACATACAGGCGTTTATTGTTTCTTTCCGGCTGCGGATGCTACCACTCTACAGTGCGTCATCCGGTGTAAACGAGCATTCGGGAAAGCAACGCCTATTCTACACTCGACACAAAAAGAATTCTTCACGTCCAGTAAGACAAGGTAGCAGTTTTAGTTAAATATACAGGTTTCAGGCTTTAGAGAGAGAGAGAGAGAGAGAGGTCATTGTTTAAGTACTGAGCCCTTTGCAACCCTTAAAGCATTCGTCTATATGCTACTCTGCAAGATAGCGAGCAAGGGGCAGCTAAGTTCCATGAGGAATGAGGCCAAAAGAGGGGCAAAAATTAACAACATAGAAAAAATCTTGCCCTGCCTTATTAATTCCTCGGCTGCCTCTTTAAGTTATATTTCACTCATTGAAAACTAGTTTTCAAAGGTGTGTAATTGATAATATATAAATTTAAGAACAAATTTGTGGTTTCGTTTGTGGTTTCATTTTGTGGTTTCATTGATGGTTAGTGCCAGAGACTTGGTGTCAACTGTCGAGACGCTGCTGCATAGGGCTGGGGGTGGGGCGATGCGTTACGCAGGTCTTTTTCTTTTTATAATGTTCTTCATTGGAATTACATATGAACCAGCGATGACACGAGTTCTATTTGCATAATTTGACAGGAAGTTCACGTCGGATGCACGCAAAGAAACGCTTCTTCATTACTAGGGCACCGACACCTTTATTTACCCTCTGAAAGATACCTATGCGCGAGGAGAACTGAAGAAAAGACCTCGACGGACTTCATTTCCTGCCAAGTAACTATCAAGTATACGAACAGTCATTGAATAGTCTATGAGTAGTTCATACTGCGCAATTCATGAAACGGTATGCGCACCTAAGCGCATATTGTTTTGTCTACATATTGTCTTGCACATACGTACTTGTTCGGGAGCGAACGGAATGATAGCTTCGTGTTCGCGTCCTGTTTCACCGCGCCTCGATTTACCGCGATCCGTACGCCTCCTGCTTGAGGAAAACACGATGGTGCTGCATACAATCTTGCGACACGTCGAGACATTTCGCTGCAAAGTCTAGACGCAAATGATGTCAACTGTAGGAACCTTGTTTATGCTTAAGTAAAGCTTAGGTTCTTCTATATACAAAACAACTCCGAATTTATTATTCGGTAGCTTAAAAATAAGAGCGCATATGCGCTGCAACATATGCCCAGGAAATACGGCAGCAAGATCCAAAGGCAGTAGGGGGAATTTAGACGAAAAAATACAACATTCAAAACATCCAGGCTACAACGTGCATAACTGAACAGACTTCTTCCATAAGGCTGCCAGTGATATGGTAACGCACTATTCGCCGGTTTAGAAAGTCGCTTATGAACGATATAGTTGGTAAACCAGACGTGCTGTGTGGGTTGTAACAGAAACACTGCTGCTTGCATGAGGACGCAAATAAGGGCGAATGAAAGTCGCAGCAGACGAGTTTCCTCGATCAATATTCCACCCGGTGATAGCAGGAAAATCAAACTCCCGAATTTTAATTCCCAGAGTATTCTTGCTCACTGCCCTAATCCTTTGCATGGTACATACATACCGACGGCGGCCCATTCATTAGGGCCCTCATTACGCGAGTCAGCTATGAGATGGAGAGAATTGGCTCAAAAGAAGTAGGCAAATAAACATAACGTTCCAACCTTTCAGAAAGTAGACAGTCAGGTTTTAATAAAAAGGCACATGTTCTTTGTTTTTTTTTTCACTCCTTGCAACGAGACTAGAAAGTATTTATGTAAAGGGGAAGCTGTATTTTATTATTAGTTCCTTCTCCAAATTAAACAAGATTCGCGCCTAATAGAAATACTTTTCACTCTAACCAAACTGAAAGGCTGTTAGTGAGCGCCAATGTGAAATGAGCTTTTTTTTTTTTCATCTTTTTTTCATACGCGGTACTCATTTCCAGAAAAAAAAAGTTTTCCCGAGTGTAATAAGTTAGAAAAGATTGCCGAAAAATGCGAAGCATTTAGATGCAAATTTTCATTACATATAAGTACTCTGGTACTGCTTATTTTTATTTCATCCCATTATATTGACCGTTTTCGAGGCGATCCCGCGGGCACTGCCATGTTTGATCACGTGACGATTGCCTGCCTCAACTGCCTCCGCTGCCTCCGCGGTTACAGTGGATGTGTATGACGTCGGTGCGGCTTAGCAAACCTCTATTTCAGGAGGTATCGTAGGCGATGACTGGGTGAACGACACAAAGCTTCGGCCACAGCTACACAGAACATGTAAAAGCGCTTTCGGAGCTGATTAAGCTATGTCCAAACGGCGCGAGCAGCATATATGACGCTTATTTTAATAGCGCCACTAAATATGTATTCCAACCTGTGCAAACTTTACGCTCATAAATTGAATGAGGACTAGTGCGTCTTCTTCTTCGTTCTTTAATTTGTCAAATATTCTGAAGCAGCGGCTTGTTACATTTCTTTCTCAGTAAGTTTTCAAAGCAGCCCTACAAACTCTGCAGTTTGCCCTACCTCAAGGGTTACACGAAAAGAAAGTGTATGGAATACGGCAGGCTCATCATCACGCGCGAGAGAAATGCCACGACATCGTATTTAGATGGTTGCCAAGTCATTGCGGAATTCTCGGCAGCTACAGCGCAGATGAAGCCGCGCGTTCGGCTCACCAAAAACATCAGCGGGTTCCTATATACCACCTTCCAGAACTGATGTTGCGCGACAACTTCAATCATTGCTCGTCACATCACACTTCTACGACGTAAATCACCGGGTTTCACCAGCTCACGCTTGCACTCTTTCGACCCTAACTTGCGACTTCGCCTACCACCTGGACCCTCCCGTCGCGGAACTACTTTACTCCGGTGCATGTGGTTGGGCGTCGCATTTACAACTTCCTATTCATTACTGATAGGATAGGATAAGATTAGTGATATATATATATATATTACTACTACCTATCGCTAATACTGCGGCCTCTCTCTGTACTTTTCTTACTTTTTCTGTCACTCCAAGTATAAGCGCTCCTGCGCATGATTGCTGTTGATTCGGATTTTGAGTGAATCTGGCTTGGCCTTATCTCGGTTACTGAATGAATTATACAGGTTGCCCTAACTATGAGGCACGTACCACTACTTAAAAAAGAGCGTTATTGAAAAGAAGGTTGCCTTATGCAAAGAAAACCTAGTGCATATTGTTTCCAGTGCAGTGGAGTAGCCGCCAGTAATTATTTCGTTCCTGAAGTTTCATTCGACAATTGCAAATAATTATCTAATTCAACAAGTACTGTCCCAATTATCCAAGCGTCACTTAGGCATTTGTAGGCGCCTCCAGGCACCCCTAAATGACATCTAATTGCTGTGTTTTCCGCGACGCACTGATTGCGTGCCATTTTTTCCGACTGGCAAGCAAACGTCACGAAATATGAACAATACCACGTGACTGCCCTCCCGCCCGCCTCATAAAGCAGCTCCCTCAGAAAAGCTGATTCGGAGCAACTGCATTGCCTGTCGCAAACCCGAAGAGACCGCGCATCACCTTGATAATGGTATGGAAGGAGCACCAACAACAGGTCTCCCGGCTTTGCAACTATTCCTTCCTCTACATCACACTTATAATCCGTCTCTTAAGGCCGACAGATCAATCTGGCTGACCACTGTGACAACGCCCGAAACGCGAAAAGCATAGGAATAGGCATCAAAGGTTTCAGAATCCCGGCTCTGCTCGCACCACAACGAAACAGCGTGCTCGCAGCTATATTTTGCGCCAGAAACTTGCTTTGGACTAAAGCCAAATTAAAGTGACCGTTTTATTCTTAATGTAAGTGTATAGGTGCTTCAAAAACAGGTTCGTGCAAAAAATACAAGCGAAATAAACAGACCAGGAAGCGACTAACGTGTTGATAAAAGGCAATACCAGTGTGTTCAAGAAAGTAAATAATCACTTCTAAATGAGCCGAATTGGCAGTCGGGACGCCTGCACAAAGAACAAACAAAAAGATAAATCAGATTTTCGTGTGCTCTTATTGTCTATGAATTCGTAAGCGCCGTTGAACACCAGCTGCTGCCTAGAGGACGTACTTGAATAGGTCTCCTTCTGCAGCTACGCAGTACTGAGTACGCTTTATCACATCTTCAGTGGCTTTCTTGATGACCTACGCTCAAATTCTACGGCGGATATCCGCTATCCTGGTCTTGAGCTAATCTGACGTTCGTCTCGATCACGGAAGCACGATCTTTCACATAATACCAAAGAAAGAAATCGAGTGGCGAGAGGTCGGTGACCTAGCGGGCCAATTTATAGGTCCACGCCTTCCAATCTATTTCGCATGAAAAGTCACGTCCAGCCAGTTTCGTAACCGGCTGCTGCTGTGTACTGGCGCCCCATGTTGCTAATGCCACAGAAGTGGAGAGGTGACAGCGGGACTTCGCTGAGAAACTCATCAATCACTCCTCCAAAGATTTCGTCAACGTAACAGTCTTCAGTCAGTGAATGATCGAAGAAGATCGGACTGAATATAGCACCGTCGTAAATTCCGCCGAGCGGGCGCGCAGCAGTTTCTCTCCGGCTCCGACACGGGTAGGTGACTCGTCATACGTACACCTGAGGAGCAGGCAGCTTTCGATCAGCAATTCCGCGAGTACAACCGGGAACGAGCTCGTCTATGCCGTGCTGCCTCCTCGATCCGGCCAAAAGCAAGAACGCACAACAGCACAACTTGCAAAAAATCATTCGCACCCATCCGGGCACGGACGCACAAGTTCTTTAAGAGCTGATAGACCGATACCTAGGACTTCAACCTACTACACCCGCTGCAGCATACACTGGCCCCGCTAACGACCACCTGGACGCGCCAATACAAGCAGCAGACGTACGTGAAGCCATCCTCGCACTCCGCCCTAACTCGACCCCGGGAGCTGATGGTGTTACTAATAAGATGCTTCGCAACCTAGATGAGGATTGTATACTAGCCCTCACAGCTTATTTTAACGCGTACTGGGAAACTGGAAACGTCCCCTTTCAATGGAAAGAAGCCAAAATTAATTACGATTCCGAAATCAGGGAAGCGCCTCCGACTCGAAAACCTCCGCCCTATCTACCTTACTTCATGTGTCGGAAAGGTCCTCGAACACGTCAACCTCACGCGCTTACACAGACATATGAACGACAACGACCTCTTCCCCAAAACCATGGTTGGCTTCTGCCCGAAACTTTCTGCTCAAGATATTATGGTTCAGCTCAAGCACCAAATTATCGATGGCGATAAAAGCTCCAGGCTCGACACTAGAGCCATTTCAGGGCTAGACCTCACCAAGGCCTTCGATAACGTCACGCATGAGGCCATACTGAACCAACTGGCACAACTCCAGGTTAAACATCGAACATATAACTACGTGAAGAATTTTCTTACAGGTCGCACGGCCACCATTACCATCGGTGGGTTGCGGTCGCCAATTATTCACTTCGGCAGCAAAGGCACGCCGCAAGGATCGGTTCTGTCCCCTTTTCTGTTTAAAGTGGTCTTGCTCGGACTGCCGCCTGCATTAGCTAGCATCCCCAACCTCAAGCATAGCCTCTACGTAGACGATATCACCCTGTGGGTCACCGGGGGCAGAGACGGGGACATCAAAGACACGCCGCAACAAGCCACCAAAGAGGTCGTTGCATACGTAGGACCGCGCGGCCTAGCGTGCTCCCCACAGAAATCGGAGCTCCTTCTGTACAAGCCTAATTGGAGTTGAATTGGAGACGATTGGAGACGACCAGATCGTCACCCGCGCGAGACAGAACTACGCGTGCACCAGCAACGCATACCTACTGTACTTAGCATCCGTATCCTTGGCTTACGCATCCAACAAAACGGCAGAAACACGGAGATACTCAAGCAATTAGATAATCAAGTGCACCAAACCACTCGCCTCATTGCACGCATCGGAACTCGACATCACGGCATGAAAGAAAACAACCTTATACGCCTGGTAACCACCTACGCCCTGAGCAGGATCACCTATGTCGCCCCGTACCTCAGCCTCAATGCAATTGACAAGCTGAAATGCAATACCATGATCAAGAGATGTAGGGCCTGTAGCTAGTTATCCTGCCCATACCTCGCAATATGCACCCTGAACACAATCCGGAGCGACGTGCAGAAAGAGCTAAACAACTACAAAAGCGGTACGACCAAGCCGCTGACGTAGCCTACGTGGACACAGCGGAACACCCCAACCAAAACGCCATGGCGGTCGTCGCAGTCGCGGGCTCGCAGTACCTACTCGCTGCGGCCGCATCAATACTCACGTCGCAACCCAAAGAAGGAGAAGAAACGGCCATCGCTTTGGTCTACGCGGCTACCAATGCATGCTGCATCATCAGCGACTCAAAAACGGCCGTTCGTAACTGCACAAGAGGACCGATAGCGCCCCAAGCGCAGAAGATACTTTCTGGCACTCCTCCCTCAAGGCAACGCCACGTCCAGATCACCTGGGCCCCTGGTCACTTGGGTCTGGCAGGAAACGAAGCCGCCCACGAAGCCGCCCGAGCTCTCGCACACCGGGTGCATCATCCTTCTCCTGAGTCTTCGAATCCCGACCAGCCTTCTGTTCTGTATCGCGGTCACGCGCGGGACCGAATCGTCACGTCCAGAGAAATTCTCCTTCACTACCGCAGAGAGCGCTTACGCTACCTCCCAGCGCACAAAATACTTAATAAATATCAATCCACCATTTGGCGACTCCTTCAGACGCGAACTTTCCGAACCTCGTGCTTTACAACCGCATTCACCCCGATGCATACTCCCCATTCTGCAAAGCGTGCGAGGCCCGCGCTGACCTCGATCACGTTATCTGGCAGTGTCCCAAAGCCTCACCCACCAACACCTCCCGCACTAACACACGCATCATAACTACGGCCGAGCAGTGGAAGACTTTGCTGCTCAGCTTGGACCCAGAGGAGCAGCTCTGGGCCGTCCGGATGGCCGAAGACGCCGCCAGGAAGCAAGGACTGGCCGCTGTCTGAAGAAGGGGGGGATTGGGGGTTAGTCTCCCGACCCCCGCCACCCCTGAACCCCATCAAGGACATAATAAAGTTATATCGCTATACACCGTGCTGATACTGCAGCCCAGGCACAAGAACAGGATCGTGCAGCCGAGCGCAAGCAGCAACTGCGTACCGAGGATCCGGCATCCTACCAAGCCGTCGTTTAATTTACTGTTGGAATTAACCCAGTGATGAACACCGGGGCCGTAAGTTTCAGTTTCGCTGGTTAACCATCTGCACGGAGCGCTTGGGCGGTGATCTTTTTCTTTATTTCCTTCATTTCGTTCAGGGTAACTCAGAAGGAGCCTGTTCGAGGACACTGCTTTCTAATGCGGGTGGGAGCCCGGTCACGTGGTATTCGTAATATTTCGCAGGGTTTATTTATGAGTCGAAAAAAAAGTATTACGCAATTAGTACGCAGAAAAAATACCGCAGTTATATGTCCCTTAGCTGTGTCTACAAATGCCTCATTGACACTTTGATAATTGTGATAGTACGTCTCGAGTTAGATAATTAATTACAAATACCTACTTAAATCTCAGCAACGAAAATATTACTGGCAGATACTCCGCTGTACTGGAAACAATATGCACTAGGTTTTCTTCGACTGACGCATTGCTTTCTTTTTAAATCTGCGCGCATAACAGTTTCCTGGGACATGCTCCATACATTTATGACGCCTGCATGCAAGTGATGATGTTTCCATATCTAATATATGTAGCGAATTATTAGAAGTGTTTTTTAATCAGTTATTAGCTTTGCTTACTGGAAAGAGAAGCGATATGGACTTACATATCATTCACGTGCACTTTACACGCCGTTGATAAGACTCTGCCGAAGGAGTCACTAAAGTCTACAGGTTTTTTCCAGGGTTAAAAAAGCACGCAAAGCATATTGAACCGAGGCGGACATACAGCGACTATTCTTTCTCTAGGAGTAAGCTATCCACACCTCTAGAAATAATTGTTAATGGGCTACCTCCTTTTCTATAAAAGTACAATACATCTTGCCCTGCGTACATAGTTAAATATATTGTGTATGTGCATGGTTTTTACAATGTAACTTTAAAACAATGTCCAAGCGAGAAAATACGGATGATGTAGCCACCGTTAGTTCTGCTATTGTCGGGATTTGCAGAAATAAAGCAACGTAAGAATCAAAACCCGTGCACGTCCACGCCAAAAATGATGCAGTAAGCTATTAGCCACAGCAGAATATTAAGTGAAATGATAGAGGTAAGTCAAAAGAAACCTCAAATGATGTGGGTGACAAAACTCTGGCAATAACATGTTAAGAGGGGGGGTGGGCTCAGTCACCGCCCCCCTCCCGGAAAACTGCAAAGGGCGCTTGGGCCCCGGAGCCCCCTTTCCCGTAGTCGGTGCCTATCGATGGTGCGGCGTGCAATTTGTGCGGGTGCGACGAGACTCTAGAGCACCTTATGTGCCACTGCTCATTCTTTTACACCCGACGACGTACTATACAAGCAAAACTCAACCTTCTAGATCATAGAGCGCTCTCAGAAGAAAAGATGATTGGACCATGGCCTATGCATTCTTGTATGCAAAAAGCCACAAAAGCCCTTCTGCACTTCTTGAAGGACACTGGATTGTATGAACACTTGTGACAGTGGAAATTCCTCTGCGACTGATTGTGAATGACAGACTATTATTTTTCTTTTCACTACTTATCTCTTATTCCCTTCCTCCCACCCCAAGTGTAGGGTAGCCGGGTAGCCAACTGGACACGTCCTTGGTTAAGCTACCTACCTTTTCCTCTTCGTTTCTCTGTCTCAGTAAATTTTCTTGATGCGGTTACTATCTCACTGTTGCTGCCGAATCACTTGCGCGTGTGCTCAGTTTCGATAGGTTTGTTCTTGCTGCACGCAAGGCTTGAAACGTAGCCGTTTTAAACATTGTAATACCTTTGTAATACATCATTTATTCTGCACACACATATATATTTCGTACGCATATATTCAAGTGTGCGCCCATTAACTTATTCGCACGTTGGCACTATAGTGGGCGTAAGATTCCGTGCCAGTTGAGGTAGATGTGTGTAGATAGTGTGCGCGAAACGTACTATAACAGGAAGCGGCTCTACTCCCTTTGTCTTTGTTTAACGAGTGGTACTCGCTCTTGCCAATGTTCCGGTGCTGAAGCACTTTCTTCGAAGGTTAGCCATACAACGCCGGCGGATGAGCGAATTTCTGTATCCTCGAGGAAAGCCGTACAACTCTAAGTGCCGGTAATACGTGCGGACAGCTACAAGAAAGGCCCGCGAACTTGGTTACACAGACTCATCCCATTTCCTAACATACCAGTCACCATTTCTGCAGGCAACTATTGCATACGTCTTCAATCCACATGATTCAATCGGGCATGATTGGAGCACAGTACGTGAGCGAGAGCTCAGTTGCATTTCCGACAGCTGATCGCACAGGAGCAAAGTGGAAGCGGTAGTGGTTTCGCATTCCAGCACTGTCGCTGAGGTGACGTGCTGCGCGCCACCGAAAGCGCCATCTGGTTTCTCTAGAACAAGCTGCTATGCGAAAAGGATCAATATATAACACGTCCGCTTTAACAGACTTCCAAATAACATCGTGGTGGATTGATTGAACCTAAGAAGATTCTGTACACTTTTTTAAACAAGTACGTCGTCAACTCAAGTCGATATATACACGAAGCATATATTAAAAAAAAAGAAACGAAAATCGTTATCATACTGATAACGCTGCATGAGGTGACCGCCAATCAAACCATGACAAAGGCGTATGGTATACCTACCGACAGCCCCCGCGCTCTTTCTCATGCTACCTCGCTCTTCCTCCACACATCAAAGGACTTGAATAAGATTCCCGCCAAATGCATGCTTTAACCAAACGCAACTCACTTCAATGGCATCACTGAATAACTTATGTACGTAAACCACCAAGCGTCATGTAAAACCTCTCCCCAGGAGCCTTTGATGTACAGGAAATAAATAGGCAAATAAATTAACCAGTAATAAATAAGTAGGTCAATAACGAAGTAAATAAATAAATAAATAAATAAATAAATAAATAAATAAAATACTACATGTGAGCTTGAAGTTTCGCTTCCGATAACAATAGAGGAAAAAGGAATTCAGGACAATAAATCACAAGGAGGTGGCTTAAAATCGTTCGTAGATAATCCATCGCCCTCGTGATCCTTATAATGAATTAAATATGAGCTCAACCGTTATATCCTGTCAAGTTAACTTTTCATGTTTGGATACATTCGGTTTCAAAGCTTCTGCCTATGCAGCCTTGGTTATCGCATGTTAACTGCCTGTGTCTGATTTGTCTAGTTAACGTCTTCGTGTTGCTACGCATATTTAGGCATAGGTTGGATCTGTTTTTTTTATGTTAGCTGCTTCAGTGTTTTCTTGTTGTTGTAACGTATAACCAAGGGTAACAGTACAGTCTCGTGACTTTAAAACCTTTGTCTGCAATAAATTGCTTCCAATGGATTCTGTAACTTGAATAGATCACAAAATAAAACTAAAACAAAGACATACACGGCAAATGGCAGTCCAGCGGGTGCGTGACAGCCCTCATACTATAACGGCAAAAGAAAAGTGAAAAATATTGCATCGCGGTACACATTATACAAACGAGGTCACATATCGGCATCTTTTACACGGACAAAAATAAATAATAGGCACCTAGCTTACACCGACAAAGAACATATTTAAGCATTTCAACGTCAATTACAAACAATCTGTTGCGACAACGAAGACGAAACTCCAGCACCAACTTACATTTCCAGTACTGAGGAAATCGCAGCATACAAAATCACACTGCATAGCGCAAGTTAGTATTCTGCACTGTGAAGGAACGGAAGTGCGAAGTGCATGCGGGGGCAATGGAAGAAAGCTTATAATATTGTTCTTTTGCTTCTTTTTCTATATGACAGGGCAGAGAAAATAAACTGTAGGATTCATAAGTAGCCCGAGTAGGGAAATCGTACCATATATATGTATGTATATATATTGCATAACTCTCATTAATGTTCTGAAATAGCCTACGCTTTAGACACCCACTCATGTTTCATTCTTGGCTTCAGGGATGATTTCAACACCCATCTGACTAGCTACAAATCCGCCTCCTTTGTCGCCGTAACAATATCATTCAATCATTGTCACCTCCTCCCCATCCTTGCGCCCGAACCGCTGATCACATGGCTGTCCGCGCCTTAACATTGACCTTGTGACGCTAGCCGACGACGCCAACGACGCCCGCCACCAGTGTGTTTCCAAAAAATTACCCGATTGGATGAACTTTCGCAAAGCCGTTGTACTCAGTAACCACATTATATTCCTTTTGCGACCCCGTCTGCGGTGTAGTGCCGAATTTCTGAGCCAATAACGCTTCACCAGGAATCAAGCCGCCTCTCGTGGAACGCACCATGACGGTTCGATGATCCCGCCGGCCGCTGTCGAGGCGATGTTCTTTTTATTGTTATTCTCCTCCCGTTTATGTCGGCCGACAACGTCATCTCTCTCTATCTTTTTTTTTTTACGTTTCGTTGCGTATTATGTCCCGGATACGGGTCACTTCCCTAAACAGATCGTTTCCGCTTCCGTCGCCACCACGGTCAGGTTTCTGTAGCGCTGTGTTGAGCAAGGACAGAGAGGACAACTTAGAGGAGGAAGGCTATAGGGGGGAGGGGAGGGGGTCGTGGGTAGCAGGAAGTCTGGGAAGAACCGCTGGCTTCCATTAGCGCTTAGGTCACCAGGGTCGAGAGACTCCTGAGATAAACAGACAGGAAAGCGGATATGAAGGCATGGAATGAACAACTAAAAAAAAAAACGAAAGGAATCTAAAGAGAGAAAGACGTATCAATGCCGCCATGCGGTCGGGACAGCGGCCAAATTCGATTAGCTCGGGGTCAATCAGTCGAAGCACCGCAGCTTCTTGCGGCTTGGCTGTTGAAGCCCGAATGCGCGTCGAGGTTGCTACCGATGACGTAGTTGGAGAGTTGTAGGGAGAAGTCTATTTGTTAACGCAGCCGAAGTTTTGTCGGTGGAATGGGGCGTCGTAGGCTGCTTCCCAATGCTTAAGATGAAGTCGAGTTGATAGAGGCCGCTGAGATGGCGGCCTGCGGCCATACAATGAGACAGCACATCAATTAAGTCCTTCGTTAGCCCTCAACCTATGCCGTAACCACTCCCAAAGCATTTAGGTTGAAGTGCGAGCAATAGCGGCAACTAGAAATGACACGGCACTGCGATGCGAAATAAATTTATGTAGAGTAGTCGCTCGACCAGCATGGTCAAGAAAGTTCGTGAAGCCCACAGCCGGCTACTCGCCTAGTCTAGACAAGTGTGATTCATACTGTACGATCCGTGCAGCAAATTGAGGGAAGCGGTCATGCATGCGATGAAGGCGAAGACACGTCGATTAATGATTAGGACCTCTTGAATAATTAGGACCGCTAAAACAAACGTTTCTTTTTGTTTTACTTTGTTCGCCTCCTCACCTCACTTTTGCACGTGCTGGCTGCTGCTGTTTTGCCGACTAGCGACGACCTAGGGCCACCGAGTGTGCGCCACTAGACATGGGGCACTGCGTATGCGAACATTAATTCTTAGTCAATCTAAAGGATGCATATTATGAGGACGGCATTTCAAGTGCGCGGGCGTCGAAATCAGTGCTTGTGTCGGTGTGTGAGGCCGAAAAGAGCGAGTTTGCGGGTGACTGTTGTGCGGGCCCCGTGGCGCCAGCGACGGGACCGACACGCCGATCGGAGTGGCACAGCAGCGGAAGCCCTCACTGGAGACTGCGGATGGAGCGGTGTGCCACGTCCCAATGTCACCGGTCCTGCGCCCCTGCTGAACCGGGCTTCGCCCCGGCTTCCAGTGCTGTACTCGGAGGCTGCCTGGCGAATCCTGCTGTGGCCGGGCTTCGCCCCTACTCCTGACGCTCCCGAGACAGGCCACCCTACGGCGTTCATCGCCTTCCTCACCCGCCGAGGCCCGGCTGTGTCCCGGCTCCCGTCACTGTCGTACCGACTTGCGGCTGAGCTACGCCCCAGTCAGAGCTATCCCACCTCTGCAGCACGAATCAACCATTACGATGGGAACTGTGAGTGATGCATAACCTGAACAGAGATTAGTTACAGTAGCGCGGCAAGCCTGTTTAATGTACTATCTGTATTTAGTTTATGTGTCTAGTCCCATGTCTTCTGACCGTGTATAAATTCGTTCCTCTCTGTCTTGGGTGATTCCTTAGTGTGTCTCACTGACCTGCGCCCACAGTATGTTACTAAATAGACAAGCAGAACAAGAAGCTAGAAGTAAAGGAGCCGGCAACAAAAGTAACCGAGTGCGGAGAAAGTAGTAGAGCAAACAAACTAGGAATTGGGAGCGGTGCATTGAGCTACTTGTATGTGAAGGAGAAGAAATGAAAACCACTTCGGTAAATATCACAGAAAGCTTCACTTGTCATTGATCCCCACATATGCATGGGATCCGCCGATTTCTCTTAAAACGTGAAGGGAATGACCTCCCCGTTCTACTGACGACTCTCCGTTGCTCCTTTCCCTTAGATATTTGTCTGTACGGCCCGAGCACAGCAGCGCAAAGTAAAGAGAGTCCAAGTACGTGTTGTAGTGGAGCAGTTGGTTGCGTGACATGTTTGTTCAGTGCGCTGTGAAGCAATACTTTTGACGTGGGCGTAAAGAACTCTGACGTTAGACTGACATTAAGCGCAGATGAAAAAAGCTTCAAGCTTTCCTCGATGGTGACATTGCAATCAGTTGTTTCCTAGAAGCGGCACCGAAATGAACATGGGTGCCCCAAGAGCGTGGTACCTTGAACTTTGTAGCTACAGCGGTATCTAGCTATCTGCCTTGAATCTGAAAGTATGCTGTGGCTCCAGTCCGTTGGCTTGAACCTCGTACTTTCTCTGTTTAAGTACTCTTTTTCTTGTTTCTGCAGTGTTCGAGTGCTGCAAACGAAAACGTTTCCACGCATGAATGTCACGAACAGTGCGTTTTCATCGCGACATGCATGTCCCATTCGCTCCCAGTTTTGTTCGTTGCTTTCGCTTTAAGGCGCCCCTCCCGCATGCGCCAAATGGCATTGTTCCCGCGTGCGATGCACTCTATTCCGGAAATAATTTGTTTGCACGTCCCACAAATACCGAGGCAAGTCCTCGCAGTGTAGAAGCAGTAATGCAGAACACGGCGACTCTCCAATACGGAGCGTATAAAAAGCACGAGTCGGTCGATGGCTTCTTCCCCGGTGCGTTCTTTTTCTTTGTTAAGAGGGAGGGGATGGGAAAGAGTGGGGGGGATAGGGGGTGTAGTGGGGGCCTATACAAGCGGGCACCGTTTTCCCCGCCGACCCAGTTCGAAGGCAATCGATGCGGCAATCGATGGTGGGTTCATGTCTGGGGCATGCCCGAAGCGAGCGCAGGGAGGACGCCTTACCTTCTTCATGGGTTGCAAGAACAAGAAGGCTACGAGAAGAAAAAAAGTGCAGAAAACGAATGTCACTGTAATATGCAAATTCCTACGAAGAGCTAAGGTGTCCGAAGGAACCAAAACATGACCCACGACCGTATAGAATGGGCATTCAATTCCTACCTGGAATGTTCAGTTAAAAAAAAAGATGCTGCGTTTTGATGTAATGAATGAAGTGCCAAGACTAATCGCGCTAAACGAGCCAACGTCAGCAGCTTAGCTCGCTCAAATACCTGTTTCATTAGTTTCTTTTTGTTTTGTTGCAGAGCTGCAAGATTTATATTTTACATTCTCTTTGTTTTTATTTCTATGCGTCTATCCCTTCTAAAGCACTAAATATAGAAACGTAATTCATACTGATTCCTGCCTTCGTAGTGACAATATTGCTGCGTGTAGCATGTAAATTTTAACAGAGAGACTAGGAAATAATGCGCCTTGAATAATTAATTTGGGGACGACTCAGATTTACTAATTCATATCTATGTGATGCAGAGAAATGTTTTGAATAGGCACATTGCTTGCTGAAATTGAATAAAGTTTGCTGCATTTAGGAAGAATATTTAGCTCGGAGCACTTTGTCTAAATACGACAGAAAGGGGAATTTGTCTTTCTCGGCAACCATTGTGCGGAATTGTGCGGAATTCAGTGAGGTTAAGTGCATTCCAAAGTAAAAGTGACGGATCAGTGAATATTTTATTTAAGCCGGTAATTGTATGAGTAAGAATTTTTTAAACTCGAATGCTTTCTTAACACAAAACTACCATGTTTACGACTTTGTAACTCGGCATTAAGGCTCCTATAATTCTGTAGACTGCGTCTAATAGTACATCTCAAACGGGCAAATGTGGTGCATTACGCATGACTCTAAACTACCTCACTTATAAGTTAGTAGGACTTTTGTAAAAGAACCCCGTAAACATTGCAACAAATTCACGTAAGATATATCATTACATCAGATTGGTCCTCTTTACATGCTCCAATGGCTGCGGTTTACAGAAGGGTGATATTTGTTTTTGGAGGAGAGTTAAGAAATGTGTGAACTGCGAGCTTTTGTTCTTTTTAAAGCTTTCCAAATTAGTCAATAGCTGTAAAAACAACTAAGGACGTAAATCAAAATTTTTCTTCCTATAATCACTACTATGTAACTTTTCGCTTTGAAAGCAGCACATTTATTTCAAGTTGGTGCGTTTCTGCGTTTCTGCGTTTTACAAGTGTACGAGGAAGCTGCATTGGAGCTTGTGCCGAGATAAAACTTCCTCTAACAGGAAAATCCCACTGCCGGGCTTAAAATCGAAATCTATAGCGTCGTCTCGCATTAAAAACTCGCAGATAATTGGTTAAATTTCCAGTAAATTGAAGCTTGAAGTTTTTAGCTACATAATTCTACATTTACTATTGCCTAATGTTATCTTTTCCGGAACCTAGAGTGGACAATTATCACCTATCAATTTAGAACTTGTGCGAAGTGGATACACTGTTTATGAATGTGTTGAAATAAGTACTATTCATAAGTTACTGGTATAACTGGAGAACGGTGTAATGTATATCAGTGTGGTCTATTTTAGATGCCCATATAATAGTTGCTTCCAGAATCGCAATATCTGCTTTTGTTGGTAACTAGCACAATTCTGAATTTGTTGCTCCTTTTCTTAGAATTTCGAGTTCTTGGCAATTCGGAAGACATAATGCTGGCCTAATTAAAGATCTGCTCGAAGCAACGGAGATATTTTAGCTCTCTCTTAAAGGGACACTAAAGGCAAACATTAAGTAAAGGAAAATATTAGGTCTAATTAAAGTGATAGATTAGTGCTCGAGTATCTTTAAGGCGTTAATATTATCGCGAACAGAACTTTAATAATCGAGAAATCGAGGTAAACGCAGGACATGATTACATGCTCCCCTGGGATATTCAAATACTTGCACGATGACGAAAGCACTTCTCAGTTAAATTCACTCACTAGTACTCAGCCACTTGCTGCAAAAAAATAAAACATCCTAGTAATATGAGACGAAATAAAATGCTGCTTGTCCAGTTCTATTTCATATTTAGAAAAAAGAACTCGTTGAAATTACCCTCGACAATGAGGCTGACGGTCGAAATGTTTCGTTTCCGGTCGCCTCCGCGCCGCCCATGTTTTGGCGTTACAGTAGTTTTCTTATCGCGTAGTGCTGCGCTGGTTTTGCTGGCTCACGAAACTTGCACAAACTGCAAGCATCAGAGAATTCAACTTCCATGTGATGTCATGGGATGCCCGAACGGTCTACTCCACTTGAACAAAAACCAGCTGCAGCGGCGAATCCACCGCTATGTCTTGGCTCAGTGCCACCGTCTGTCGGGTGCCATTTTACTCACCGACGGCAGCAAAGTGATGGAGTATGCAACGTCACCACTGCCCCGGGTGAGTAGCGGGAGATTTCAAATGCAATAAAGGCATTCGGACCCTTCAGATGCATTTTTCGCGTAAACTAAGTCTTTTCTTGGCACGAAACAAGTGTTTCGGGCTTTCTGCAATGATATTTAAAGAGTCCACGTCAACTTAGCATTCGCCTTTATTGTCCCTTTACGACAAATCTCACCGACGTTGACTCCTTGATTAGCAAACAAAACGCTTTCTTTGTTCCAGTATATTCATGTAAGAGCTCTCGAGGCAGAGGTCCCGTTTAAATCAAACAACTCAATATTTGGGGTCACATAAATCTCACATAAATCAGCTAACCAGGGAGGTAGTTGAGGCTAGAGAAATTCTTCGGCATGACCAGAGTTGTGTTAGCGCCCCGTCGGTAGTATTAAATGGTAAGGAAGTAATGTTTCTGGACGGGGAAAAGGAATAACAGTGACAAAGGTTGCTTTCGCCAGCACATTTGGCTATGCGGTTCGCGCGTGGTTTGTTTGTTTTCTTGCCATCCT
Source organism: Dermacentor variabilis (assembly GCF_050947875.1). NCBI lineage: Eukaryota > Metazoa > Arthropoda > Arachnida > Ixodida > Ixodidae > Dermacentor > Dermacentor variabilis. The sequence goes on along the minus strand of NC_134574.1, from coordinate 119,302,063 downwards.
GTTTTTTCTGATTGTGGAAGCGTATATATATGTCGCTGTCACAATAAAAGCCAATTGAAGTTTGCGCATGTTGTGGGCCCCTTCTTCGTTCGACGTCCTGTCTTTGTGCGCGCAAAAGGTTAATAAGAACCGTGTGCAACCAACTCGCCCAAAACGTAACGCTTTTGAACTCCGTATCAAAAACACTGGAATTTCTTGATCCGTCCTACGTCGTTTTAGAAGCAAGCCTGCCACCCAGGCTTGCTCTCATTACTGCGGTGAGTGGGCCCTCTTTTCCATATCACCTACTTCTAAATACTTCCAAACTGCAACATATCAAGAGTGGTCGATAGCAGACATGTCAGAAGAAGCGCAATCAATGTTAGAGCAGTCAAAATGGAAGGGGTGATTAGTTACCGTTCCTAGTCTGAAGAAAAGTGCTTTCATCTCCAAAGCAATATACTCTGGTCACTAAGATTTCTTTTCTTTTTTTTTCAGATACAGCTATATGATCTTATTGGACCTTGCATTGTCTGGGGTAAACAAGGACCCTCATCTGCGGCTATGAGCAGGAAATCATTGAGATCAGTGACGACACATCCCTGTAAAAGATACTAGTGATGTGCCTGTGCCTTCATTGTATGAAATATATAACACATCCAACAGTACATGGCCAACTGCGTGGCTTGCTGTAATCAATTATAAAGCCAGGAACGAAATATCAGGGGCGCAATCAAGATTAATTAATTTTTTCACTGTGTTGCGCATTTAAATGGAGCTCATATACAGACTTAGGCTTTGTGAGGGATCTGAAAATCTTTTACCTCTGTAAGTTTTGTTTTTAAACAGCAACGTTTCCTTTTATCCTGCTTTCTGAGAAATAATACTATGAATAAAAGACTTAGCCCAGGAACAAATTTGTGTGTCGTGTTTGTTTCTCTGCCTAGAATATTCACCCGTGTTAGATAAAGAGGCTAGTGAAAAATAATTTCATCAGGTATCTCCATCCAACAAACGACTCTCTGTCTTCGAACGCGCGACACCGCACAGCGCGGTTGAGAGGGCATTCGTCCTTATGTGCAAGGAGTTGCCAAGGGGCTTGTTAGCGTTTTGCATTTCTTGGCGTCGTCGAAATGTTCCAGGGCTCAGCAAAGCCTCTTCTTGATGGATCAGTTTCAGTGTCACCGGCGGGAGAGTCTTGCGCAATCTGTGGGCAGCATGTTCAGCTTCTACTTCACCGCCGGCCTGCTGCCACTGCCGTAGTGTCTACGACCATCACAGTCCGCACCGGTGTAGCAGAATTTAAAGAAGAGGACTAGCGAAGAGTGTGGTGAGCAAAGCTGGCTTTGGAGAAGCGACCCAAGCCGACAAGTGCCTTTGCTTCTTCGTCGCCTCCCGCACACGCAGAGGGATGAGGCATGCTCCCCACCCCCCTTTCCCCATTGGGCACCGTTCCTCAGGCGCCGGATCTAGACGTGAAGAATGATACCGCCAATAATAAGCGTGTGAACAGGGGTCCCTATCACGCATGCTAAGCGTGAAGTGGGGTTCCTGATCACTCCTAATAGGCGTGATCGGGAAGCGCGGAGAAATGTCACGCTTAGATTAAGCGTGTAAAAAAAAAACTGCAAATGCACGCATACACACGCGGGGTTTTTTTAGAGCGTAGCGTTAGCGTGCGTCGCAGCGGTAACGCTATGGTACGTTGTGTAGCACGGCTCGAACTGCCTTTTACAATAGCGGTACCGAGCGAGACGCTAACGCAATCGAAAACGGTTGGGGCGCCATCTATAGGCCTTGGCGTTCTTGGTTGGGTGTTTTCTTGCCGAGTGTCGTTAGTGATTATTCACCGGTATAAAATGCTCACTTGCGGTTTTTTCGTCATGTAGCAAGCACGGCACCGATCCCACTTTGGTTCCCCAGGGAGACTGATGATGATAATGATCACGTGAATTTTGTTGCGCTATCTGTACGAAATACAAAGTCCAAGTCAACATTTTTATTTTATAACTCATATGAGACCGCGCGGCGCGATTGGCTTGCCACGCCCGCCACCAAATCTGTGAAACCCTGTACAGCTAACACAAGTTCTCTCGTTGTACGTACTTCGTCGAAAAATTCAAAATGGATGTGGCAAGTAGCACTAAATTGCACCAAACATTGCTGCCGAAACATTGTGACACGAATCGAAAGCAAAGAGAAGCATTGCTTGGAAATAAGTGGGTCGATCACTGCAGAATGGTTACTTGATAGGTAAGAAGCGGGTGGCACCCCTTTGACGGATGCCGGTGTGTTTTGAGATCTGTAGCTTTCTCGAAGGCGACGAGATTAGCTACACTGCAACGCTGAACGTTTAGCATTCGCTCGGTAATAACACAAAAGGCACGCGCTGTCGGTGTTTTGTTTTATGACATTTGTTTGCGGGTTGTCATTCTCAAGATTCCGGTGAATAACTTCGTAAACGATGTAAGACAAGGTGTGAGCGACTTTAATGATAGAAGAAGAACTTTAGTTCAGTATAGAATATTTTTCGCACACAGGACGCGAACGCCGGCTACGGCGCGGGATGCCGACGCCAGATTCTCAGCGACACGGGACGTTAAAAGCACAAACTGGCGTTTTCCGCGTCTATGTACACTACGGATCGTACGACAATATTGTCTAACGCAGCCCTGCAGAGAGTGCGCTTTATATGAGTGTACTCTGTGCCATAGCGTATGTTTGTGCTCAGAATACAAAAATTATTGAATGATTCGCCCATCGGACGCAATTGCCCCTTTCTTTTCTCACTGAGTCTACATTTCAAATAAAAAGAAATATTTTATATATGCTATGATTTCTCTAACTTCTTTGTTTGTTGTTTACTACGTTAGCATCATGTCAATGACAGTTTCATGAATAAGAAATATCATCAAACATTGGACTCTCTGCATTCGAAATCTCATCGCTATATCTCTTTCCATTCTCCTGATATGACCATCAGTTACAACAATGAGCGTGAACCTCCGTTACGAAAAGTACAGAAACAGTTGGCCCTATTCATATAGTCCGGCCTGATGCTGTTTTCCGTTGTTCTTTATTTTGCTGTGCGCTGCTTTTCGAAAGATGACCGCCACACTGGTGTGTACACCATCACAATTTCACCATGTTATTTCATCATATCATGCTTATGTGATGCGCTAGCAGTGGAATAACGACTTGAATGCATTTCGTGCCATTTCCCAAGTTCTATACTGTGGTAATTTTTATTAGAAACAATATCTGTAGGCAAAAAAAAATTGACAGTCACTTTAGCGTATGCTAAAGAGGATGAAAGCGAAAGCTTGCGCGTTCACGAGAAATTCATTAAATTACTCGACGCTCTCATTCCAATGCGTCGTTACATACGATTACTTGTTTTCTCCCACCAAAAGTCGTGGGTTCGAGTGCCTTAATTAAATTTGCCTTAATTAACACTAATTGTTGTGGATTGGACTCCCACCAATGGTCACGGGTTCGACAATCCATGGTGGCACCGTCAATTTTGGTGCCGTTGAATCTTGGTTCCACATTACGTCGTGAGTTCAGGTGCCTTACTTAACTTTGCCTTAATTAACACTAAAAGTCGTGAGCTCAACTTCCATCAATAGTCATGGGTTCGAGTCCCACCAATGGTTGTGGGTGGCAGCATAAATGTTAGCGCCATAAAGCCGGACAGCTGATTTTTGACCCATGAGCCAGTTAACCTTTCGCCTTAAAACAAATTTCTGCACGTGTGCAAAGATCTGCACACGTGTTTTCAATTCGATGATATATTGGGTGGCGCAGACAATCTGTCCCGTGGGGCACGTTACAAACACAGCCAAGTGTGGCGCCACTGCCTCGCTAATCGCGACGCAAGCGCGCGATTCACACCAGCCGCCGCTGACAGACCTCCGCTCATGCAGCGCTTTGTTTCCATGAACAAAGCGCTGCTTTTCGGGAACAAAGCACTACTCTGGCGCGGTCTCGTAGCCATCGTCGCCGCAAAGCCCATAGTACGCGGCACTACCAAGGTCGATCCAAATAGGCCGCGAAGCCTCGGGCGAAAAGCGGTTTAGTATAGATTGTCACCGACAACAGCAAGGGGGGTTATGGGAGCAGCGACTGAAGCGCGACTATGTTTGGAGGGAACAAACATAGGGAAAGCAAAAAGCGTTTTTTTATTTGAAGCGAGACACAGCTAGATTCACTCAACGAAAATAAAATTCCCGGTCAATTTTATATATTCGTGACGAGTTAAGAAAATACAAGCTTGTTCAATTTTATTATTAATATAAATGCATTTATTTTCGGCTACCATCGCTACAAGGGGCGTTGACGCCACTATCACTCGCAATGCAATGCACGTCTTGAAATGGGCAGAAAGGCGCACTCGTAAAGTTCACCTGTTGAAATACGCCCCCCTCACAGTTTGTGCTTTCTTGCTTGTCGAAGTTTGTCTGAATTTGGTGACGCGGGTAGCTTCATCGCTTCTTAATATGTTCAGTCAAAAGTAGTGAGTTACGACCACCAGATAATTGTGTAGTTGTTTTCGTGCGACTGCGCTGGCCGACGAGCTTGGCGTCCGACGACAGGATCAGCACTCTACACCTAAAGCTTTCGTCGGCCTCCAAAGAAAGTATGTTCTGTGCAGGGGTGCAATTTCTACAGCCGTACAGACGGCTTTTCCTGCATCGCTTTCCGCGCTGAAAGCTCGAAACGCCCACCAAGTCGAATGGCGGGGCATTTGAATATATAGCTCCAAAAGAAGGCCAACAAAACGAATTTTGCGCCTTCGAAAACAAAATGACGTCACTTCTGCTTTTAACGGATATGGCGTCAAATTATTTTTTCTTCCGCCGGAAGTGTTCCCCCCACATACATATGGCGCTAAGGCCCATGAACCGCCGATGGACCGCCATGTTTTGAACGTATGGGCTCCTATGGAAGCTTCGCTACCAGGTATATTTACCTTGGCACTACGCTTGGCTTCTCATGCACGGTGTGCCGTACGCTCTCCTCTGCTTTCCGCTTCATGGTTCCGCTGCACCCTCCTCCTTCACTTTGCTCCTCGCGCTCTCTTAGCTATCATCGTCTTTCATCCGCGCTCCGCATTCGCTATTTCATCCTTTTGCTGTGTTCGTTCGCTAGGGTACGAGGACGCCGAAGGTCGACGCCGACGCTTGCAGCAGGAACGGGTTCCTGAAAGCTGTGGTCTGAAAATTTAAGGTGCTCGCGCTTCTTGCGTTTCAATCTAGGAATCCGGCAAAACACAAGCAAACACGCTCAACCTGACGAAAGCGCGCGGAGTGTGAAGACAGCGGGGGCTTTCTGTAGTAAGCAAAAAAAAAAAAAAAAGGAAGCTGGAGGACGAAGCGAGGAAAGCGGGTGCGCTGACCTCAGCTGCCCTTAAAGCGATGACGACGGAGGGCGCGGTTAGCAGACGAGGGACAGGATGAGCAGACGACACCGATAGGTTGGGCGGCAGGCGAGAAAACGACGAAAGTAGTGGAAAAAATGGGCGGAAATGATGTGCTGGCTTCGCGTCGAACGACCTTTCCCTTCCCTTTCTCACTTTCAGACAGGGCACTGCCCTTTCTTTCCCTAATCGCCCTATCGGCACAAGCTTTTTGATTGCTCTTGCCTCCGGAAAGAAAAGAAGCAAACGTGGAATAAAGCACTAGGTTGAGAAGCAAGGAATACATAAATAGAGGGTCGCACAATACGTGCAGCGTCCTTGGTAAACTTCCTCCCTTCCTGATTGCCCTTTGGATGAAGGAATATTCTAACAAAACGATCTAAGATCTGGTGTGGGATTTCATTCTCTCCAAATGACCGCTATCTAAACCCCCTCGAACCACTATCACTTTTTCGGGGTAGGTACGCCAAGAATTATACTAGGGGCAAAAATACAACGTTGGTCGCCAAGACCATCACGAAGGTAAATATTTGCATTCATATGAACGCAACACAACTCTACCAAATCACTATTTTGTGAATTCTGCGGGAAAATGAAGCTGCGCGAGATTAGGAAAAAGGAAAGCATAACCTGCAGAGCACAAGAGAAAGAGACAATGAGACATTGTTCCGGCCCCGTAGCTCAATCTCTACTGTTTTCTTTTATTTTTCTGTAGGTCGCCAGCGCCAAGCAAAGCTGCCGCGCCACTCCTGGCCTCGCCTGACCTCGTCTTCTTCCCTAGAGCGATAACGTCGATGCCGCTGGCGCTACAAACCTCTTGCCCGAAGATCGATCTCAGGATCGGCGCCTTGCAAGGGATGTGGCTCTACCAACTGATCCTACTAAGACAAACGCTAGAAGCTAGCAGAACGTATGCGAATAAATTTTAAATAATTGGCACTAGGACCGCCAACAGCGAGCTTCATGGTTAGCTCAAGAGGCATATGTGAAAGAAAAAATTGGAGAACGCTTAAGCTTTGCCTTTAAGATTGGAAAGCGATGGCATTCAAAAATACCCGACAGCTCCGTACCCTTCTCAGCAACTGCAGCTTATGCAACCGTAATATTTACCGGCAAACGTTGGTGGCGAACGCTATCTATGCACGAAGGTGAGCTTTCAGGTAGAAATGCGCCCTCTTGCTTGGGCCATTCCCGGAGATAGTTCCCAGTCGCGCCAAAAAGATTATATCATTGTCAGCTTTCTGTTATTCTTTCGCACATCAAATATTTCAGTTTCAGGAGGTTTGACATAAAAGGCATACGTAGCGAGGGTTTCATTTCATGGCAGTTGTTTGTGGGCTGTCATTCTCAAAATTCTGACGAAGAACTTCGGCAAAAATCTAAGGTATGAATAACTTTAGTTAGTGATATAATGGTATGGCAATATAACACGAATATATCACACGTCAATAGCAAGGCGTAGAATATACATATACTTAAATATATACGGCAATTTTCGTTCACAGCACGCCAACGTAGGCGCCGGCACCCATACCAGAGGCCGACAGCGGATTTTCTGCTACACACGGCCCTCAATGTTATCGTGCTAACGACCGGCTTACTGAAGCTAAACGTCAAAATGTACACCTGCAATTGAAGATTAACTGCAGAAGCACAAGTGCCTTGATAAACGCGGAGAGATGAGCTTACGGAACTTATGGAAGCGTCAGCTTTCTAGAGAAGAAAGATACTTCGCGAACTAACCAGAGACACGGCAGGGAAACGCATAGATTTAGCCATTTCCTAATACGTTTCATCGTCGCACGTGTATTGGTTTGAAACCCCAAAGAACCTGCCTCACACAAAGGACGCAATACGCCAGCATTTTATGTCTATCCACAAAGAGAGGGAAAGAAAGCAAGGAGAATAGAGACGTGCAGAGAAGTGAACCACATGAGCGTGCGGTTCGCCACCCTACACAGGAAGCGAATAGAAAGAGGAAAATAGGGGAGAGGAAGGGTTCGCGTAAAGATTATAAACGGTCACTCAGGCCGGAGTACATCAAGAACTGCGCGAGCGCGTGAATATATTTATGTGCCAGCCATCAAAGGGGCCATGGTCCAAGTAGCCTTCACTAAGAAAATAGTCTCGAGTCCCGCCGTTTAAGGTCTGGATAGTGAAGAGCTGAGCGTCGCAGTGACGCCAGAGATATACGTGCTCATTGGTTTATCCATGCCTACTGGAGTCGCACGTTAGGGTTACCGGCTTTCCCAATACCGCAGGAGTAAGCGCTAAGACCTCCACAACAATCATTGTCGATAAAATGACTTGGCCGTGGAAAGGCCGTCCTTCTGTATTAAGTTAGAAATGGCTATAACTTAACATACGCTCATTTATTTAGGAGGGTGTGTTTTCCTTTTCCACATTTCTTTCTGATGTGGCAAGAAAAGTTCCGTGGAACACCCCAACTGTAACTGTTACATGACCTTGACAGGCCTGACCTGACGTGCCTTCATCGCAATCTCTTCGATATCGCTTGCACGGGACGCTATTTGCCTAATATTCATTTGTCCAGCACGTCTTTGTGTTCCACCAGATGCGTTGACGGGGCTTTCGAGCATGTTTGATGAATCAGTAGAGACACTACAACTTCAAGGGTTGGCTGTTTTAGGGAAACGCTCTAAACATTTGGCACAACACGCCACGCGAGCTGCGGGACGTTCTCGGACAGGGGCGACCCATCCTGGTTCTCAGCTACACTCTAATAACGCTCTCATAGAATTCCTGCAGGTAACAAGCCTGAATGTGACCCTGTCAATAACTTTTGGGGTTCCTTATTTTGCGCGTGTGTATGTGCGAGAGTGAGTGGGCGCTTTTCGTTTCGCTTTTTCTCTCGCCTTATTTCTTTCATCTCTCGCCATCTCCACCAGAGCAGCGCACTAAGCACGCTAGCAGCTTCAAATGCTGCATAAGTTGCTCTCTCTCTCTCTCGTTAGGTTTGCCTGTAGTTCTATAAAGAAGAGGCAGGTAGCCAGTGTTGCGTTTCGCCTGCGACACGTGGTTTTGCCGGCGCGACTGCGGCGGGGCGGCAGACATTTTGGCCCGATCGTCGTCGCCGCAACGCTCATCGGCAGGTGTTTCCAGGCGCGACTGCGGCGATGCGACCGCAAAGGATCACCCTCTCATTGCAGTCATTGTGCCCGAACCAGGCGATGCGAAAGCAGGGATCATCCTCTCATTACAGTCATTGTGCCCGACCGGCAGCGCTACGACAGGGTGCTACGAGATCGTGCTCGACATGGTGCTACGGCAGCGCTACGACAGGGTGCTACGAGATCGTGCTCGACATGGTGCTACGGCAGCGCTACGACAGTGTGCGTCACCATTAGCCCATTGTACATTCACGTGCTCGTCTTTTGAGGGGTTCCTTCTTGCCCTCAACTGCGAGAGTATAAAAACAGCTGCCCCCGGACGCCAAAAGGAGGGCTCCGATTTCTTCTGTTGAGTGAAGTGCTCTCCCGTCTCTCTACTTCGGTCAAACCTGACCGCCAACTCTTTGCGATGTTAAAATAAACAAGTTGTTTCGTTGTTACCAGTCGACTCATGCTTTGCCGGGACCTTCGGATGCTTCCAGTTGTACCCCAGGCCGCCAGGCCAACGCTACCCTTGGGGCTTGCGACCCAGGTACAACCACGGGCGTCAGCGCCGAGTTCCCAACAGATCGTACCAGCGGTGCGATTCCAAAGATCTGGTTGGCAGCGGTGAGATCGCCTCCGACTCCAAACAACTGTCTGCCAGCGGTGAGATCGCGACAACGGAGGCCAGCAGCGAAGAGATGCAGTTGACTGTATGCTGAGCAGCTCATCGACGATCCGGGAGCAGTGCAACGAGCCCTGTGTGATGACTGGTTGCCTGCAGCGGAACGACTGCGCTGGACTCTTGGCTGCGAGGTTTGGTGAGTGCGGGACTTTCTTCTTCTGAGCTTTGCCAGGCTTTTTGTTAGTGTCAGAAACAGAGCTGGTAATTGTGGTTGTCGTTGCTGCCGGGTTAGTTTGCGGCAAGACAATAGTAAGCAGTAGAGAAAGCAGCATTCAGAGCAGCCATGGATTTGAAGTCGTTGCGCAAACCGAAATTGTTGGAGCTTGCAAGAGAGTTGGGTCTGGATGTCTCAGACAAACTAAGAAAACCTGAACTGCTAAAGGCTATTCTTGAGTTAGAGGCTGAGGATGACGAGCTGTCGGAATGCCTTGAGACTATTGAGGAGAGGTCAAAAAGACAGGAGCGCGAACTTAAAGAGCAAAAAGAGAAACAGGAGCGCGAACTTAAAGAGCAAAAAGAGAGACAGGAGCGCGAACTTAAAGAACAGAAAGAAAAAGAAGAGCGTGAACTTAAAGAACAGAAAGAAAAAGAAGAGCGTGAACGTAAAGAACAGAAAGAGCGAGAGCAACAAGAGAAAAAAGAAGAGCGCGAACACGCTTTGGAAATGAAGCGTCTCGAGGTAGAGATGGAACGCGCTCGTAATGGAAGTCAGGCACACGGTGCAGGAGAACGAGTATTGTTCAAAATGACTGACCTGATGCGGCCGTTTAAGCTTGGAGAGGACATTGGTTTGTTCCTGGTTAACTTTGAGCGAACGTGCGAGAAGCAGGGGTTCTCTCGGGAAACTTGGCCACAGCGCTTGCTCACTTTGTTACCCGGCGAGGCGGCCGACGTAGTCGCTCGCTTGGATAGAGAGGAAGCAGAGGATTTCGACAAAGTAAAATCGAGTCTGCTAAAAAAGTACCGGCTGTCTGCGGAGGCGTTCCGTTGGAAGTTTCGGGAAAATGAGAAAGGCAGAAGTGAGTCATATACAGAGTTTGCGTATAGGCTTATGTCGAACATGCAGGAGTGGCTCAAAGAAGAGAAAGCGTTTGGTGACCACGATAAAGTTCTGCAGTGTTTCGGGCTAGAACAGTTTTATAGTCGGTTACCGGAGAACGTGCGATACTGGGTCTTGGATAGGCCAGACGTTTGTACGGTGGCTAAAGCCGCTGAGCTAGCCGAGGAGTTTGTGACGCGTCGGGCTCGCGGAGCTAAGGACGGTCAAAAGGGTGAATTTGGCTCGAAGTTTGAGAGGCCGAAGTTCACACCCATGAGAGCAAAGGGGAACACGCGTAGTGCGGATGCGAGTGGAAGCAGTGCGACCGAACCTAAGGAGACGGCAGCAGCCGAAGCCGAACGCAGAAAGCGGTTCGAGATGAGGCAAGCGCGCGTTTGTTATACGTGCCAGAAGCCGGGTCACTTTTCGGCGCAGTGTCCGGAAACAACACCAAAAGTTGTGTTTTTTTCAATAGGCAGCACTGACGAGAACATGAAGCTTCTCGAGCCTTACATGCGAGACCTCCTCGTGAACGGGAAAGAGTGCCGAGTGCTTCGCGATTCCGCAGCTACGATGGATGTAGTTCACCCGTCTTACGTAGAACCCCATATGTTCACGGGCGAGTGCGCATGGATCAAGCAAGCCGTGGAAGCTCATAGCGTGTGTCTGCCGGTAGCAAAAGTGCTTATTGAAGGACCTTTCGGAGCGCTTGAGACGGAGGCGGCAGTGTCATCTATGCTGCCCCCCCAGTACCCGTACCTATTTTCAAACAGGTCCGATCACCTCCTGCGCGAGAAGGGGCTTTTGTTTGGTGAAGCTAGTGTTCAGGCCTTAACCAGATCGAAGGTTCGGGAGCTCGCTGCAAAGGCGGTAGTTGCGGGGCCGACGTTATCAAACAACGAAAAAGGGTCAGAGGCGCAGCAAGCTGATATTCCGAGCACGCCCGAACTGAATAAACTTGAGTCTGTAACGTTAAAGGCGCCAGATACTGGAGAGGAAACGCCCGACGCGGGAAAGTTAGAAGAGCTATCTACTGATTTGCTCATCGCGCCTACGTCAGACGGACTTGATAGGTTGCTAAAAGTCAGCCGGACGGCTTTGATAGCCGAGCAAAAAAAGGATGGCAGCCTGGAAAACGTGCGCTGCAATGTCAAAGAAGGTATCGCCAGGAAAACTGCGCGTTTTGTGGAAAGAGGTGGAGTCCTGTACCGGAAGTATCTAGACCGCAGAGGAGTGGAGTTCGATCAGCTGATCGTGCCTCAATGCTATCGTCAGGATCTGTTGCGCTTGTCACACGGGGGTTCGTGGTCCGGACACCTTGGAGTTAAGAAAACTAAGGACCGTCTCTTGCAAGAGTACTATTGGCCAGGGTGTTTTCGGGACGCAGACCATTTCGTGAGGACATGTGACACTTGTCAGCGGGTGGGCAAACCAGGGGACAAATCGAGGGCGCCGTTGAAATTGGTACCTATCATTACGGAGCCTTTTAGACGGCTCGTTATTGATACTGTGGGACCTCTGCCGGTAACAGCCACGGGGTACAGACACATTTTGACTGTGATCTGCCCAGCGACAAAGTTCCCTGAAGCAGTGCCGCTTAAAGAACTCAGCTCAGTTGAGATAGTTAATGCACTACTGTCCATATTTGCGCGAGTTGGTTTCCCTGCGGAAATCCAATCAGATCAGGGCACAGTGTTTACTAGCGCTTTGACGACAACTTTTCTCGAAAGGTGTGGGGTAAAGCTGTTACACAGCTCAGTGTACCACCCACAGTCGAATTCCGTTGAGAAGCTCCACTCCGTCATGAAGCGCGTGTTGAGAGCGTTGTGTTTTGAACATCGAACTGACTGGGAGCTGTGTCTGCCTGGGGTGATGTTTGCTTTAAAGACCGCGCCGCATGCGGCTACGGGGTTTTCGCCAGCTGAACTGGTGTACGGTCGCTCGCTTCGATCTCCGCTTCGCATGCTTCGAGAATCGTGGGAAGGTAGGGGCGACGACCCAGTCGTGGTGGAGTACGTGCTTAAGCTCCTCGAACGCTTAAGAAGGGCACAGGAGTTGTCAGGTGAAGCAATGACAAAGGCCCAGCAGAGGGCCAAGGTTTATTATGGTCGGACAGCCAGGGCCCGTCGTTTTGAGGTTGGCGATGAGGTCATGATATTGCGCACATCGCTAAACAACAAACTAGACGTGCAGTGGGAGGGCCCAGCACGAATTGTTCAGAAACTGTCGGACGTTAACTACGTGGTAAGTCTGCCAGGAAAGCGGAAAGCACAGCAAGTTTACCACTGTAATCTGCTCAAACCTTATAGACAAAGGGAAGCAGTGGTGTGCATGATGGTAAACGTTCCTGAAGAGCTTCCGGTCGAGCTTCCGGGACTAGGCTCAGTGACGAACAGGGAAGACACCGGTCAAGTCATTAGTGACCTTATCAGTAAAGCACCGCTGTCGCCCGAGCAGAAAACCGAACTACACCAGCTATTACAAGAGTTTCAAGGTCTGTTCTCTGAGAGGCCTGGTAGGACTTCTGTACTTACTCATGATATAGAACTTACCTCCACAGAGCCAGTACGATCCAAGGCGTATCGGGTGTCACCCCGCCAGAGCGATATTATGGAGGCTGAGGTAAAGAAAATGCTACAGCTCGGTGTTATTGAGGCAGGTGAGAGTGATTATACCTCCCCTTTGATTTTAGTTGAGGTACCGGGCAAGGAACCTCGTCCTTGCGTCGACTACCGCAGGCTTAATTCCATCACTAAGGATCAAATTTATCCGATCCCTAACATCGAGGAGCGCCTTGAGAAAGTTAGTAGCGCTCAGTTTATTTCCACCCTAGATCTTGTCAGGGGTTATTGGCAGGTTCCACTTACAGAAGAGGCTAGTAGGTATGCGGCGTTCATTTCACCAATGGGAACATTCCGTCCTAAAGTGTTGAGTTTTGGTTTGAAGAACGCGCCATACTGTTTTTCAAGTCTCATGGATAAAGTGTTGCGGGGACAGCAAGAATTCGTTTTACCGTATCTAGACGACGTAGCGATATTCTCCGCATCCTGGTCTGAGCATATGGCACACTTGCGGGCAGTGCTAACCCGCCTGCGCGAAGCGGGCTTGACAGTCAAGGCTCCTAAGTGCCAGTTAGCACAGGCCGAGGTTGTCTACCTCGGTCACGTGATTGGTCAGGGTCGTCGCCGCCCCTCTGAAATAAAAGTGGCCGCTGTGCGAGACTTTCCGCAACCGCGCACCAAGACCGATATTCGGTCGTTCTTGGGTGTCGCCGGCTACTATCAGAGGTACATCCCTAGGTACTCTGATATCGCGGCTCCCCTGACGGATGCTCTAAGAAAAACAGAGCCTCAAACAGTCGTCTGGGACGAGACAAAGGAAAGAGCTTTTAGCGCCCTAAAGAGTGCCCTAACAAACCAGCCTGTGCTACGATCGCCAGACTATACAAAAGGGTTCGTTGTTCAGTGCGATGCTAGTGAGCGAGGCATGGACGTTGTACTGTGCCAACGGGAAAATGGAGAAGTAGAACACCCCGTCCTGTACGCTAGTCGTAAGCTGTCCAGTCGTGAGCAGGCGTATAGCGCCACCGAGAAAGAGTGTGCGTGTCTCGTGTGGGCCGTTCAGAAATTGTCATGCTATCTAGCCGGCTCGAGGTTTATCATTGAGACGGATCACTGCCCTCTCCAATGGCTGCAGACCATCTCTCCCAAAAATGGCCGCCTCCTGCGCTGGAGCCTCGCTTTACAACAATATTCCTTTGAGGTGCGTTACAAAAAGGGGAGTCTCAACGGTAACGCCGATGGCTTAAGTCGAAGCCCCTAACGTAGGAATCAGCCTCAAAATTGTTTGTTACTGATGTTTTTCTTCCTGAGGCAGGATTTTTTTTAACATATTGCTTTTGTTTAGTGTTTCAAAGTGATGATATGCTTTCTAGTGCAATTTTTCAATTTGTGGACGCGTTCTGAGTGATGCTAGACTACTGTAAGGAACTAGGCAGTGGTATAAAAAGGGGAAAGAGCCTGGCAGGGCTTAGTGAGGGTTGTGCCGTGCTTGCTGACTGAGCGGTTGAGTTTCAGCGTAGTTCTAACGCTTGCCGGGAACGAGAACAAAAATGTGAACTCTCCCAAAGTCACTTTGCAGTGTCCCGTGCGAACCTGAACGAGAGAACGAGGCCTTCTCTGTGCGCTGCGCTCAAGAAACGTCGAGGGACGCCCGACTTCGGTTATGAGCATCATCGAGCGACATCCCTCCGGACAGCGGATGCAGTCCCCTGTCCATCGGGATCTCCTTCCCCCGGCGGGGCGGTCTGTTGCGTTTCGCCTGCGACACGTGGTTTTGCCGGCGCGACTGCGGCGGGGCGGCAGACATTTTGGCCCGATCGTCGTCGCCGCAACGCTCATCGGCAGGTGTTTCCAGGCGCGACTGCGGCGATGCGACCGCAAAGGATCACCCTCTCATTCCAGTCATTGTGCCCGAACCAGGCGATGCGAAAGCAGGGATCATCCTCTCATTACAGTCATTGTGCCCGACCGGCAGCGCTACGACAGGGTGCTACGAGATCGTGCTCGACATGGTGCTACGGCAGCGCTACGACAGGGTGCTACGAGATCGTGCTCGACATGGTGCTACGGCAGCGCTACGACAGTGTGCGTCACCATTAGCCCATTGTACATTCACGTGCTCGTCTTTTGAGGGGTTCCTTCTTGCCCTCAACTGCGAGAGTATAAAAACAGCTGCCCCCGGACGCCAAAAGGAGGGCTCCGATTTCTTCTGTTGAGTGAAGTGCTCTCCCGTCTCTCTACTTCGGTCAAACCTGACCGCCAACTCTTTGCGATGTTAAAATAAACAAGTTGTTTCGTTGTTACCAGTCGACTCATGCTTTGCCGGGACCTTCGGATGCTTCCAGTTGTACCCCAGGCCGCCAGGCCAACGCTACCCTTGGGGCTTGCGACCCAGGTACAACCACGGGCGTCAGCGCCGAGTTCCCAACAGATCGTACCAGCGGTGCGATCCAAACACCAGCGATTATTCCAGCCCCAATATTCCTTCGAGGGCACGGGGCGGCCGCGCAACGTGTTTTACACGTTTTTGTTTGTTTGTTTGTTTATTTATTTATTGCACACAGCGTCATAAGGCATCACAGTGGCGGATAAATTATTGTAACCTGAAATCAACCATTCATTGCAGGTAAATTTCCAGGTGCAATTTGCTGCAATGAGTGCACATTTTCATATCATACAATAGAAATTACTTTGCCCTTAGACACTCAGTTGATGCACGTTTTGTGAAAAAATTGCGCTGCAACGCAAGAGAGGTCAAGGTGTCACAATTATCGGTCAAGAACCTCACGCTAATCCATGCCTGCTGCAACGCCAGTGAGTTGCAGGCATTGAACGCTGTTACAGTAGTCACTCGGTTAACTTACAGATCAACGCAAGTTTTGTTTTCACCCTCTTAGCCTGGCCTGGAAAGCAACGCTACAACGTAAAGCTTGAAAATGAAAAATTGACGCCTTCCGGAGAAAGACCAAAATTGAGGCGAGAACAGGTCGTGCAAGGTGTTCCCTGTTCCGAGCTTCCTATGTGGCATCGTTTTCAATCGCAGAAGCTCCTAGAAAAGAGTAGGACACACGAGACACATTCGAAATACAATCGAAAAAGCCGGCAAGGATAGTGTGGTGGAAATGGTGACACGCCAGTCTTAGCACGCTTTGGCTGCATGCAAAGACCACATCACTGACCTGATTTCGCTCTCACGCGATTGAAAAATCAATTTCTCGTCCTCACCTCGCGCGTCTCCCGTGTCCATGATCTCAACGACAATTTTTTTTTTGCATATTCATTTCCTTCTGCGTCCGTGCAATGACCGGCTCTTGGTGTACGACACGCACCGTTTGTTGACCCTATAGACCACGTGTCTCTGTTGGCTGGCCAAAATTTTAAATCAGGCCATGGAGCGGGAAACCGTCAATGTGCTCGAGTAAAGCAGCAACGCAACTACTGGTAAACGTATGGAACAGGACTACCAGCAACATGAATCATGTGCAAGCGCAGGAATCAGGCAAACAGAGCGACGAGCGCATGAGTTGAGGCTTCTTGCATCTAAAGCGCTCTGTACTTAATGCCATCTTCATTTCTTGTAACTACGACCTGTGCACTTAATGTGACGAGCAATCACGCATATTTTTTCATATTTGCTGCTGACACTGTGGGACGCACTATTCATTCCTAGCAACCTGAGGTGGTGTGCTGGAGTAACGACCCTTGTAGGATGGTCATGAAGTTGGATCAACATGCCGTCGAGACGTATTGATTTGTTAGCCCGCTCCAACAAATGTATTGCTCATGCATTACAGCGTGTTGCAGTGGTTGAATGTGTCCATCTATTTCAACTACTTTCAGGGCACTGAGGTCGGTAGTAGAAAATTTCCAGACGAGAATGTCCAAGTGTGCATGTCCGCCGCAGTCAAATCATATAGGTCAGCGCACTCACTGACGAGCACACTGCCTCGTATTCGCTGCTCTCTCATTTCACTCAGTATCGTGTCAGTGACTGTCAGCAAATGTTGGTGTATGTCAGTATATGTGTGAGTATGTCAGGGTGAGTTGGACTCGTAATAATATGTCGCGGTTTCGCGCCAAAGGCGAAGCATTGATTGCGAGAGCAATTTATTAGTTTCTTCAGCTGCATAAACAGTTGCAGACATTCGCTTGCTGAGTAAAATAACCAGCACGGTCTCACGCGTTCAGATACAAACACAAACACATCTCACTCAGTGACCGCGAACGCTCGCTGTTAGAAAGATGACGTGATGAAGAGCGGCGGCAGCGGTGACCGAATTCCCCATTCGTGCTGCGTCTCACTTCGTTGCGAACTAGGCCCTGGAAAACACAGCGCACACGAAGCCATCAGCTATCTAGGTTACGCCTAGCCTTTGAAGCCACCGCAAATTAGCTCAAAGATAGGGCCCCTGAGACATCACTCAGCCAGCTTGGCCTGCGTACAAGAGGAGATGCGCGCTAACTTGTCACATAGTAACTATATCACATTTACTAACGCAAGTTGTACCCGTAGTTACCATGTCCTAAACATAACACCTAATTATGCTCGTACTAATACATTAAAATAGTTTTTTTCTGTACCCGGTAACATTCGTTCACTATCACTAAAAGATTTTATAGCTACCAACGGTAAGCACTTCCCTAACATGCTAAGCGCTTCTTTTTGATCGTTCATCTTTCTTGTGTATGTGTGTGTTTTAACGTATAATGTATCGTAACGTGTGTGTTTTAACGTATACCGTTCCCATTCGTGCTAAAGCCCTATATTGGGCTGCAGTATATGTAAATAAATAAATAAATAAATAAATAAATAAATAAATAAATAAATAAATAAATAAATAAATGATTGTGCGTACGTGCACGTGACATCGTGGCTTGTTAGTGTAGTTAGTATGCCTCAGTTTACAAGTTTATGCGGCCGATAAAACTACATTCTTTAATTCGTATAGCTGTCCAATAATTTGCTATCGCAGTCAATGCTTCAACTTTTGGGCGAAACTGCGGCTATTCTTCTTTCGGTTGCGTAGTGAGCTGTTTTATCTCTGTTTTATGCTGCCACACTGCATCTCAGTGCGAGAAATTTAACTTCCCATCGCCTCCAATATATAGGTCGTGGTGGGCGCTGTCTACATCTGTGGAGGTTTTCTTTCTTTTTTACGGACATTCCGCGTTGCACTGTGGTACCACGGTGTCCGCTACGCAAGCTTTAGTAATGGTGCCGGCCTTCGCTGAAGCTGACTTTTCGCGAATATTGGCAAGAAGTGCTTCGTTTAGAACTGTGATTCAGGATGTCGCACTGGCAACTCACTGCTTCTAGCAATCGGTATAGATACTCGTATGGATGTCTATATATTTTTTTGTTATTGCGCTTAAACAACCGGGTGGTACGAAATATTTGGAATGTTTTTAGGTGATTAAAATAATTTTACTTCTAACTAAATGGGCTTAAGAGTCCCGAAGATGAGAGAGGAACAAGATGGGCAAGTCAGGAAAGTAGAACTTGAAGAGAAACTACTGGTTTGCTAGATAACCATGGGGGATGGGGAGTGCGGAAGAAATACGTTAAAAAAAGGGGAAGTAACTGTGTTCTAAATATGTATGCCATCATCATCACTCTATTTATGTTCAATGCAGGACGAAGGCCGTTCCGAATGCTCGCCATTTAGCCGGGTGTGTGCCAGGTGACCTTATCTTATGCCCGCAAATTTTCTAATTTCCTCACACCTCCTAATTTTCTGGCGTCCTCAGCGGCGCTTTCCCTTCCCTACGCACCCATTCTTTAACTGTAATGGTCCACCGTTTTTGTGCGCTGCCCACTAGATGGCCTGCCCGGCTCCAGTTCTTCGTCTTAATGTCAACTGGAATATCGGCTTTCCCCGTTTGTTCTCCGATCCACATCGCTGTCTTCCTGTCTCGTAATCTTACGCTTAACGTTTCTCGCTCCATCGAATCTCGTGCCGTCCTTAAGTTTCGTTGTTAATCACCCAGTGGCTGCCCTGGTAGTACGCAAAAGATTGTGTCCTTTCCCTTTCAAAGAAAGCGGTAAATGCCTGCGATTTGCGCTACAGCCCGTTTTATTATGCGTATATGTGATTTCTGCATATGCTAAAAGACATGTTTTTGCCGCAATTTAAAATGCGCACAAAAGGAAGAAGCATTGAACACAACATGGGTGGCACTTCCAACTGATTTAGTCTAGGCGGTGACCCAGGAATATATATACACCTAAACACATGCGCCGGCTGTTCACAAACGGATGTTATCCAGTGGTCGAACAAACTCGTTTTTGATTTCTAGAGAAAGACAGATGCATCGTTAATGCAACTTGAACCTTTGTTTTTTATACAACAATCTTCCATTAGCTCACGTGCTATTTGATTTCTGCTTCTACGAAGAATCTCAATCTCATAAAAACGTGCTTTGCACATGCAGGCCTCGCAGTGTGCTGGCAAATGTGCCACGCACTCTTACATTAGATTTAGTTCGTGTTTCCTGGCGCGTTCATTTGTGCAGCGTCCAGTCTATCTAATGTAGGACTTGCCACACGTGTCATGTTTCTTGCGACAGCCTTGCCAACCGATCTCCTGGTGAGTGGTTCTCGAGCAGAGTCGAACCAATTTGACGGGGGCAGAAAAGGCAACGGGTACGCCATACCGGCCTGCCACCTTCTTGATGTTATGGGAGACCTGATGAACATAAGGAATCACTGCGCGTCTTACGGTTCTGGCACTTTCTTCCTCCCTTGCGGTGCTGGTACCTTTTGCCTATCGTAAAAGGGTTTCGGAGACTGATGTCACCAACGAGTCAGGGAACAGTGATGCTTTAAGTCGCTTGATCGAACGAGGCCGGCATCGTGTGTGTACAAAATTTCCTGAGGGCAGACTCCAAGCAGAGCATAACAATTCTACGCTTGACAATTTTGGAAGGACATTAATCATACGGCAGCAACCCTTTCTTGGCACGTGGGAAATATTTCCAACAGGCTTGCCCGTCATGAAAGGTTAATCTTAAATCTAAAGAATTCCGGATGTTACACTGTGGGACTTCATGCGTAAAAGAAAGCCCCTTGCGACTGCTCTTAAATATGTTTAACATACCATTGCAGCGTTTCAATGAGCCTTGTCTGTTAAAAAGAATTAAAAAGTCGACCATATATCTAAAAACCTTTAAATTATTTAAGGCGCTGACCCGTTTAAAAGCAACATCAAGCAGGCGATCAACAACAGCAGCGGCGAAATGCGCCAACCAATGTTAATGCCGCGTTTTTGCAAGAAAAGCTGTTTGTCAAAGCAAACAACGTTACTAATAAGAGAGGCGCCCAATAGCCTTAAAAAGTTCTAAACCGTAATACCGGCTGCATTTTAAAAAGCTACGATGCCGCTTTCTTCTATGTACGTCTTTACCGCAAGAAAAAGTACATCTTGTGGATGAATAAAAAAGATCCTCAACATCTACAGAAACCGCATTGCCTAGGGATTGATTGTTTCGTAGAAATTGCACTATGTCTTCTGAATAGCCTGTCGGGAAATGGTCATTTACTTTCACAGATTTTAGCATCTTTAGAATGTGTCTACTATGTAACAACTGCCACGTGTCTCTTTCGCCCACGATGCTCCTAAACTGCACATTAGGCTTGTGTGCCTTTCCACTGAAAAAATATGTTTAGCGATGTAGCTCTGTCATTGTTAACATCTTTAGCCAGCTTGTCCCAGTTGAGCTCCTTACATAGCCTGAAAACTGTACTCTTTACCTTCGATTCCGATTTTCTAGTCTGTTCAAAGTTCTTATTTACTGGCTCTGCCGCCTTTCATTGTACATTTCTCTAGGAGGTACTACAAAACGCCCCTTTTTGTCTGCTTCCAAATTAAGTAGGTTATGATCTCTGCAAAACGTGTAGAGACTGCTAGTTCGCTGACATTCCTCGTAACGTACTACTATAAGTGCCTCAGAAGAAAATGCTCGTAGACTAGTTGCCATTGTATTGCGCGATATTTAGAGAAAACGGAGCACCCGAAACGACCCGGGGGTTCATCTTCTCTGTCGTCTTACGTACTTCGTTTCCACTACGCGTACACCAACTAATGCACTACAGGTATATAGTCAGCCTAAGAGGAATTGGGCAGCTTTCTTTCTTTGCAGTCGCATATAAGTAGCTGCAAGTACATGCACCGCCAGACTATCCTGACCTTGCATACGCAATGTGAGCAGTGGCGTAGCAACCGGGGGGGCCGGGGGGCCGTGGGCCCCGGGTGCACGGGCCGAATAGGGGGGGGGGGGGGTGTCATATACGTCTGAAGACACCCGAAAATTGTCGATATCCGCGCCTTCCTCGACTACACCCGCGGGGAGGGGGGTGACAGAAGAGCTAAGGGCCCCGGGTGCCAGACAACCTAGCTACGCCACTGAATGTGAGGCACCTATATTGTTCTGCCGCAACCAAGTTGACCTGCTTAACGTGCTCCCACGATTATGCCATTTCAACATAGTTGGCATAGTAAAGTGGCATAATAGTGGGAGCATGTCATGCAGCTAACAGCAGGTGCGCGAATACAATATATACGCATCACGTTGGGTATACACTATGCCGGGACAGTCTAAGCGTAGCACGTACTTGCCACCATATGCGAGACCCCGCAACCAGTTTTCGTGGTGTGGAGAGAGAAAGCATTGGCTCAAAGTTTACCTTACCAACAATTCTAGCGCTAGATGTTTGTGTGACTATACGTGTCCAGATTCTTTACTCGAGCTTCAGCGATTCTGCACACCATGCGGAATTTTGTCTCGGTTGCTGTCCGTGTGAGGTCCCTAATCTTATTGCTACTCTCGCCCCGACCACTGTGTTCTGTGCAGGAACTGACGAGTATAGATTCCGCTATCTGTTCACCATGCTGCTTTTTTCTTTCCAGAGCCAGAAGCGCCAGAAGTACGTCTCGACCAAAGCAGAATTCCGCATAGTAGTTTTCTAGCCGCATTCAGAAAACACTCTCTTTACCCGCTCTTGCCTCTCTGTACACTTGAAGAGAACGAGAACGAAGCGCATTTTCCGAGTCGGTAAGTGTAGCAAATCTCTTCTGCGAAGCTTCCGTGAAACGCATCAGCGGACGTGCGGAAAATGCTATTCTGTAGATTGCGACATTCTTAGCGAGAACTTCTCGTTCCAAGTGCCAGCCGCGACATTCATTCTAAAAAAAAAATCAGACGTTTTGTGAGGGTGAATTGTGGAGACCGTATTTGCAGGAAAGAGAAGAGGAGCGCAGCTTACCGCGTTTATTCGAGTTGAAGCCGACACTTTCCGACAATTTCTTAGTTAGGGAGGCCACTTACAATGTGCGTTCGCGAATCTGTGTACTAGGCTGCGTCGCGAGCATTCCAAAGGTAAGTTGCAAGCACTTAACGCCTGCATGGGCAAACGACAAACGGACAGAAATGTACAAACGGAAATATAGTAGAAAAAGAACGAAGGATGTTTCGTGACCAAAATTTTTTAGCCCGCACAAAGCAAGAACACGTAAGGGAAAAGAAAAGCACAAATACTCGTGCTTGTTTTGTAAAGTTTTGCTAATGTGACAGTATAGGGGCAAGAACGCCTATGCTGTAGCGTTGCGTGCATTCTGGATGGCTGAATCGAATTGCGTTCGATTTCTTCATGTGCCGCAGGGGCGGCTTTACCGACAACTGCATTGCCGACGATGTCACAGTGCACTGGTTGCCGCTGTAATACTATTGTAGCAACTGCCAACCACTCTGTGAAGATGTATTCCAATCTCTGACATCAGCTATTCACGTGTGCTGCGACGCAGAGCTGACGATCGTAAATGATCGTGGAGCTGACTTTAAGAGTAGAATCATCATCTTCGTGAGCCTATGTTTATGTCCTTTGCAGGACAAAGGCCTCTCGCAGCGATCTCCAGCTACCCCTGCCTTACGAAGAGAGAGCAGATTATTGCCCACCAACTGAGTAATTGCTGTATAGTATAGAAAACAGCGCTGTGGAGGGTGGTAAGTCAGGACCTTGGTGAAGTTGTGACATGAGATTTGTCAAATATCTTGCAGGCCAATGTGTACGGAAAACGCACCACAGCAGTGGAGCTGGGTAACCACAATTGCACCTTCGTCCGTTGGAGGAGTTAGAAGTACGAGTTGCCCACATTTGTCGTGAAGCGAGCTGCTCTGCATCTATGCATGGTGCGCACTCCGGCCGAATTCGCGTTGAAACATATGAATTATGACATCAGAAATAGCAACATGTGAATATGAGTGGTCGAAGCGGTGTATGACTAAGAAATGCGACAGAACTCTTTCGGTGTTTTCTTTAATGCTCGCTTTTCTATGTAAAATCCCTGGAAAATGATTAATTTCTGGTTCAAACACCACCAACAACAAAAAAGTGAAAAAAATTGTGAAATTTAATGGACGAGTGCGTGGATGATTTGGCATCAAAGTTGACAGTGCTGCACTCACAGCGGAAAGAACTGATCTCAAGAATCTATGCAATGCGTAAAAAGGAAAGTAACAAGGTGTCACGTGTTTTCGATGAATATCACGGCAAGGAGTATCGTACACGTGTCTTAAATAAAGCCTGATCTGCTATTGCTCGTAAACTCCACGCGACAAGTGTGCATGTATGAGAAAGTGTACAAGTACATCGTTTTACTATTACTGATGGTTGACGTGGCAGGCCTCATTCGAGGAGATCCGCTTATATTCGACTACATTCGAGTGCATTTGAGGCCTTCTTTCCCCTTTTTATTTGTAGCTGCGTTTTGAAGTGCAGTCCATGCGCTCTTTACGAGCCTCTGGCTCGCAAGCATTAGAGCAAGCACTGATGTGCACAGTTAAAGAAAAAAGCTGCGAGACCGTCCTCGCATTAAGCTGCTGCATGCCGCTAATGCTCACGAGGCAGTATATGTCAGGCAAGTCACGAAAGTTGCGGACGTAGCAGCAGCGTCTGACGCAATCTGCCGCGTTGTCAGCACCGGCAACGTTCCATCACGGCCCATCAACTTCTTATGCAGGATACACGGATAGATTTTCTCCTGGTTTTATTTTCTTTCAGTGGGGTTTTTGTTTCTGGCTGTGCTTGTCGTTTCTTCCCTTTTTTTAACTGTTCGCGTTATTGACGCCTTTTCTTGTCATGGCTACATTTGCTCTTCGAGCTTCTGTATAGTGAACCCACTGAATAGACACGTCTCCACAACGCTGAAAGTAACTGAAAGAAAAAAAAAAGAATGCTCATGGAACGTACATGTTATAATCTAAGGGAAGCAAAGCCTTGCAGCGTTTAATAAAGCGCCTCATGGAACAAGTTGGAATGCGTAAAATGATGCTTATTTGGATCATAGGCAACTGCTATCCCACTGGATGTTTCGTTAGGCGCCGAAGAAGTCTGAACATTATTCTCACGTACCAATTACTTTTGCGCGCTTTGCCGAAACGCAAATACCATGTCACTCAGAGGCACACTGTCAGGTGTCGACAGCTGTGCTACGATAACAAAGGCGGTGTGTCATGCTTGCATACGGAATAATATTGATGACATGCGTATGCACAAAGCACGAGGAATAGCTAATGCAGTTTACGATTTTATATATCTTCTGTTACAATGGGACACGTACTTAAATACAGGGTGAAGAGAGATTCACTTTATTAAAACAAAATTGCAGGTTTCCACAAATGCTGCGTGACAGATACCCAGCCTTTCTTATACAGAACAATAAATCATATTGAATGAAGGTTATCGAAAATAGAAGGGAGGCGGTTGGTCGTAGGCAAAAAAAAAAAAAAGAAAGCCTAGGAAAATTCATTCTTGAAATCTGTGGAGTTCGAGACGGGGAGAGCATGAGGTGACCGACAAGCGAGGTCTGAAGCTCTTGCCCAACTTCTTTTCTTCTTTTTTTTGGAAACGAAACGTCACACAAGTATAAGCTGGTAGCCACTCCTACCTACAGCACGTGGTCAACTGCAAACAAAATAAATTTACGCGACGTGTTCTGTGATTGTTAGACACTCGTGCGAGAGATGCGCCCAAAGCACGCAGATTCTTCGCTAAGTAATAACGGTGACTAGCTTACGCATTTGTCTCTAATTCTTCTAATATGGAACATCACGGTCATTTCGCGGTTGTACTTGGTTTTGTTTGTTTGTTTTTGTTCATGTAAATAAACTACTGGTATTTTCTTCCCATACGATTCTTCTTGCTACAATGAGATAAGTTAAACCTTGTTATCATTTGCATGGCGCACTTTTTTCGCTTATGGAGAGCACATACCATTTTAATTGGCTCTGTGGGATACAATATAATGCACGCTACAATGTACTGAGTAGTTGGAAGCGTCCTATATTCTACATCGTCTTCTGTATGTGTAGTCTATAGATTGTTTTCTGTCTTGAATTTTAATTTGGATATCGATGTTAAGCGGTCAATTACACGGGGCGTGTGATTTAGTATCGGAATGGGAAAGTGTTGAATGCTGCTGTCAAATATAACTGATGCCATCCATGACAAAAGGAATAGTAATGATTCCTGGGTTTTACGTGAAAAACCACGATCTGATTGTGATGCATGCCGTAGTGGGGGGACTGCGCATTACCTTTGACCGCATGGGGGTTAAACCTGCGCCCAATGCGGGGTACACGGGGGTTCTTGCATTTCGCCCCCATCGAAATGCGGCCGCCATGTCCACTAAGCCACCACGGCGGGTGAATAAATAGGGCGTGAGGAAACGAGTAAAGTCAGGGAGGTGAATCAGAGGCAAGTTTCCAGCTTTACAAAGAAAGGGAGCATGACCGAGAGAGAGAAAACAAGAGACCAAATATAGAGAAAAATATGAAGTGATGTCAGCGTTCCGAGAGTTGGGTGGGTCGCGAGGAGCATAGTACGAATTTCACGGTCTTTGTATGGATTAATGAGTTACGAATATGGTAAATGACTATGTCTTCCTACGGAGGTCCTTTTGCAACTTGCTAAGCACAGTGGTAACTGTATCTACCCGTAATAATGCGAACACTTCACACAATGTGACCCACTGTTTCCTCCCTAACACAGTCGTCAGAGGCTGCGGTATCGGCCGTCTCTATGCGAAAGGCCTAGGAACTTGCGACCACCATGAGTATGCATAGCCTGCATAAAAGAGTCGTGTGTCTTCGGGAACATGCTTACGATAACCGGAAGCTTAAGGTAGTACCAATGGTTACTGGTAGGGTAGTCAGGTACGTCTATAGAAGGACCAATTAAAATTTCTTGCAGTGCCCGTCTTTCCAAGTGGGTTAACAGGTACTATTAGAGCTTCTTCTTCAGCACATTCACTGAAGAAAATGCCCGTCTATGCCAGTCTAGGGCCTCAGCTTTTAGCCTGGAAGATCGTTTCACTCGTGGAATAAAATGCATTTCATTAGTTTCAACCGCCGGTTATCTTGCTTCGTCTACGTTTATTCACTATCTCTTTCGGCTTCGAGAGGCTCTCTTGAAAAAATAAAGAAAAAAAATAGACACCATGCCACATCTGCAGTCATGGTTGCTTTAAATCACGGCTTCTTTAGGCAGGTTACGTTCGTTTCCTTTCTTCATTTCTCAGAAACAGACATAATGTGTTGAATGCGCTGTTGATTACCATGTTGTGAGCGTGCGGTTTATTGAAATTGTGAGATTAGGAAATACATTGCTGTCAGTTCAAATACGATACAAACCAAAAAGGTAATGTTTCTGGCATTGGTTGACCACGTCCTTGACACTATATACAGCCTTATTTCTACCAACCTCAGGTGATCAGTGTTGAAAGCGTGCTTTGTATGGTCGATCCAAGTAGCACTTGGGCAACCCATCCAAACTTGTATAAACGTGAGTACCTCACGATTATGTTGTGTCTCACGTTAGACACTCACCGTTCTCACGGTGAGTATGTCACCCCTCACATCGACCCACCTTCAATTAGATAAAAAAAATGGGGAACAAATTTCGACTCCAGCTCAAAGGGCTTTAGTCGGAATTCGGTGGTTATCTTGACTAAACTTACCTCAGTTTAGGCTTATTTAATGTCGGAAAACATGATAGGCGCGTGACTCACGGTCATTCTAAAGCAACGCAGACATCGCAGAGTCCACCTCATTAAGCTATCCCTACAAAACCTATTAGGTGGGAACCATACTGCGGCCGCTTCATCAGCGTTTTTGTTCTTGTGTATTTCGTCTCGTCCCGCAACGCAACTGTGCAAAACGTGCGCAAACTTTCGAAGGCTTTGTGCGAAGTTCAGCTTCGCGTTGAAACATTTTCCCCGACAAACAACGCGTTTGCAACGGACGGCATCGTGTGGGACCCGTTTGCGACGTCTAGAAATGCATCGCATGCGTGTTCGCCCGCACCGTGGGTTGGCGCTTCGTTGTAAAAGCTTAATCCGCTGGAATGCATAAACAATTTGCGGAGGCGGCTTGGCGCGCACGAGCACATCCAACATGAGTCCTGCAAAAGTTTCGTGTGGAAATCTCGGTGGTTGCGACGCTCCGAGTTACTCCCCACGCACTCCAGTTTGGAACCAGGGACAATGGCCTTAACGAATCGTTTGACTAGGAAGCAGGCCTAGCAACGTGACGAAGGTACATTCGTTTCTGCGAAAGTAGACGAAACCCTTTCATGGAGCCCGAGCGAAGCACCCGAACTTGTTTGGGCAAGCTCACAGTGGGATTACGAGGACTGAATGCGTGGGAGATGCTCACATGTAAGTGGCTCCTTGCGTTTTGTAACTGAAACGCTTTCAAAGGGTGAAAACAGGAGTTTGCGAGCGTACGGCGCTGAGCTTGACGGTAGACGCAGCCAATAAGACCCACATGGCGACGCTTGAAGCAGACACTATGCAAGATTAAGAAGGTGGGTTCGAATGCGAGTTGCAACAGCGACATCGCGAACGTCACCGTGGGGGTACATTTGTGGTGGAGCTCTGTTTGACGAGTTCAATTACTGAACCATGATAAAGACTTGCTTCGAGCGGCGGGCGCGGAATTTCGTTTAATAATGAATGCTTCAAAAAGCGCTCATTTATTGCGGAAGATTCTCGCACGTGCGCTGGAGGTTGTAGGCGAACGAAAAGTTCACGGACGATTACGATACTTCCTAATGCAAAATTTGAGCGCAGCTCTATGCATGCTTTTATTTCGCAATATATTGGCGGACGCGGACAATCTATTTGGTGCGGCGCGTTGCAAACAGAGTGAAGTGTGGAGTGACTGGGTCGCTAATCGGGAGATTGCGAAAGGCAGTGCGTGAGTGACGCGTGGGCGCGATTCGCAGCAGCCGCCGCAGGCAAACTTCCGCTCATGCAGCGCTTTGTTTGCCTTATGTCTGACTGGCGCAATCCTGGCACACACACACATACATACATACATTTATAGTCATATCATAAGAAGCCAACAAACACTGACACCCTGTACAACATAGGGGAAATTACTTGTGCTTAATAAATCATATAAAGAAACGATAAATTAATGGAAATTAATGTGGATGAAAAAACAACTTCCTGCAGGTGAGAACCGAACCCGTAACCTTCGCATTTCGAGCGCGATGGTCTACCAACTGAGCTACCGCGGCGTCGTTTCCCCATCACCTTGTGTCCTATTGTGTCCTAGTAGAACCCTGGGAGTGTTAGCCAGCTCCTCCACACACAGACCTTGGCGGCGGACGTGGAACGTCCTTTTTGCCGCAGGCGTCACGAGAACGTGGTCTTTTTGGGTGAAGGCAACTGGTCAATAAACCCGCACATGCTACCTGAAGGCATCGATGTTGCCGGATTCGAGACCCTCGTTATGTAATAAACGAGAAGAAAGGGGGTACCGACGGTATATAGCATGCTATACATGCATATATATATATATATATATATATATATATATATATATATATATATATATATATATATATATATATATATATGTGTGTGTGTGTGTGTGTGTGTGTGTGTGTGTGTGTGTACCATGCTATCTCCACCGCGTGACCAGCTTCCCACACTTCACACGCTCATTTTTCCACTTTGACACTCCGAATGGTATTGTATAAAAACGAAACAATAGCTTTAGTGTAGCGTAAAGTGCTTGCATTAACGATAGCGTGTTTTGCAGGCGAAACCTTTGCGGGAAGCTGTTTGATGGAGTTTTAGTATAGCGCAAAACAACGATGTGCCGCAAAGCGTAAAATTTTAACGCGCCGTGTAAGTATTAAAAGCTCCTAAGTTCACTGGCTCGCCAGCTAGTTAGGAATAGTCAAAGCAGCCTTTTTATATAGTACACAGTTTGAGAATAGAGTTTATCGCCTTACGTGCGTCCTTTCAAGACTTCTAGTTTAACGTACGGGAACGGAAACGTAAAGAAGGCTTTAAACGACAGGGCGCCGTCTGGTGCCTCCTGACAAACGTATCCAAGCCAAGACAATCTATTAGCAACCATTCTATTTTTGCTATGCGGACGCGTCTCGTCAGGCCTGGAGACGACGGAATCGCTGAACGATCTCAGAAAGTGGACACGCTATGTGCTTATAACGAGCGTTTCAGGGGAGTTTAAAAGAATTGACAGCTCATTTCAATAGTTCCTGGCGGTCAGCGAGAATAAGAGCTCAGTAATCGCAAGCTTTCGTGGTGAAGCGGCAACCATGGGTGCCGTAAAGTTTGACAACGCTACTTCTTAGCATTCGTGCTTTGCGAGCGTTAGCGTCTCCCACTCAATCTTGAAAAAAAGCTGAGGCACGCGGTGCACTAAGCTGTTATAACGTTTTGCGCATGCGCGGTGTGGCCCCGCTGTACTCTAGTGCTTAACGTGGTGCCACTTACGCCATAGTAATACCGTCTATTGAATCGTTGAGACCGGCTATACTTCATGTCCGTGTGGGTGACGGAGTGCCTAGCTGGATAAGGAAAGTATTTTCGAAGAGTTCCAGAAGTATTGGCACAACGTTCCTTTCTTTTGTGTTGTGAAATAGTCACATGCTTCAACCTAAAGCTCGCAACATAGTGCACATATGTGCTTTACAGATATGTTAGCGACAATCGCAATGAAAAAAAAAACACCATAATGTGAGCTTGCCGAAAAGCGGGTGAAGGGCGGGCAGAACACCGCCTTGTCTCGTCCGGACTTTACTGTCCCGCTATCCCCGTTGTTTTCCGAGTAATTGCGAAATAAATACTTGCCGATTCAAGGCAGAATAACATAAATCCTAATGCTCCCGCGAATAAGGGCATACGCGCTCCGAAATGTGGTATGAAATATATGGGCGTCCCTTCTAACAGTTTCGCAAGCGCCTCCACCTCAAAGTTCTGAACAGTTATGAGCGAAACGCCAATGCCTATTTTACCACATTTTAGGCATGGCTACCTCGAGTGTGGCGCTAGTATGAGTTGTTCTGCTAGGCAGATATGACATCAATACGTCTCGGGCCCGATTTTGCCGTTTGACAAAATTAAGATCATTAGCGCGTCTTTTCATTAGTTACATGACAAGTTCAGCGTGTCTTTCAGGTAATATCAACCTCTTCATATTATCGCCCGTAACACACCGAACTTTGCTATCTTCAACAGATGATCATGAAAACAATTCGCTCTACTTAAATTAAGAAAATCCTACGCTCTGTGTTGTTTTTGGAGGAGAGTGCAACTGATTAACGATGATTTTAGAGTAGACACCACACGAAGAAATCTGACAAATTTTTATTGGGAACCTCCTCGCTCAATATAAACTTCTTGCGCTCGAGCATGGAGATGCCACAAATGACAACGAAGGAATGATGACGAGGAATGACGATGATGGAATGACCACGACGGCATGAGAACTGTATGACGACGACGTAAAATGACAATGGACCGACTGTGATAGCATGACGACGACTGCATGACGAAGATGCAGTGATGACAATGGCATAACGACGAATGAATGACGACGACTAGGTGATGACCATGAGATGACAACGATGTGATGAAGACGACGGCGTGACGGGATGGCGTTGCTTGATGGTGCCGAATATGAGACAACGACGGTATCACGACGAGGGTATGGCGAAGGGAATGACGGAGCTGGAATGACGACAACGGCATGACGGGAATAAAATGGTGTTGCTGAATTGATCGCAATAGTTTTGATGTAGTGCTGGAAAATTTCTCAAAGTCTTCATAAATTTTGATGTCGCGCATAAAACTAAAGTATTTTCGTTTTAGCGTTAATTTCCACACTTTTAGTGTTATTTTTCAAACGTATAGTTTTGACATTGTCGTATACGAACATTTCCTGTGGCCGCTATGAAAGTGCAACTATCGGGTACAGACCCCGCCAAGCTCCCGGCTTTTAGTCTGTACCCCCAGCATTTTTGTATATGCTGTAATGTACCGTAATGCCTAAATAAACAGAATGAATGAATGAATGAATGAATGAATGAATGAATGAATGAATGAATTATGATGACGACGGCGTGATGACAATTGAATGACAATACAAAAATAAATACAATGCTGTGACGACGATGGCATGACGACGACTCCATTGCAACAACAGCGGGTCGACGAAGAGATGACGGCAGAATTATGATGGCAGTCGAATGATGACAGTGAATGACTACGACACAATGACTGCGGAAAACGACCACAACGACATAACGGCAAAGTGTGTAACGACGATGCAATAATGACGACGAAATGACAATATGACATACTGATATGACAGTTAAATGACGATGGTGGTATGACTACGTCACGCCTACGTACCGTATGACTAAGTGAAGGTATGGCGTAGTCATACCTTCACTTAGTCCACGCTTTAGTAACGATTCAACGTCCTTGTCATGAGCTGAACGCTTTCACGCGACTACGGCTCGATAATAGCGGCGTGATGACGACGATATGTCACGCAGGAACTGGCGACGGAGTGAAGATTGCGGAAGGATTACGATGACATCACAACAAAGATTCATGACAATGGCATGAGGCCAGTGAAATAAAGAAGGAATGACTGCGACGGCATGGCAACGACGGCTTATTAGTTCTGGAGCTCACGATCACTCTTACGTGCATCGCCTGCCGCCGCGGGTTGCCTCGATTCGCACTATACCTGGTGTTTTCTTCGTTTTCTCCTACTTACAACAAAAGACAACGACATGATCGAGCAATAATACCGTACGAACCACGTAATCATAGCTTCATGTCCTGATCGCGTGCAAGAAGGGCAAATATTTGCCATTTATAACAAAGCGTCCGGTATTTAGGAGTGCCTTTGTCAAGATTTAGCTCAAGTTTGATTCTGCTATGTTCAATAAGTATAGCCATTGATATGAGTATATCGAAATTGAAGGAGCACCACGAGAATAAGTTGCTTGTGTAGCACATTTGCTAAATCATTGAAGCTTTAACTAACAAGACTTTATGGTTGTTAGATATGCGCCTACCAAGTGTTGTTTCATTAAACTTCTACTTTGCTTTGGTGTTTACAGCAGGTATTCGCTGCTTTGTACGACACTGCAAACAATAACACGCGGACACACTAAGGGCGATGTTTGTCAAAGATTTTACACCTAAGCTGCCTAAAACAATAAAAAATCGTCAAGCTTTATCTGTGTACTGTGTTCTCTGTCAAGCTTTATCTTGCGTACCGCGTTTACGCCATTGGCCGATATCCTTACGTCACAGCATGTGAGCCACGGAAGCCTAACTTATGACTACGCCGCACTTTGCGCATGCTGGAACAGATAGACTGCGCCCACGAACGCGGTTATATAGAGGCGTAAAAGTGAAAAAATTTGCAAAGGCAGGCGGCCGTACGAGATAACTGAGTTCAACGCCACGCGACCACCGGCGCACATTGTTTACCAATCGCGTGCGTTGCCTGTGCACACAGAGATGTTCGCTGACGTCCGTACAATCAGAAGATTCCTGCGCGCAGCACTTCGGTAGCGAACTCCTGTAAGGTGAAAAAAAGCAAACGCGAACGACGGCGTTGCTTGGATAGCCGCAAACGTTTCGAAGATATTGCTTTGTACGCACGTGGTGTTTGTTTGAACGTACACGTCTTCTTTTTTCTTTTCTTTTTTGTATTTCTCCTGCTTGAATTCGCTACCAGCGCTTCAACTGATGTGCGCTTTCGATTCGATGATTTACTTAGGGACGGAAAGAAGTGCCTTACGATATGCATGAATGTGCAGTGCCTACGAAACAAAAAAGAAGGCGCACAATAAATGTGCGCTGGCGCAAGGTAAGCGCGCGTTTTCGTGTGGGAGATACACTAAATAAACGTGCGTTTCTGAAAATGCAGAGCAATTAATATTCTGCATTCCTAAATTGCGCGCTCAGTCGCATGGAGCAGTGTAAATGCGAATGATGAGGTGGGAGATGTATTCTCTTATTTCTCTTTCAGCGGTAGAAGTTTACGGTTACACTGTGCAAATGAAAAAAAAATATTCTAGCGGTACGCGGAACAATCTTTTCTTTCTCACTGCGCGGATCGCGTACGGCTGCTTAACATATTCCTAAAGGTATGTTGAAGATTAGAAAGAAGCGAATGGGTAACCCGTTAACGAAGAGAAAGAATTCCGCTTTTAAGATGTTAAGCCACAGCCACAGTACATTAAAGAATTATGTGCACGCTATTATGCGTACAATGAATTGTTAATAGGAGGGCTTCAGATCAACTATGGTCGAATTAAATTAAATCAAATACGAATACTACACTAATACTAAAAATAATATTAAGTAGCATAGGTACAGCTGGCTTCAAGTATCTAATAACGCAGAGAAGGAAGCAATATGAACATCGAACGCGAGTCACCATGCAAAATCGTTGCTAAGTATTCTGAGCGCGTACCATATAGACTCGTGTAAGGACCGCACCCCCAACTTGGCAGCCTAAAATTCGTAGAAAAAGATCCGTCAGATAAGCAATCGCGTTCAGTGCACCGATGCCGTGCATGTATACTCCGCTTCACACATGAGGTGCAACATCGTGGAGGCTAGAAATACCTTTTTCAGCGGCTGCGTTCGCACTTAGAAATATTACGGTGTTTCGTGACCAGATCTTGCAAAAATGTTTCTTCATATAAGCTCAGTTCTGAATGAAAAAAAAAGCAAGGGTACCCTTAGAAAGAATCCGTGCACTTATGCGGCTGTTAACGCGTTGTTTGAAATCAATTTGCTTTCTCTTAATTAATTATTTATCTGCAGCTTGCGGGTTTCCGCAGAAATATTATGTCAATTTCTTGCCTTTGCTTCGAATTAACAAATTCGCTTCGCCCTACCACCTGCTAGCCACCTGGTTAGCTCACATGGTGGAGCGGCTGCCCGGAAACGTTCTGATCCCGTGTGAGACTATATTCCGGACCAGGACGAATTTTCCTTCAACTGCGAGACTTTTCTTTCGAGGGACCTTTATGGGTTTCGCTTGTAGCAATTTATTCGATTGGGTGTATGTCTCACTTTTCCTTAATTAATTACTTCTCTCTACCTTGATGGTTTTCGCAGAACTATTACAACATGGTTAGGGTCCCATGCATTTTTGTTCTCGGTGAACAAAACTATCATGATCAATGGCTCATACCTCCGTTAGCATTCATGCTTCCGTAAGCAAGCAAAGCAAAAATGCAATGGCTAATAAGCCCGCAAGGCAGAGGCTACAAGCACGCAGCAAAAGTGAAGCTAACAGTGCTTAAATTCTTTCCAATCACGCCTACAACATACAGAACAGCATGTCGCAAGCTGTCATTATCAATGGCTCATACCCCCGTGAGCTATGGCTCATACCCCAAAAGCAAGCGAAAAAAATGCATTGTCTCCTAGTCCCGTAAGGTTCATGGCTACTCACTTTGCGTGAATTAGCTGCGATTACAGTATACCCCTGTTGTCGTTGTCACTGATTTCAATGTGGTTGTGTCGGCACAAAAAAGGGAGCGGTTTGCGCGCTCCATGTTACAGACGCATCCCTTACGATGCCACATCGACCTGACCCAACGGAATACACAGCGGTGTATGTGCGTCGATTTGACATTATCAGAGAATGTGGTTGCAGTTGCGATTGAAATAATGACCACCAATCAAGACTATAAATGAGTTCGTACCTTTGTTCAAAATTACGTGTCACCTCCGCGTTATGAGCTAAACAGCTTCTCTGGTCAACCACCTTCACAGATTGGAATGTCTCATGATTTTCTTTTCTGTTTAGCCTGAAATATAGTTTTTCTTTACTTTTAGGGAATTGGTAACGGACTATGCCATAACGATTGCGAGGTACAATGTTTGTTTGTGTCTTTGTTGAACTCTATTAACAGTTTTGTGCAGCTTCACCACCCCCGTAAGTGGATGCAGACAAGTCTGACATGCGCATGGGCAACTACCATTAATTCGTGGGAAAAAAATGTGCAGTTACTCATCGGTCCAGTCAATGCCACTCAAACCATGGCTATAAATAATAGAAGGCCTGGTGCTTAGTATCTGTCGCGTAACGCCTGGTGACTGGACGATACTCATATATTCTGTGTAGCGTGCCTATCTGCACTTGACTGACCTTTTACAACAGTATTGTAGCACTTGACGCACTCATGCACCCTTTAGGAAATGTACAGACTCCACCTGTATAATTATTGTTGCTCTACTTTGTAAATTATATAAGTTAGGATTCCTTTCTACTTTATGCCACAAATTCGCTATTTTCGGATTGCCGGTTTTCCCAGCTGTTCCGTTTTGTAATTACGGAAATAGAGGTGACAACATTTTAACTCCTGGTTTTCCCGTAATCCAAATAATTTGTTTTATTTCGAAGCTAGTGCAGAGAGTTGCT
The DNA here is from genome assembly GCF_050947875.1 of Dermacentor variabilis. Taxonomy (NCBI): domain Eukaryota; kingdom Metazoa; phylum Arthropoda; class Arachnida; order Ixodida; family Ixodidae; genus Dermacentor; species Dermacentor variabilis. The sequence continues at coordinate 119,266,485 of NC_134574.1, read as the reverse complement.
CTATTCTTGGGCGGAGTTAGCCTAATAGACACAGCACTAAATAATACATGGACACTGTCGGTTGCGTCTCGGATATCAAAAAAGAATTTTACGCAAAAGTGTGCTTTAGCAAAAGTGTTTTAGCCCTTTAACTGGCAAGATAAGAACGACCTGACCTAGAATGTGTTTATTGCTTCAGTTCCTATTGATATTGTTCAAACAGATACAAAATGAAATATGATAGGGCTTCTCTGAAAACAAATTGACATACAGCGGGTCAAAAATATTGTTGACCAGCTGATTAGAGACCAATGTATGGTCCAAAACTTATGTTCGGTAGTTTCTTTGACAAGTCAAATGTGTGTTCTTGAGATCCACCTAAAAAGAGAAAAAATAGAGCTTTCTTAAACAAAGAAAAAAGTTTTCGCATTAGCCATAATACCACCATCACGGCCGCTGAGACGATACCGACGAGGTTTTCGAGTTTTCACATCAAAACACCTGCTGCTGCTTCAGGTAGACATTTTTGTGATTACTGCTGTTCAGCAGGTACACAAATTAAGGTAAATTGAAAGGTGCAAACTAATATCTGGTTTTGTATAGTTTCTTTCAGTTATTTTTGTAAGGTCAATAAAATTGTTGAGCTGCCAGTTAAAGGGTTAACAGTTGTTATTCTCACGGTAGCGGGCAACACGGCAGCAGTGCTCAAGTGCGCTAATGCAAAAAGGAACGAACGGCACAAAAATAATTGTGAAGACAAACTGAAAACGCATGTCTGAGAGGGAAGAACCACTTCCAGGACGCGTACTTGTGCTAATCAATTACGCACTTTTTTGACGGTTCCGCATGATAAATGGTTGACTCAGCCATGTTCTTATTTCATTTGTTTCACTACAATGAAGCTCGGTAATTGCCCTCGCAGTTTTACTTGCGTGCACAAATATAGTAACTGTTCTTAAAAAAAAAAACTGATTTCGGAGTCTGCTGGGAAGTGAAAATGCGGGGCGCTACCGAACGATTTTCTATGCTAAATCGCATAGCGAGGCAGCCTCTACTTTGCTTAAGATACATCTATCTACGTCAAAGATTTGAAGCAAAACACACACGTTAGTCGGGGAAAACATTAATTTTGTGCATAGTGTACCTGCTTACTTTTTGTGAGTTACCTTTCACTTTGGTTGCGCGTTTCCCTAAAAAAATGGACAAGTTTCATAGCGTGCCTCAAACCTTATGTGCTATACTAACATTACACTGAAGATGACTGCGTAATGCACGGCCCGAGCACATTCGACGTGGCTGCCACGTAACGTGGAGACTGATGAAATAATTCACAGCAACAACACTTCGGTGTATCGCTTGTTTCGGGCGGAATATTCGTAACATCCGAAACTAGCGCAACACGTACGCAGGGGGACCATGAAATATACGCAAAACAAGCTCAGGTCGCGGATCTTAATTCATCGCTCAGTGCGCCTCGCTAATTTCATTATTATAAAATAGCAACTCGTCTAGCATTCCGTCTTTCTGAAGGTATCCTTTCGATACCGTACATTATCCAAAACGCTAATCCAGAGATTATCGTTCGGGCCCCAAGCACAGGCTCGTTTAACGCGGCGCGTATCCCATAGTGGGTACGCTCGGATGAATTACTGCAAAGGGGAGACTTCGCACGAAGGCCCTTAATGAACTTGCGCCATAGCTATACACGCTTAGCTTGACGTGTGAGGCCGTCGCCCGCTAACGCAATTCTACGCGTTTCAGAAAATGCGCGCAATCTCGATTAGGCGCCAGCGAAATGCCCGAGACAGTTTCACGGCGGACGTAACTTTCGGCTGTCTCCTTAAGTCTTTCTTAAGGAATAAACTGCCCGCAAGCCACAGTGGCTTTCAGTCGCTGCGTGAGATTTGGCGGATCCTTTAGAGGAGGACGCCTTCAGGGGGCGAGTGAGTCAAGAGAGATTATCGTCTCGAGACAACACACGAGCTGGCAGACGCTGTAGTAGTGGGGGTGCTCCTCATTAAATTTGAAAATCGGCGGTTCTCTGAGGGACATTCAAAGTGTTTTCAGGGCGAAGCATTCTTTGCATAACTTTTTCTTGCATTTCTTTAGCGACTCACGCGATAGCCTCTCAAAAGATCACTGTTCTTAAACCCGAGATCATGCTTGGGAGGGAACCTACAAAAATAATTTTTTTAATCAAGGCACGTGGAGTGGTCATTGCAGTGAAACAATACAGGCGGAAGAGAACACCGTTGCTCCGAAAGCATTTTTTGTGTTATATTTATGTGAATCCCGAGACAATTTGTAGAGGCAAAACAAATTGTAGAGATCATTAAAAAAAGAAAAAGAAGAAGATTAAGCGCAATTTTGACTTCGAGAGAGCCCCTCGAGGCATAATACGTAATTAAGGCCAGGGCGAAGAGGAATCAAGAGCTCAAGAATCCGCAATAGATTTTTACCTCACTGGTGCTAATTTATTCAACGGAGGTCATACACGTGAATGTGCGGCTGTCAGTGACTAGCATGGCGAAAACGACCGCAAATAGAGTAAATACACAGACTTGCAGCTACATATTCATTTATAGTTTGCGACACAGGATACACATTGTATGCAGGGCGAGAATAAAGAAAATTGTACGCATCACATTTATTTTTCAAGTATATAAACTGCCCACTTAACAAAGCATTCACGTTAAAACGATTACAATCTACGCATTGGAGCTGTACTTGTTTAATTTTTGAAACTGAAGAGGGCAGGCTCACTCTGAGCCTCGATCTTCCGCTGGATTTTTTTCATCCACTATTATTCATGGACGTGAAACCACATATAGAGTGTTTCTGAAAATGTAATCACGCTCTAGGGTAATTGCAAATTAAAAAAAAACAAGCTCAATTAGAGAACACATATTGCTCAGATGTCCGTTCTTCCGGGCGAAAGAAAAATTTGGTGGGCGCTTAAGCTTCGCGTTTAAGAGTGGAATGCGATAGCATTCAATTATCCCTGAGCGCTTCTTACGCTTCTCGGCAACTGGAGCTTATGTAACCGTATTTTACCTGGACGCACTGGCGGCGAGGGCTATGCACGAAGGCGAGCTTTGTGGTCCTTTTTTTTTTTTGATGGTGCGCAAGGAAACCAGGGGGCCACGTCGTTCCTACTAAGACAGAGGTCAAGCGGCAGCTAGAAAACACTATGCCGTTAAAAGGGGTTCGTGTTTGAGTTACCGCGTAACAGAATTATATTTTTCAGCATATTCAAATTACAATCCGACGCTGTCATGTCTGTAGGTCGTGTGTAAGTCGTACTTTACAAGTTTTCTACGTATTTTACCTTGAGAAATGCAATTATTTCAATAACTCCCTTGGTTGGGGTATAAATGGTTCGAAATGCTGGAATTTTTTACTACAGGGGGCACTTCACGCTATCGCATTAAAAAGAAAGGGTCGCACGTGGGAGAAAGCTTCTGAATTGAGGTAGCCTACATGCGAGTTCCCTTGTAGTTATGCTCTAATGACACTTAAAAGTAAACTTAGGGTATAAGATAATGTTGCTGTTAGGTTGCTGAAGCGACGAAAGCACACGAAAAACGATACGCCAATTCGTGTGATTCCTATGCGTCGTTGTTGACAGCAGAAGTGATGTGCCATTTGGTGTGTGTCTGCACTGCGGTGCGATCTGCTCGTAGATCCAAGGTCTAGCAGATGTTCAATCCAGAACTAGGTGTAGCGGTAGATACTAGATAGTACTTCTAGTTTTACGATTTATTACTATATATATATATATATATATATATATATATATATATATATATATATATATATATATATATGTATCGTACCAATCTTAGAACGATCTAGCAGATCGCTAGTAGATGGCTAGCAGTGGATAGGAGATCCACTAGCCTGCTGGCTACCTCAGATGACATGGCGATATGGCGACCGCCCCAAAAAGGGGTTCATAACGGGTTCAAACCTCGGAATAAAGCACAAGTTTCTTCAGTTGCAAAACTTGTTTTCTGACGAACCTGAATGTGTTTCCGTAGTATAGCTTCGTGTTACAGTCGGGTCAATGACAATGCTTTTTTTTTTTTTCAGGGAATGAACCGTACCAGCAAGCTCAAGGGAACGTACTTCTGCACTTTTTGTTTTTCGACAGTGCGTGGTTGCCACTGTCCCAAAGCTCAACTTTGAAGAGGCACGCAGAGACAGAGCACGCGACCAGCGCCCTATGCCGGTGACGCCCATCCTGCTCCAGGAGCTTGCCCTCCCACTCCCGAACGAGAAGACGGGGCACTCTGCCGTGAAGAGAAATCCCCACGTAGAGGATTAGGCGTGCCGCTTAGCGAGATGGCTGGGAAGGGTGGCGACCGCCGATAACGATGCACCCTATTGTGCTTCGCCCATAAGGAAGACGGGTGACCACCGACGGATGTGTGGTACGTTAGGCACGCGGTGCAACGGACGGGGACAAATACGTGCCTTTTCGTGCCGCCCACATCGTGAGTTGAACGCCCTTCGTCGGGTGTGCGGGAGAACACCAGAAAATGGGTTCACTGCTCGTGGCCATCCGAGGTGAATCGCTGTTGGCGAGCGCTAGATTCATTCTCGGCGTGGCTACCTGATGATGATTAGTGGGGTTTATTGAAGTAGGGTACATCCCCGGGTGCATTTTGTGACGTGAGGCACGGGATAGAAAATTTCGAGTCTGTAGTTTACGCCACAGAACTTTGCGTACGCGTGGCGCCCGACGCATCAAAGGTGGGAGGCTTCGGCGGCCTAGGCGTTAATGCCCGCAAATGGCGTGGAATGTGAGTAATCTGTCTCTGGAGGTGAATGCTGGAGGGAGATTACTGGCGTCTGAATCGTTCACTAGTCTATAGCCCGCGCTCGGTCCGTGAAAACTCGAGCACTTGCGTGGGCCGTTTCAGTGCCGACTAGGCCTGCTTGAGCAGGTGTCCAGATTAAACTCGGAAGTTGGGATGGCGAATTATGCGATGGAATGTCCAACGCTGTCCTGCAAACCCTACCCACTCAGAAGTTGTATATGGCAGTTTTTCAGTCACCTGATATGACAGAGTAATTTGGTATTATTGCGGCGAGTAACGCCGACTCTTCCTTTGGCTCCTCCTCCGAAGAGCTTAGAATGGATGACGCCGTCGCAACACTGATATGGCGAATTTGTGTCCACACGGATACCCTGCCGCATCGACATAGGTACACTTAGTAGCGTCTGTCTTAGTAGTTACATACCTTTTTCGGTTGGGGTGGTCGTTGATCGGTTAACAATCTGATCGTTATTCGAGTCAGGAACCCCTCGCGAGCAAGCGAGCGCGTTGAGACACTTGGCGTGTTTTCATTGGGCCTCACCGAGACGCAGTAAGGACGCAGGCGAGAGCTTGCTTGGACAAAGAACGCGCTCATGACAGAGGCTTGCGAGAGCGACAGCGAGGGTGACACGCGCTATTGCGGCAGCTGGTGTTCTCTTTCGACCGCTCAGCTACGTCGAGGCGCACTCGGGTCCAGCGTCTCAGCTGCGTCTTGTTCTCAGCTGAGCAAGCTTGTTCTCAACAAGTTGCACTCTGAGTAGAAGGGCCTGGTTACTGTGTACCAGCTCGGCAAATGATTTTTGCATGCGGTCCAAGGACCTCTGCATGGCGGCCTCCGCTGTGCTCACGTCCTCAACAGTACCCTGGGAGGAGCTGGCTCTGTGCTTGACCGTTCTTGCTATGGCCCCTTATTCCGTAGACGTTTGCCTTGGCGCGGCCGCTTGGACGGCGCTGTCGTTTCGGAACGCCTCAATGTCGGCCTTCATTCTCCGGATTTCCTCCTTGAGACTGGCGTTTTCGTTCATAAACTGCGCGATCCTGGGATCGTGCGCCCGCTCGCTCTTCTGTGCGGTGGCGTGTTGCGTCCGGCCCGTCTGCTTCGTCTGTTTCACTTTGTCGGCCCCGGTGGGACCTCCTGCGATGCGCACCTTGGACTTGGAGCGGCCCCTAGATTGAGAGCGCCCTCGTTGCACGGAGCGCCCACGTGAGCGGGAGCGCGTTCTAGAGCGGGAAAGTCTGCGCGAGCGGGAGCGCCCCCTCGAAGAGCTCCTCTTCCGTAGCGCTGACGTCAGTGCCTGGCTCATCTCGCGTGCCGCATTGCCGCCCTGCTTGGCGTCGCCAGTTTTAACGCGACAGCGTTAAGGAGCTCGTGTCGCAGAAAAGCTGGTGTCGTCGGCGTCGGTGTCGGTGGCGTTGGCCGTGAGCGATAAATCCCAGCAGGCACTTCATGAATAAAAAAACTTGTAAGATGGGCTGGGTGGGAATCGAACCAGGGTCTCCGGAGTGTGAGACGGAGACGTTACCACTGAGCCACGAGTTCGAGGCTTCAAAACGATACAAAAGCGCCTCTAGTGAACGCGGTGTTGCCTTAGAAACGAGCTGTTTCTGGCGTGCGTCGCTTGCTCAGGCGCACATTTCGTTGTCGCGCCGAACGCTGCGTTGCTCGACGCTCACCGCGTCCGATGCGGGGCGCGTAGTCGCTGCGCCGTAGCCCATTGTCTTACACCCCTTGGCGGGTCGAAGGGAACGCTGTCGCGTTCCGCTCTTGAAGGCGAAGCTTAAGCGTCCTCCAATTTTTCTTCCGCCGGCGCCTTCGGCGTCTTTGCCTGACGACATACGGCGTTTGGAAGCGTTGCTCGCACTTACGATCAGCCGTTGGGTGAGGGCCTCCACATATGCCGCATTTCGCCTCACACTGGTGGCCTTCAGTGGGGGAGGCGGCTCCGCATCCCCTGCACTTCTTCACACTTGGGGTCGGACATACATCGGCCCTGTGGCCCAGTTCCCCACAACCGTAGCACACATCAACTTGCCTTCTGTATAGAGAGCAGGGCAGCATGCCCGCTCCACACATGACAAAGTTCGGCACCCTCAGTCCGTCGAACAGGACGATAACCGTGGTGGTGGTCTTGATGCGATGCACCTCCAACGCGGTGGGGTTCCGCTGGTGTACGATCATTGCGCGGAGCTGAGCGTCGTTGATCTCGACGTCGAGTGCCCTCACAACACCCTTGCATGTATTGTCCGAGCCGGCCATGTACGCGGCCACTTCAAAGACCCCTTCGCGCAGGTGTATCTGTTGAACAATCGCGTAACCACGCGCATTCCTTTCTTCTGGTGTTGAGACGACGTAGATGTTTTGCACGTTATTTGGGCAGACGATGTCTTCGCCAACCTCGTCGGGTGAGAGCGCCGTCGCCATATCCAGCGCTTGTGCCACTCTAATAGTGCTGATCTTTTTCACGTCGAGGCCACCGCCTGGCCTAACGATGACTCAAATATGGTCCCGTGGCAGTCTCGGGTGCCTTGAGGGTGCGGCAAGCTTCTTCAGCGCGTTTCGCGGGGCTTGCGTGCGGCGGCCGCCCCTGCCACCTCACTGCTTTACCGGGCTCGGCGTCGACTTGAAAGTTTCTTGCCTTGCCTTCTTAGTCTTGCCCGTTGCCGTGGTCCAGCCGGGGCACCTTGCTTCTTCGGGGGTGATTTCTACCCCCTCCACCATCTCGACTTCGAACATGATGCCCCACCCCCCCGGAGTAAGGCCAAGGCCTAGCCCGTACTCCGTACCGGCGTTAACCCGTTAGGGTTAGCTCCGCCCGGCGTGGAGAAAAGTTCAAAGTCGTATAAAAGTTCCAGAAAAGCGCCTACCGATATAAATCCGGTATCGGTTTGATCCACGCAACAAACTGCGTCGAATGATGCAAAGTGTTAAAGCATTTTCGCGGACTGTACCACCGAAAGCATTTGAGGAAACGGGAGCCGATGTTTGCGTGTCCGCACTTAGCGGCGGCCCCTGGCGATCCCCAATAAGCTAGCAAACATAAGTAAGCAAAAGTAAGCAAAAACAAAGTCACACCGAGCCAAACAATGCTTACGCATTAGTAGACACTTGTCAGTTCTGTAGCTTTTTCTTTGGTAGGCTCATGAGATCTCGGATAACGTTTTCAAAAAGAAGTGAAAGCAGCAGACAACGCTTTGTTTCTCTGGGTGTGCTTTTGTCACACTCCGCTGACATGCTAGAAGGAGTTGAAATGATACAGAGTAACGGTATATAACTGTACCGCATCTTTCAGCCCATTCAAGCTTCGTGCACGTGCCGAAAGCGACGCAAATGTCAATTGTCGTAATCTATCTGCTGAACCTAAAAAGAAAGACTATACCTAAAACAAGAGCGATTAGATTAGATCATGGAGTTTTGCGTGCCAAAACAACAATTTGATTATGAGGCACACCGTAGTGGGGAACTCCGGCATAATTTTGACGACCTGTGATTCTTTAACGTGGACCTAGCTCTAAGTATAGGCAGATGTCTTGGCATTTTGACCCCATCGAAATGCGGCCGCCGTGACCAGGATTTGATCCCTAGGCCACAAGAAGAAGCCCGAGGATGTCAAATTTTACTGCGAAAGCAATTATGTGGACCCCCCAGGGCCATTTTCGTTGTCGCCGTTGCCGTCGGCGTGATGTTTGGTATAAAGTCCAAGGACGATTACGCCGTCACCGCGCGCCGTATGCTGTATGTTCGAGTGAAAGCAGGCGAGGGGAGCCGACAATCGCGGCTCAATGTGGCGCGCGCAAGGGAGGAAGACGGAGGGCAAACGCGACGTCTTCTTTCTATCGAAAGGCCGTGGCGGATTGGCAGGGAAGGATGGAGGAAAGGAAAGAGGGGGCATTGCTATCCGACAACAACTGCGTATTTCGCAGCCGGGCAGGCGCAAGGGGAACTGACGATCGGGGCTCAATCCCGCGTGCGACAGGGGAGAAAGTGGGGAGCCAGCGCGGGAGGAAAGGGGAAGGGGCGGCTTCTACGGCGCCAGCAACTGACGTACTTTGCGCGGTGGCGCGCTGTCACGGGCGCCGTATATTAAAAGCGATATGCAAACGACTCACATCTTTGCGCATGCTGTTTTCTCGCCGCTTTTTGCGTTGAAGTGACACGCAGCACGAAGATCACTTCGCTCGCTGCTGCTGCGCTCTTTCACGCCAGCGTTTTGACGACGACTGCCCGCGGTCATAGAGTGTGATGTGTTCATGTTTGCCTGTGTGCTCTGACACCATGCTTGTTAATTCAGTTATAGTAAGCGAGTATTTTCAAGTTTGTACGTCCGATAAACCTACTATCCTTACTTCGTATAGCTGTCTACTAATTCACTATCGCAATCGATGCTTCGCCTTTCGGGCGACACTCCGACCTTTGTTTTCTTGCCCAATTTAATCTATTCTTTGATGAAAGCACTTTCCAAATTTGAACTTTCACTTTCAATGTAGCCATCATGTCTACTTCCTTTGATCAAAATAAGCAAGTTTCCAATGTTGCTTTTTATATAAAGAATGTATTTGTTGTACGATTACGTTGTATTGACGTGCCGCTTCATGCAGGCTACTTAAAGATGCGTTTCCGAATTCGACCCTATATTAGCAATAACGGCAATGGGGGCAAACATGTTTCTTTTTTCGCAACTTGTGTGGCATTAGATGGTGTCTGAATATAAAAGAAGAAGCAAAGACACTAGAAAAACTCTACACCTTGCTCTTATTTCTTTATACCCACTCCCACTCGTTGTATAGCGTAGTGAAAAGGCTGATTTTTCACTTACCCTATATGTGTTATTCTTTCTATATTCTCTCGCTCTTATATTCATTTCAACGTAGGCGGCATCCCGACATCATAATGCTGCGGCCTATACGTTTCTACTAGTGTGCGTAGGAAGCCACTGCTCTTTGTAATACTCAGCTGCCCGCTTCCATGAGCGAAAAAAAAAAAGAAAAAAAGAGAAACAGATTTCCCCGTCTGAAGGTAGCGCTTTCATTTTGAATCTGTTTTCGTTATCTTTCACCTGGCCGCTTAGGAGCTACGATCGTACCTGGTTTTCGTCTCTGTCTTCTTTATGATGGGGCTTATGAAAGCGTTAAAACGTCATAAAAAGAGATATGATAATGTCTCAAGCGGCAAGTCCTTTCCTTGCTCTGTTTTTCTTCTGGCATTCGTGGCTATATTTACCCGAACACGGTGCACATGATAAACAGCGTTCTATACAAAATCAGTTTCCGCTCCCACGCAAAGCGTGGGCGTTGGTATTCGAGGCCGCAGCATTCCGTCGTAACGGCTTATCCGGAGGTTGAAAGAGCCCAGTGCAGCATGGCAACGTTAGTCGCGTTCATGGTACTAATCACTCGCTTCGTTGATAATCTGTCTCTCTTTATGACAGGACACCCACACACAAATATTGATATTTGTGGGCGGACCAGTTTCGCACTTTATGACATCACGTGGTATTCACGTCGTGTGGGTGACAAAAAGTGCCTCGTGTGGTACCGACAGGGAGTGAAGGGAAGAACAAGAAATGTTTCGGGGCGTCGATGAAAAGGATGCAATGATAAATTAATCCAGATGCGTTTCAAGAAATTAGGTGAGGGAAGGAGAAAAAGAAAGAAATACTAAATGTAGAGAATAGGTGCATGGTAGGAATAAAAAAAGACCGAAGGGTAAGAAGAAAAAAAGAAAGGTAGCGGTTTAGTTCAAATAATTAGAGACTGTAATGAGAAGAAAGAGTGGAGCAGTGAATAAAAACAGAAGATTTCAGCAATTACTGCCGGGGCAACGAGCTTGGACTTTCCCTCTTTTCGCCAGGAATGTGCAAACTGTATTTAGTTTCGAAGGCGGTAGCTCTGCGGAGCGTATCACGGACAGGGAGTGTGCCATCCCCGCCCCCAGCAATAGATCCTTCACAGTAACCGATACCGACCTCAAATGCTATGCTTCTTGGCATGCGCCGGAATTGGTTGCAAAATCCACAAATTGTCATGGCCGCGGCGTTTTAGCCGTCACCTTTCTTACGGGTATATTCATGATGTTTTACTGCGCTTGTGAATGACATATGTGGGAAATAATGCGTGGAAATCTCTCGCTGCATAGCTTCACCGGGGAAAAATGAAAAATTAGCTGTATGGCGATTTATTTATTATCCACGCTCTCATTCTGTTCCCTTCTCTGTCATGAAGCACTGCTATTTTTATTTCGCTTTGAAGCATCTCTTCATAACCTTTCTGTGCAAGCCTAACCCAGTTCTGGAGGGAAAGTTTGGTGCAAACATAGCACACAGTGGACCAAACAAACATAGCTTACGCGAATGAGACGCTCTTTTCAATGTATACAGGATGCGTTTTTGAAGAAAACGCCGTTTTACGCATTAAAGCACAAAAGTAACTTGAACACCGATGTATTTTATCGGACACATTGAAAATGAACATCTAGAAACTGGCGCAGTCCCGAAAATTAGATCTTAATGATACGGCTTTCGAACTCAGTGGCTACAATTCGTAGATTGAGATATCTGCCATAAAATAATCAATTAGAAAGTTGTTTAGAGTAATTGTGTGATTTATTCAATTAATCATTTGGCTTGTCCTAGAAGTAATGGCCACCTCATCGAGTAATTTAGATCAAGGGTTAAAGTTACGCTATCTGCCACAGGCAATTTTCAAAAATTTGGTGAAGCTAAAGAAACGTCGTATATGTTATAGGTAGTCATCGTAACTGCATATAGAATGTTATTAATATGTGTCGTAGCTAATGGTATTAACACAGTACACACAGGCGAAATTTTCGCCCCAAGGGCATGCAATTGTCGCAACGGTACGTAATCATAATTGACTAAGCTATAATAATACATGCTATATTACTCCTATTTTTACTGTATTGTAAACATGCATTGTTTGTTATTACAGAAGTTTTCTCTGCAATTATTTGTCTTACTAAACAGCTTTATGTTTTCTTCCTTTACGCACTGTTCCTTATCTTTTTTAATCGTCTCTAAAGCCACCGCAACCAATGCTTGGTCTATATCACGTTTTTTTTTTCATTGTGTTCATGTATAGGAGCCCCTCCAACCGTTTGCAACTTTCGGGCTCCCTGTGTAGCACTAATTTTGCATACCATTCTTTGCAAAACTGACATCGTTTATGAATAAACTTGAACTTGAAGATGTCAAAGAATTAAGAAGCAGCGTAGTCACATGGTTGTTGTCCGATGAATTGCGTAACAGAGTGCGACCTTTTTTTTTTCTCGTGGCCAATACTCTATATACAAGGCGCAGTGTTGTGCCCACTTTTGTGGATGGCGTTTGTCTAAAGACTAAAGAAATACAACTAAGAAAAAAACCAAGCTAAATCTTGAATTCGAAGTTGTGGCCCAATCGCCAGACTTTCGGCTCTATATGGTCAAAATATTCAAATCTGCTTTTATTCCAATCTCCTGACGTCAAATTTACGTCCCTGCCGACGTAAACATCGCACGGTGATCCGCAGTGTTTGTTTCAACCACCCAACCAAACACTCCCCTCGTTTATCATTCGATCATCATTCTGTTGCACTTAGTACTACACTGATGGAAGAACTAAAGAACGAAAATAAAAGAACAAAACGTCCACTATGTGTTCTTTTAGCTCCGTTCTTTTGTTCTTCCGCCAATGTAATACTAAGCGAAGTAGAATCATGAATGTCCACCAATTAGCCCCCTCCATTGCTTTACTAAGAGGGAATCACCTTTGTTTGATTTCAAAGCGAATTGCATTGTTTACTTGACGCGTTCCTCTTATCTATTTGGCTGACAAAAGACGAGGAACATTGCAGAAATGGAGAGGGTTTTGGTGGGACCGAAAAAGCCCAGTCAAAGTTGATAACCGGAATAGGAGGATGGTGCCGGCGCCTGGGATTGGTCCGCTTCTCCTTGCTTAGCTTGCGATGACCAGTCGAAAATCGCGGTAGTGTGCAAGGGAAGGTTAACAATTTTTCTAAAACGGATCTTCAGGGAAGAAAAGTTGGCAGAGTGATGTTATAAACGTACTGAACGGACTCGAAAACATTATACTGCTACGTAAAAATTTTATTTTACGCTAATAACTTCGTTCTCTCCAGTATCCAGCCACTGCCGAAGCCATCCATAGGCAGACGTCTTCGATTGTTTTCAGAAAGGGGCAGCCTCCGGCTGTTAAAGAAAAGATCAGTTCTTTCGGTACAACATTGCATCTTTATTGTGGACGCATCACTTTGACGAGGTGAGTTATCGCGGTTTTTGTTGTCGCGGGATAGAAAGGCGAAGAGGGTACAGCCCGAAAACTTTTGACCAGTAGTGGAGGGATAATGGCAAAAAAAGGGGCCGAATCAGAAAGAAATATTTTTCTTTTGTCTAATCTTATCATGCATAACCAGTGTGCACAAGTCATATCAGATGCGTGGTTTTGATGGTTAACTTGACGTCGCATGACAAACAGACGAAGGGGGGGGGGGGGGTAGCAGGAAAAATGTTTGGGCTCTCAGGAGGGCTGATTGCATCGATGGAATAAGAATAGTTTGGTAGAGCTTTAAGTTATAGTGCTCTTTGTTGAAAATTTTACTCTCTATTTAAGGCTGCTTGAACTAATTCAGGTAACGGCACTTTCGACGAATAATGCTACCAATTTATGAGTGACATAGATGCCCACAACTACAATTGAAATTTATGCAGCGACAGAAAGTCTCCCTAGTATAACAAATTATCATTCCTTCCGCATCACCTAAACATTTGGCTAGGGAGCTGAAGGGACAGAAAGTCAATTTGATCATAGGAACTCAGCAAAAGAGGCGTCTCCTGAAGCATAATTCTGCATTATTTTTCAGTTTTCGCAAGGTCTAAAGAAAAAATCAACATTCCTCGCAGAAACAAGAAAGAAAATGTCACCTAAAATTGACGGAAGAAATGAAAATCAAGCGAGAACATTGTTGTCAAGAGCGTGCAGTCAACAGGATCTACGTGCTTTTGTTAGCAAAAAAAATATCACGGGAACCAAGTCCGGCGCCACATTTACTTTATATATAGTGCTGTCTACGATTGTTGACCTAATGGTTCATTCATTCGCGGCGCAAGTCAAGGCCCGTAGGCATATGATGAAATGCATCGCCAGGAGTGAGCCACCTGGAAAAGAATGGTGCTGGGTACCTTGATTTGATGGTTGTAAAAAAAAAAAGATTTTAGAGACGATTCAACGCTGTGCAATTCTATGGAAAGCGTGCGGGGTGTGTGGAAACCTGATGCAGTGGTTACAGCTTGAGATCACGAGGAGGTCAAGCGAACTAGTGGAGTGGCGTGCTCACGGTAAATCTGAAGGAAACTCTGCCCACAAACGTACAGAGCAAGTGCGAATAACATGTGCATTTGTGTTTACACATGTGTAACATCGATGACAGCCATGCAGAAGATGTCACGTTGTAAATACAATGTAAGTGACTGGCAGTCACATGTTCTGCGTGAACATAACACAACATTGCGAGTTTCGGGGCCGAGTGACTTGCCGAAACAAAGGCATAGATCGCGGTACATTATCACACTGCACCCGAAAACTTGCTTCAATAGCTAACAATGGCAGGTCTTAAATAATTCACTGTTACATAGACACGAATACATCAACTGCACACATTCGAAGCGAACGAATACGAGGCGTTGGCTGGGTGTCGCATGCATACAGATCCCGTATTGTACGCATGTACATAACAGTCACACGAACGGGAAAAAAATCGTCATCCAGCAGAATATAGTACGAAGCTACAACGAAAACTCGTACGAGTTTCTCAAGACGCTTCGCACTTGAAGAAGAATTTGTCCTGGTCCGGGATACGAATTCTTCCTCAACTGCGAAGCGTAATTTCTGAGAAACCCGCATGGGTTTCCTTTGTAGCTTCGTGCAGCATTCGGGTGGAGGATAATCTTTCCCTTTCAAGATACTTCCTCCACCTTGCGGTATTCCGCAGAAATGATTTGCCATATTATGTGCCCCTGTGCTTCGAGTTCTCGATGAATTCGTGCTCTCGCTGCGATCTGTAAGCCTCCTTGTTAGCTGAGGAGGCAGAGCGACCGTCCCGGACAGACGTTGGACCCGGTTTCGTGTCCCGCACAAGGCCGAAGTTTTCTTCAACTGCGAAGCGCTCTGAGAAATTCACATGGATTTCCATTGTAGCCTCGCTTTACATTCGAGTGGATGACAATTTTTTCCTTTCATGATACCTCCTCTGAAATGCGCGGTTACACAAAGTGATTTGCGACATTAATATGTTCAACTGAAGCAGGGTAATTTTTTTCCCCGTCATGTTAGCATGTATACTATGATAAGCGATAACATACCTCCTCTGCAATACTGGCTTAATTTCCGTGCGTTTATGGCAGAGAAACATGCGGGACAATGCTTCAAGCAATACGTGGGTGCACGAGAGTAGCGCAGTATCGAAAATAAGATAACGGTGTTCACAGCTGTTGCCACGCGAGCGCCAGCGCAATTTAGCGATTGTAGAATCACAGCACTGCATTGGTATTCGCAGAAATTGGCAAGCCAGCGCGGATGAGAGATAAACTGGAAGCTTACCACTCTTGGCTACGGCCCCAGATGAAGCGTTATGCGTTGCCAGTAAAATGATGCTTCTGGAAAAGACAAACAGTTGCAAATGTTAGTTCAGCTGGTTGAGACAATAAACAGCGTGAATTGTCACCCACTTTGAAACGGAAACATAAATGCTTACATTCGAGTAGTGTTTCGCGTGACGTAAGCAAATTCCCATAGCGACAGAGGTGACAGTGGTGTCCTTACAAGCACCTACTGAATCTTGTAAGAAAGTGGTTAGGCTCTGTGACCCCCTTTGATCGAATGGTCAACGCTTGGGCGTGTGATCTCGCGCATTACTTTTCAACCTTGTATTTGTCTTGTGCTAGGCTTTATTTCTCTTCCTTTCCTTCACCCTTGCCCATTGTAGGGAAGCAAACCAGGGGCAGGCTGGTTAGCTTCCCTGCGTGTCCTTTTTCTTCCTCTTTCTGCCTTAAAAATAATCTGCAGCATTGCATTTCATGGAAGCAATGTTGGTGACATGCCAGCACAAAACGCTTATGCTGGAGTCGGTTTACACATCATCGCTGCTTTGAAGCACTTACATATCAAAAGTTAATGAATTAATAATATGCTACCTGTCATCAAGGAAACCATTATAAGTACACCTTGCTGGAGTACTGTCTGATCGAGAAGCAATGTAAAATTAAGCTGAAGGAAAGCAAAAATGATATGAGCACCTGGCATAGTTGCGCAACGGCATCGCCGCATTTCAGTCTGGAGATTACATCGCATTCATTACTGCTTTATTCTTTCGGCAATATTCTCGAGTAATGCACGCCGCAGGCTTCCAGTTTATACCGGGCAAACAGAGCCACTTTTAAAGGAACTGGACAATTTATTTATTGTAGCCTGCTAGAGAATTCAGCATGCACATTTACTCCTCGTAGCATGAGCCAACTTTGAAAGGCGAATTCGCACACTCATTCGTGAACATTTTGTGGCTGTCTACAACTTGGACAGTTTGGACACAATGCGAATGAGAACGTAAATTTGTCAGTCGTCGTATTGTTTATGCATGACAGTGGCGCGAGAGATCCGTGATGCAGCACCGAGGGGAGGCTGTGGGCTTCGCAGATAGATGTCTGCAATAGCGATTGCCCAACCGCTTTACACTCTTCGAACTGTGACGCTGAAGCACGAAGCACACCTCTAAAAAAAAGAAAAGGCATTCAATGCAATAGTAATTTGTTGTCCTGTATTTAACTTTGTTTTGGAAAGTTCTAGCACAGCACGGTGGAGTATACGCTTACGCTGGCATTCAGTATTACCATTGTCAATCGAAGTAGCCTGCTAGCCTAATGGCCACGCAAACATTTGCAGCACCTACTAAAAATTTATTTCTCCCGGAATCAGCCATTACTATACCTTGCAGATATTTAGCCCTGCGCTGAGCAATTGTGACCTTTTCAACGCATTTTTAAGCGCAATAAAAAGGCGAGTTCCTCCTCTCTAAGACAACGATCTGACGCCCAATTCAATGTTTAGCTGCAGGTAACGCCTTTTCACGCGAGCTGTTTTATTACAAGCCAAAGTAGATTTGCTAGACTACCTGAAGAAAAAAACGTCACTACCACTTCATCATGGACATTGACGTCGAGGGTGCCTTTGACAATGTGGCTCCACGATGCGGTACTTCGCAATCTCCAGGCGACTGGCTGTGGTGAGCGCTTGTTTCGATACGTACAAAACTTCTTGTCAAGCAGAAGGGCCACCATTGGGTTGGGCAGCCTAAGAATCGAGAAGTTCGAGCTACCGTGCAAGGGAACGACCCAACGGTCAGTAATCTCATATCTACTATTCAACGTAGCAATGATGCAATTGCTCACAGAACTAAACAAAATATAAGGGCTCAGTCACTCCTTCTATGTGGACTACATAACAATATGGACAAAAACGCCATCTACGGGCCAACAGCAGAACGTACTACAGGAGGCAGTAGATCACATCTAACATTACTTAAACGAATGCGGACTACAATGGGCCCCCGAGAAATTGCAACTACTGGTGCTCAAGAAGAGACCAAGGGTGGAGGCGTGCGCTAGTTGGTAATTCATGGTAGAAACGACGTACAGTGCGAAGGACAAAGACTCAGGCAGGCGGCACACACTGTGTCTGTCGCCTCTCACTGTCCTTGTCCTTCACGCTGTACGTCCTTTCTCTCAAGGAGAGAACTCGAGGCAGCGCACCAGCCTATGAGCAACACAACTCGAGCATAAAACTTAACTGAATACAAGTGCCACAAGTGGACACGTTGAGAATCCTCGGCCTTGTCATAGACAAAGACGGGTAAGGGGCCGCGACACTCCCCAGACTTCAAACGTAGCTGGCGCATGTGACACACCTCGTTAGGTGAGTTGCAAACCAAGACCACGAACTCGAAGAACAAGACGCGCTACGTATCGTGCAGGCGCTCATCGTGAGCACATCGTGTATGGCACCCCCGATCTGGGCTAGAAGACTAGAGAAATTGGAAGACTAAACATCGTGATTAGGAAAGCTACCGAGACTGCATTGGGAATTCCTGAAAGAGCATCTAGGGCTCGATTACTGAAAGTATGCCTCGAAAACACGTGGGAGGAACCGAAAGGAACACACAAAACAAGCCAGATTGAAAGACGCAACAATCGGACGAGCAATCGAGATCCCGACGCACATGCGAGACTTAATCTCAGTGGCAACATACGCGCAAAAACTTTCACTGGAATACGGGCAATAGCACGAGCGCCCCAGAAGAAATCCTCTGCAGTCCGTAAGACAAGATACACAGATGCGGCAAGGTATCCCAGGATACCTTGCTTTCGCGAAGAAAAGGCAGGGATATTAACCTGAAGCGATTCGAGTTTGATACTGTGCACCGGGAGGGGTGTTAGATACTTCCGCCTGAGCGCGTGCGGCCGCTACTTGTTGCTGTTGTGCCTGGTAGTTCTTCTGGGCGAAGGGTGCTTCACCGGCGAGCGTGCAGCTATGGAATGCCACCCACGCTTCATCGTATTTACGACGCCAAGGAGCTGGCGATGAAACCAGAATCAACTAAGGTAAGTGACAATCGATTATGTGTCACGTCTGCGTCTGCTCGGTAACCCGTAGCTGACGAACGAGACAAGTTCTTGGAACCCAAGCTGCAACAGGTCATCGCCCATGTGAGTCTCTAAACGGCAACACCCGTCGTTGTATGCTTCCCTCGAAGCACCCACGCTCGGAGGGGCCCGGCGCAGACTCCTCGGAAAAAGACAAAGAACTTCTCTTCGTGGGTAACCACAACCGTCGCAATTTTTTTTGGAAACGGTGACCACAATCAAGTCCACAAAGCACCAACGCTGACGATTTCCGTTGAAATGTGTAGTCCCCGATTTCACCTGAAATTCCATCTGCATAGCATCGAGGGCGGCTCGAAGGTTGAAGACGAGATGCGGAGTCTGGCAATGTGGTGCGACACCACGGTTGGGATTTTGTGGACTATGCTGCAATTCCGATTGGCCGAGAGAAGGACATTGAATTCCGTCGTCGAGGGAAAGAGGGAAAACGAAATGCATGAAAAGCCGCAGGCGCGGAGGTGAGAGGAAGCAATTTCTGGGATTTTTTCAAGCCAGCGCACGTTTTGCTGATGACTCAGGTTTGTTTTCACACTTATTTTTCTTCTTTGTTTAATGCCGGCAAAAATGAGGAATAAACGAACTTCCAAGCTCAGAGAAACCAATAAACCAACGTCCAAGCTCAGAGGTCCAACAAGGGAAATGAAAGACGGCAGCTATAGCAGAGAGATAAAAGAAAGGCACGAAAGAAATAAATAGAGGTGGGGCGGAACGTCTGGGATAAATATAGTCTCGCAAGAACTAACAAATATAACAAATATAGAAAGTGAAAACTTCCAGTAGGGCCTGATCGAGTGTGACGACTATATAGGGTGTCATTCCAGTATACTGTTGACTCAAAGAAGCCGATCGTCAAGACGAGCCCGGCGCGGTCACGAGAAAACTGCCTGTGTGCGCTACGTTGGGGCAAGGGCAGATAAGTGTTTAATAGTTTGCTCGCTGCCGCGGTGGGCATGCGCAGCACTATCTTTCATTTCTGATGTGGAAAGCAAATGATTTCATCAAAGTAACGCTATGCCACAGTCCGCAATGTACTGTTGCCTCGAGTCGGGTTAGTTCAGGTGGAGGAAGTTGAGGACAGGGTTCAGTCGATGCAGACGTGTGTGCAGGAGACTAGGTATGTTCCAGAAAGATTGAACGGCATCGCTCTCAAGCACTCGGTCGTTTAGCTGCTGCATGTGTTCGTGACAGCGGAATCGGTTTCTGCACGCCGTCTTCATGAGCAGATCGAGCAGCCTCATCGGCATGCCGTTTGCCCACGACGCCGCATTGGCCAGGGAGCTACTGAAATGGGATGTTGTGTGCTTGCTCGATGAGGCAATGATAGAGCTCACGGATATTTAGAACCAATTTTCAAAACCACGCATTTTGGGACTGCGTACACGGCACCGCAACTTCACTCACTGGCTCGCCACATCACAGTTCGGCAATATACATCACAAGGTTTCACCTACTTCAGCTTGCATTCACTCGACCGATATAAGTGCGACTTCGCCTGCTACTCGGACTCAGCCACCCCCAATCAATTTACGAATATTTATTTATTGTTCGGGGGACTTGAAAACAACGCCGCGTGCAATTATTGCGGGTATGAGAGCAATACGACTCCGTCTTTGCCACTGTCCACCCTTACACACTCCACGACGTGCTCTGCGAGCCAGTCTCAGCCAATTAGATGGCAGACCACACTCGGAAGCAAAGATGCTGGGACCTTGTCTGAAGCAGCCGTACATACACAAGGCCACAAAAAGAAATATTGCGTTTTTTTCGTGGCGAAGGTACCGCAAGCTGAGAATGGCAGAAACACTAGTGTACCGCACATTGGGTGCGCTGGCACAGATGGTCAAAATTAGTCCAGACTCACCAACTACGGCGTGCTTCATAATCCTGCCACGGCCTTGGCACGCAAAACTCCACAATTACCTGTTCTTTTTCTTCGTCTCGCTCTCTCTCCCTAAAGTTGGTCGCCTTTCAGCATCAATTACCGTTCAGCTAAAGTAACGCTGAGGCCCTTGCAGTTGGGCCTGTAGTAGGATCATGATAATCTAAGAATTTTCTTCTTGAGAGATTCTTCTTGTACAACGCAGTCTTTCTTGTTAAGGTATGCTTCACCTGAGAGCTAAACCGGAATAAACCCCTTACTTTAGTACGTTCCAGCACTTGACACTCAAGGGTAGTTCATTACTTTTGCAGACAGAAACCACTTACTTCTTGTGATACGTTAGACGCAAATTTAGTTAGCGTGCAGCTCCCTATCAATAAAACAAACTACTCGTTAACTAGCATTGCTGCTAAAATATCGCAAAAAGCAATTTTTGTCAGCAAAGTTGTTAAACTGCGCATACAAGTATTCTTAAAAGCGGCCTAAGAAAAAAAAGATATTTCCCGTCCCCATCTAGCGCTACATCGCGCGCCCTCTGTCACCGTAGCGGCAACAGATGTCACCACTGTCCCGTTGCAGCGAAATCTGATATGCACGAAGTGACGCTGTTCCAGTAAATACGTGCATCTAATTTCTTGTGAACAAAAGTAGTATGCAATCCCCGAAAAGGTGTTCATAAACTACACTCCTTACAATATTGTACCTGTGTGCGAAATCTGAACGGAGAATGTTCAGTGGTTTAACAGTGAGTAGTGTCGCGCGCTGTTGTGCATACCTGGTGCAGTTATTGATGCAACATGCTGCATTCCGTCGGTGAGAACAGCCTTTCAATGCATTCCTAGTTAAAACAGCGCAAACGGCACCAGAACACGGGAAAGTGTACACAGTGCAGGCGGCGCTTGTCCTGGGTGCTTCCCGCATCTTCGTCGGGTTTGCATTGCGTCAAATGTGAATGTTAACCAGTCACCCTCGGCAATGTTTGCTAGTGTTGCATGTATAATCGTTTTCAACGTTTTTTGTGTCCAATGTTCAACTACTGTGAAAGCTCGGCTTTTGTGTTTGAGCAAATTACCGCAGGACATTGTTACTTACGCTGTTTCTGCAACCTACGCCTCCGATTTTCTTATATTCTGCGCTCTTCAATGTAAACGAGATTTAATTATATTGTGGAGCCAATAGGAGCTTATTGCCCATGTAGGGTACTTAATACACTATACGCGAAACAGAAAACGGTAAACGCTATTTATATTTGGGTTTCGACGTCAACTGTTAGCCTCTGACGATGCATAGTATGATAGGTGCCTGTCTCCAGACAGTGCAAGCAGGGATTTATGGGCTATGAAAAATCCTTTTTTTTGTTTCCCCCAACATAGCCCCGAAATACTGTGCATGCGTTTCAACCTATAAAGTATTTTTGTTTCAATCTTACCGTTAAGTCTAACATAGCTTTCATCATGCACGATTTCTTTTTCCTTGTTCTTTGTTATGTTAGTCGGACTTCGCCAAATAGCACCTCGGTACATAGAGTCGCACGCGTCCAACCTCTCTAACTGATCCCGTATATGAATCTATATGTATCGCTAAGTCGATTCCCCTACATTTAAACAGTAACTTTGATCACACTAATTATATCTACAATTTTGCTCGGTAAAGCATACATTTGGCAAGTGTTAAATTGCCTAGATCATGCTCAATTTTCCGAGAAATAGGTTGTTGCACCATCAACTCAAGCGACGAAGGCATGCAAACTGAAGTGGGCACTACTGTGGTCTCTGAAATCAACTGAACGTAGTGAGCGACTGTAGGTGAGGTTGGACGACCAAAGATGTTCCACTGCTTGTGCCTCGTTCCCTTTCCCAGCTTTCTTTTATTCCCTTAAAACGCTTTCCCGCGCTTAGGGAAGCAGAAAGAAAGCATGTGTCCCTTTCATTTCTTGCCTAACCGCTTTTCTAAACACCTTAGAGAGAAGCAGACGCTATGTGGTAGAGTTGCCGTATCATTAATAGCACGACAGCATTCGTCAAGCCTTGAGCTGAGCGCCGAAAGTTTCTCAAGCGTGCATAATTTAAAACGGCAAGGTTTGTTCTGAAGAAAACGCCAACACTAATCCTTAGATTGCATTGAAAAAAAAGAAGAGTAACAGAAAAGGGTGCGTAAAGAATCTGACTACGGCCGTCTGAACAGTGGGGCGCATTCGGAGATCGTTATTGGGAACGTGCGTTCATTTTCTCCTTGCGCGATTGGCCTAGGCCACGCCGACGTCATAAGCCGCGGTGTGCGGCCACGTTTTTGGCGACGTCAAAATTACGACATGCTCCTGTCAATCGTTATGAAACCGAGCAGGTCGTCTGCTAGGAGCAGAACGCGACGAGAGGTGTTTCGTTCGAGCGATCACACGCTCGCTACGAGTCCGGCTTCGCATGGCAAGTCTGGTGGATTGGACCGCGTCCAAACTGCGGTTGTGGCTACGGAATGGCAAGTTTGTATCCGATCCACACTCTAATCCGAGAAACTGGGCGCTTGCAATGGGAGGTTCGCTTGTTGTGTTCGCGTTGCTCAATGTGGAAGCAGAGCGATTGGAGGTGCGAAATGCGTTTGGAGAGATGGTAGGAAGCGAATTCCGGCATCGCTTTCGTTTCTAGAAATGGACAGTGCGTTAAACAGCTCCCTCTGACGCTCCGAGGCCCAGGGCCCAGTCGGACATTGCGGTGGGACGACATGTTGTTGTTGCCTCTTGAAAAGCGCACCCCTGTTGCCGTTGTTTTCTTCCTTTTTTTTTTCTCGATGTGCGCGTCACCACCTAGCGGCCACGCAGAGAAACTAACAGCAATAAATTGTAGTAGTCATACGTAATACTATTTCAAAACGTGTTTAAGCTTCTGAAGAAAAAAAATATATTTTTATATAGAAATGTTGTCCTATACAAGGCGAGAAACATTTCATTTTCTAGTATACTGTCTGCAAGAAGACTGCAAACGAGGCGCGTAAACTTTCGGGGAGTTCACCGCTTGCCGATTGGCTGCTCTCTCCCTCCCGTTCTCGCAAAATTTGCGGACCGCCCACTTTGTGACGTTGCAACGACCGAACGCCTTCTGTTCCGAAGAAAGACCCCCGACTTCACTCCTGGTCATTGGCGTGCCGGACAGAGACTTGTCCACACAATAAAATACGCTCGGCTTCAACCCACGTAACACACACACACACATACACAAAAAAAAACGGAACACACGAACGCGAAAGAATCGGCCTCGTGAGAGACCTGCGTAGCAACGTGTCCACGAGAGGTCACGTTTCCAGTTTCTACCTCGCTGCGCACTTGCCGGCTGCCTTTCGTATAGTAGAAAAGCCGCTTCCAGGTTTCGCGACAAGCACGTCTAATTAGCAGTGCTGCTGCTTACTACAGCCGTACGTGTACCTCCAAATCAGCGTTATCGATTGCAGGGAAATATTTCTTTTTAGTTACGCTGTCTGGGATTGTTCCCACAAGTAGTTGATCTTTGGAGTCGCGCGCGCTATACGTAAAAGCACGGACTTCGGCTTGCGCTCGATGAGGATCTGCTCTCCTACGATCACGTTGAGCTGAATGGACATTTTCGTCGGAATTTTGAAGTGCTAGATGTAAAAATTTTCTGGTTCGGTAAGTACGTATTCTAACCCCTTCTTGTGATGATATTCCGTTGTGAAAAATATCCTGGCGGCGCTAATGTACAGTATACAGAACGAACGAACGAATCAACGAATGAAAGAATCAACGAACAAACGAACGAACGAACGAACGAACGAACGAACGAACGAACGAACGAACGAACGAACGAACGAACGAACGAACGAACGAACGAACGAACCAACGAACCAACGAGCGAGCGAGCGAGCGAGCGAACGAACGAACGAACGAACGAACGAACGAACGAACGAACGAACGAACGAACGAACGAACGAACGAACGAACGAACGAACGAACCAACGAACGAACGAACGAACCGAAGAACGGAGTAACGGGCATGCGAACACAAAAACCTTTCACCGAATATGCGTAAAACCCAGTGCCTTCCTCAAGCTGACTAAGTTCACATCTACTCTGGGAGAGACGGCTGCGGACATTGCAACAAAATAAAGCTTAAAAATGTGTCGTGAGTGTGTTAAATGCGTTAATTAATATCGGCTGCAATGTCCTCGCTTTGACTGACCGCAACATAATTCGTTACGTTTTACTCTACTCTATGATCACTGTAGGCCGCCTTGATTGGCAGATGGCGGTGAAAGTCTTGGCGTCTTGGCCAACCCTTCCTGTTGCTAGGCAGCGTGATTACATTGACCGATGAATTTATTGATCCCATTCAACGTAATAAACCAAGCCAGCGGATATTAGGGGAGAACGTAGCGGAAAGCGGTGTAACAATTTTGACCAGTAGGCGCTCCTTCAGGCCAATTCAAATGTTTGTGCGAGAGCTGCCTGGCGTTTGGCCTCCATTAAAACATGGCCGGTGCCTCCAGGGATCGAACCACCGACCTTGTGCTCAGCCAGTGGAATCGGTGTATAACCACTGAGTCACAAGTAAGTTTAGAATGTACGACTGGCGGATTGGATGGTAGAACAAATAATTCAAGGCTGACACTAAAGAAAGAAAAGCTATACGATCACTTTATTGCATTCACTGTGCATTGTCAATTGTGTATGTTCCAGTATATAAGTTTCAGTTGATGATGAGATAAAACAGTAATAATCAATTTCAAAAAACCCTGCGACCACTGCAAAATCCGATGAACAAATTTAACAGAAGCTGCAGTTAGCGACAACTTCCGCATAATATGATGATCGGGATGTAATTGAGTAACGTAGAAAATAAAGGCGGTCTTGATAGCGAATGCTAAGCGATGACGTACAGCCGGTACACCGATGTTCGCTGAGAATAGACGGGAGGCATTCTGGCTATGATGAGTCAAATGGACTGTTCACTTTTCAAGACTCTCCAATGGCGTTTCCCGCCAGGACTTATAATATACAAAACACCATTATTTTGGTTTTCATTAAGGCGCTTGTACACGATTTCATACTGCTAACAGAAAGCGAAGCGCGCCCCGGATTTCTATTCCTTCAAAAAACTTGAGTTTTCTGGTGTACCGCATATTTGCATACCGCAGTGGGGTGTATGTAATTCTGTTCAATTTTGGCAATTCCCAAAGTGTGAACGTGCGCCGTGGATATATATATATATATATATATATATATATATATATATATATAGTATCGCCGCACATCGTTGGGGGTGGTATTGGTGGAGTGATGGCGTACTCAATACTGGGAAATGGTCGTGAGCAAGGACAGCCCCCCCATCCTGCGCAGACACGAAAGTCCGCTTCGGTTAAACCGATATCCCCACTGGGCGGGCGCCAAAATTCTTAAAGCGAAGCGTTCTTTCCTTCTTTCTTCGAATTTCCCACTGTAGCTGCTGTGGCTGCCTTGAACACCGCGTCGGGGGTGACTCACATTATGTATACGTGTATATACATGGAAGGAGCGTGACAGAGAGGAAAGGAGACGGGAGAAACTCGTTTGGACCTCTGTACTGCAGGTGCACTATGGCCTCTCCAGCTCTCTGGGAGTCGCCACATTTAGCATTTAGTCTGTTGACAGGTCTAATTATTCGGGACCCCTCGTAAGAGCACTGCAGAAATTTCATCGCTTACCTTTCCACTAACATGCAAGTCCCGAAGAAAGGTAGATAGAATTTGTGGGGTTTCGGGCTCTCGCTGTGGTTGTGTGGAGCCATTGCGTTGTGTTTCTGGGGGGCTCGGTGTCCCTCTCTGCCCTGCCTGAACGGGGTGGCTGTGGGTCGTAAAACACCGTCACTCATCCCGCCCACGGGAGGGTCAACAGGCTCTCCCGATTGGCCGACATTTTGGAAGGATTCGGGCCCTGCTTGCGTGCGCTCCGGGTACGCGCGCGCATGAGGCGCCCGGGAAGACCACAACGGGGCGTCTGAAGGTGCGTACGTGTTCCTCTCTGCCGGCGGCGGACAAAGGGGGCCGCCGCCGGCCGATGGTTACTTGGGCTCGGCGGGGTCCCGGCCTCGGCGGGCGCGCGCACTCCTCCGTGGTCTCGATGTCCTGAGGCAGCGTCTTCCGATCGCGTCCCCGTCTGTTCATCTGTCGTTTCTTTCTATTCCCACTTTCTCTTCTGTGGGGCGCGCCATGGCAGGCGCTGACCGAAGGGTAGGCAGCCTCCTTCTGCTGGGTTCTTTGTTCTCTCTGTCGCGGTGCGCCGTTAGCGGCCACGGGCGACCATTTCGCCATGTATTGTGTCTTAATTAGATTTAGATTCGGACGTGTTGGTAATACTGGTGTTTGTATGGAATCCCAGCTTAATAAATGCCATTCCTTCTTTCCCGAGTGCTTCGCCTGTAGGGTGTTCCTTGCTCAGCGCGCGGTCTCGCTTTCCCCTATCTGGGGCCGGCGGGGCGCGTCCGCGCGCAGCGGCACGTAATCACATAAAGCGGGCCGAAGCAGGCGCGGACGCGGCAGCTACGTGGCGGCTCGGAGTGCTGGAACCCGCGGTGTTCGTCCGGCGCGCGCGATATCAGAGCATGCGCGCCATGAGCGTAGCGAGGAGTGTAGAGAGGAGAAGGGGAAAACGCAGATAATGTTTAGAACCGATGGGGTCGCGAAGCTAGTAAATAACAGCTTTGCCACTCTTCGCTCGCAGTTCCCATACTAGGAGCAGGGGGGGGGGGGTTGGGGGGTGATAGAGCAAAGGTGACAGGAGAACGCAGAACACTGCTACTATAGACACGACAGCGGTTGCGGGCAAACGGAATGAACTTATGTTCGAGGTACAGCACGGTACGTTTCGGCTAGTTCAGAAAAATAAACAGTAAACAGCATGCCGATATGCGAAGTGCACAACTTACGCAGGGCATGCAGACGCAGAGCTGGATTAATTGAATCACACCGTAGGGTCTAGGCGACACCAGGCAAGCCGTCGCAAGTCAAGTCAACTGTATCTGTTTCTTTTTACGTCCTCGTATCTGTTTCTTTCCACGTCCTAGTTCAGTCGCACTTGCACACTCTATGATGGAAATCAACATAGCTGTGCCCGCCGCGGTAGCCTTGCGGCTATCGCGTGGCTCGAGGTCGTGGATTTGATCCCGATCGCGGCAGCCGAGTTTCGAAGGGGCAAAAATAAAAAAATAAGAGATGGGTCGGGCACCTAGATTTAGGGATAAGTTAAAGAACACTACGATGTCAAAATTAATCCGGAGTCCTCCACTACGGCGTGCCTCATAATCCGATTGGGGTTTTCACACGTACAACCCCATAATTGAATTCAAGCTTAATATTTGAGCCGCGATGCGATGTGCCATGTGAGGCGATGACAATTCTCAGCACTCTCATAGGTTATGAAATGTGGCGCACAACAACGCCTCAAGCGAACACCTCTCCCTGTGTGTTCTGTGAACCCCGCAAGCAGCAGTGGTGCACGCAAGGTAACGTTTAACATTAACTCACCACTCTAGTGTTGGACTAAACGTTGAAGAAATTAAACATTCCCCGTCAACATCACCACTAATTAACGTCAATCGAAGCAAACCCCACAGCAAGCTTCGCTTACATCGATTCCCACAGTGCGTGATATCTGCATAATATTTTTCTTCCTCTTCTCGCCTAGCCCGATTTTCGCTCCCAACCGCTGGTTTCATTGCAATTTTATCAACTATAAATCAGCTTCTTGAAAACCTATCAAAGCCTGACATCCCTCAATCAAACCGCACCATCCAACCACAAAAACTGGCCGCGGAATCGCACTCTCCGGGCTCAGCATACTTCTTTATTTTTAAATACTGATATGATGAAGCAGGAGAATTTGACGCTTTCAGGTGGTACCGGCTATTGCTCGTCACTTGGCAAAGAAAGACCTTGTCACAAAATGTCACAGAGTGTCACAAATCTAACACAAAATACAGATAGTCAGCACGAACACAAATTTTTGCAGACGAGCGTATAGAACATATAAGTATATATACACCAGGTAATAAATTTTAACTTCTACAGAATCTTTAAACATTACCAGTGGCAGATGACATAATTTCATCTGTGGAGCAGGATTATTAAAAAAGGCGGAGATTATTTACAGAAGAAATCAAAACACAACTGCCACAAGTGATTTCGGAAAATTCTGTGAAACCTAAACATGATCACCCCGCATAAGATAAGCCATGACTACTTGAAGACAAGCGTAGACTTACATCACACGCGTGCCTTTCTTGGGATACTAAAGTTTATTAAAAATCTAAGGTACTGCTACCTTTTGAGAAACCTTTTAAAGCAGCGCGCGCATTTCTCTGAAGCCCCGCTGTTGGCCATGCGATATGATTCTTTCCCTGGTCAGGGTCGCCCATATTTTAATGCGATTGGTACTCTCCTGTCATAGGCCTTCGGCGGAGCGGCTGGGCTACGCAATGTGACGATGTTTTCGCTGCAGTGCAGTATATTTATTTTTGCTTTCCACGCACTAAAAAAAAAGCAAAGTAGAGTCGCTGTGAGGTGAGACCGTCGACTGCTTGTCATGTATGGCTGTAGACTTGGAAACCTCAAGGCGTACGGAATAATATTTTTTTATTGTTGTTGAGAAAACACAAACCTTGGCAAATGACTTTGCAATTCCGACGATGGTCACCAGGGGACCATCACGAACCACGAAAACAAATACAGGAGGAAGCCCATAATAGCTATCACTGCAGTAAACAAACATTTTTATTGCTGTGTATTCTGTATGCTTTTTTACGAAAGGTCCTTCAATCCGCTTTTCAGTAGGACCCTCTATGCTGACTCTTTTATCAGTTAGTATTTGAACACGTAAACTAATTGCTAAACCAGAAGCCTGGAAGGCCACATGATGGCGATAACCACAACAGCATGACGACAGACGTCTGAAGAAGGCACAATGGCTCTCAAGTCGCTTTAGGGATGGTATTTGATGTGGCCATCACAGGGGAGGGGGGGGGGAAGCGGGGGGAGGTATTATTTCCCAACCAAACCTTTGTCATGTAATCGTCGTAGTGGTACATACAATGCCGATATCTGCTGCACTATCGCAAAGTACTTGTAAAGGTTTAATTAAGAATGCGAGCAGAAAAACAGGAACAAACGGTATTATGCAGTAAGTAGCGAATGTGTAGTAAATATGGAAATTTTAATTTATCGCTTTTGTTACGGTGTACCTTACAGTAAGCACTTTCTGTGCAAAACAAATTCATCGTACAAAACCCCTCCTCCCTCCTCCCCCCCCCCCCCCGGCGAGAGGAGCAGCAGACAAAGATAGAGCCGGCGTGTAACTCGCCTGCCACTTTTATGTCAAGCAAACGTTTAAAGCCATAAATTTAATAACTTATGGCTCTGGGCCACCATATATTCTACAGAAAGGGGTAGGTTTGGGCATGTTGGTTATTCATCGTAATGCAAGTAACATAGCGCAGTAAGGACGAGGGACAAGTCGAGACAGGACTAGCGCTTGCACTGTCTTTACTCGTCCCTCGTCCTTACTGCGCTGTGTTACTTGCACATATTCTCATTTGGGCACGACAGTGGGACTTTGACCAGCTAGTTGCCTTGACAGTACAAGAAAGTTTGGAACCTGGCTAACTCGCCTTCCATGTTACTGTGAATTCAGCTCGAAAGTAAAGCTTTCATTACTTTTGAACAGCCGAGCTGTTCTAAATCGAGCCTTCGCCGTCCGTAGTCTGGTGTCATGCAGGGGACGCAGGTTCCGGAGCGCACCACCAGAGGACACACTGAGAGTAGGAGCTGGCAATCAGGGGCACAATCAGGACTCGATGGTGACCAAAGGTCCGTGGGACGCCTCGCAGTGGGCACTCACGAGAAGACTACAAATGGAGCTGTGCAGAATGATTTGGGCTGGACAAGTTCTGAAGGGAGGGAAGCTCAGAGTAAAGTTGATTATGAAGAACGACTGAGCAATATGGAAGAAAGCAGATGGGCTGAGAGAGTGGTCAGGCGTTTGTACAGGAAAAACATTGCTTCACAATGGAGGAAAAGAACAAGGAAGCTTACCAGCAAGTATATGACCTGTATGATGAGCGACAGGGCAGTAAAGGAAGTTAAACGGAAATTCAGATCGGCTGAGATAAT
This sequence comes from Dermacentor variabilis, assembly GCF_050947875.1. Taxonomy (NCBI): domain Eukaryota; kingdom Metazoa; phylum Arthropoda; class Arachnida; order Ixodida; family Ixodidae; genus Dermacentor; species Dermacentor variabilis. The sequence continues at coordinate 119,235,935 of NC_134574.1, read as the reverse complement.
CTCATGGGCGGCAGCAATGGAAAAGAAACCTGCTATGAGTAACAAATTAAGAGGAAAACAAAATCAGGAAAAGATAGTCCATGGTAGCTCAAAGGGAAGTTCATTACTTTTTGAAGCCAAATCAGGATGCCTTAGAAAACGGACTTATAAAGCGAGATACAACAAGGAAGAAGCATGTGCTTGCTTCGGCAAAGCTAAGGAAACGATGGAGCGTATTTTATTAGAATGTGAAGATATCTGCCCAGCCGTCGATTTAGACCACTCTGGCTTCCCTGAAGCCCTTGCGTTCAGCGAGAGCAGGGGAAAGTAAGCACGCCCACAATAGAGATAAGTAAGAGGCCCACTTGGAGGATTGGTGGAAAAAAAAGCAGACAAATGACAAACAACGGAGGCGTACGAAAACAAAGTTCACAATAGGGGCTCATTAAGTTTGGTTACAAGAGTATATCATGTCATTTTGAAGTAGGTAGGACATTAGGCAATATAATAACAAGAACTTCGTAGGGCAACCCACCGCACCATTCCGACAGGGACGCTCATAGCATCCATTCATCCATTCCATCCACTAGGGGCTACGCAGGGATGGGAGAGGACCGATCAGAGGGCGCGCCTGGAGAGGGCGGAGGATATGGGTATAAGAGCAGGTGTGTCGCCGGCACGCGCCCTTTCGCCCCATGGATTCCGCTCGGCGCGAGCGACAGCGGGAGGTCGCAGTAGAGTGGCAGCGTAGAGGTCGCGCGAATCCCGTGCTTCGAGAGCGAGAAGCGCAAGCAAAGCGCCGGTGAAGGCAAGCCAACTCTCACTTTCAAGAGAAGGCAACCGAAGTCAAGAGCCAGCAGAGCAAAGCTAACTCTCAGCTCCGAGAGAAGCAGGCCTAGCAGAGACGTCGACGCAGAGAGATTCCGTCTACGGAGGGTGCCGATGGACGGTTCAAGAAATGATTCGTCGACCTTGAGTGCGGCCACCGCTGCAAGGTGTGTGGTAGACTGTGGTTTGATCACGACCTCACGCAAGTGGAGAGTGCGCGCTACCCGGAAGCGAAGCTCGAATCTAGCAAAACGACGAAAACGAGACAACATGACTTTCATCAAAATCGCTCTAAACACGAGTTCAAACTTGAGAGAAAGATCACCAGCTTCGCTGTTTTGACAGCTTTCATTCCGTGGAACTGGCTTTAATTTTTATCGCTACACACGTCTGCTCAAAATGTGGGGGACAATTTAGAACAGTCACTCGCCCTTTAGGATCTATTTCCCACCCTCTTGTACGTGTTAGTGCTTGCGCGTGCTAAAGTGTCGTTTGAGTTTGTATTCTTGTTGCCTAAATACTTTGTTTTTAAATTAAATTCATGTTTTTTCGTGGAGTGAAATAATGTAGTTCGAGGTGTATTGCTTACAAAATCTCCAGTGAGACCCCACTTAAGCCTACCTGCCTAAGAGAAAATATTGAAAGCTTCCCACGACAGGGACCCGTAAGCAACGACAGGGCCCCAACTGTCAGGATTCGTGGGCACAAAAGTTTTACAATAGGCTGCCGAAGTGAAAAACTTGCAATGCCGATAAGTTTCCGGGTTTTCTGTTAAACATCGATTCTTTGTTCCACAAGGCGTACTATGGCGCAATGTCTAAAGAAGACTGCGCCAGTGCTTTCGGTCTAGCCAATCAGAGCCCCAGCTTCCCAGAACAAAATGTAACCAACATTTGTTCTGATTCGATGTACGTCTGTATTTTTCAGGTACACCTTAAGACCGCCGCACTTCCACACAGCGGTTCCAAGGTAGCGGCTGCAAATGCGACGAGTCGAGCTAGGAGCGTGCGATATATAGAACGCATCCATATCCCCGAGAACGAGTTTGTTCAATCGATTGGTTCAATGGCTATTGTCCCGTGTACATTATATGATAGGGCCCTCGTTATCGACGTACCAAATGGTGCGCCTGACGTTTATACCATCTTTTTACCGGACATTGCCTCTCAGGACAAATAGCGCGGGACCTTATAGAGACCAGCCGGCATGCGAGCAATACGTTTTTATTAGAAGGGCTATTAGGAGGCAAACCAAAGGGACATATCGACTTGCCCGCACTCTTCAAGAAGGCTGCATGGGTTATTTATCGAATGACATTGCGAACAAAAAAAAATAGAAAGACCACCAGCTCCCTCTCTCTGTCTCTCTCTTGCTTTTTAAATGCAAAGTCGGAGGTGGTCCGAGTGGCGAATTTGCTGCAGCACGTTCTTTGGAGCGGCTTCATCGATTGTCGTTTCTTCAACGATGATTTGTCATTCAAATCTCGCCGCTAGCAATCGATTGCATATTGACATTTCCCCAGGAGCCTACCAACAAAGGAGGTACTGTGTCACTAAATTCAATAACCGATCAATATCGATTTCTCTGTAGCTTTCTATGTCATAACACACTTACTGAGTCGTGTTATATGTGGCGAATTTCTCTCTCTCTCTCTCTCTCTCTCTCTCTCTCTCTCTCTCTCTCTCTCTATATATATATATATATATATATATATATATATATATATATATATACACACATATATATATACACCCTTATTTCTTGTGTTTACATCTACGGGCATTGGTCTCGACAGCATATTTAGGCTATTTTGAGCCCCTGTACTATGACAGCCAATGCATAATGCCATGAAAATGAATAAACATCCTTAGTCTGGTGTTACTTGGTTTTTTTTTTCTGCATATATAGGCCAAAGTGAAACACGTTCACTCTATTTGGAGTGCAGCCAAGAGATCCACAGCACAATGTGCGCGGCCTCGAGATGCATGGATCTGTTTCTGATAACTGAATAGTCGGCGATATTTAGGCGCAAAAAGAACGCAAAGTTCGCTTCATTACAATGTTGCAGTGCCACCGCAATTCTCGTCGTTTCCTCACAAACAAGCGCCGTACACCACACATGTATTTAGTAGTTTCGTTGCACGAAATAATATGTGGCATACGAAGGACGTCTTATAGTGGACGGTATTACGACTAAGTGGGGTTCGGGCACAATAACCAGAATACAAAACATTTTTTTTAATATATTCTACCAGCCAGAGAGTCGAACCTACAACCCCTTTAAGTATACTCGCCAGGACAACGCAAATTTATTGAACCACCTCAACAGGAAACGCAGCATGAAAGCCGTAACATTAAGCACCATTTTGTGCAACATTTCTTTTTTTTTTGTCTTTTTTGTAGATTCACATGAATTGCTACATCTACCAGAGCTTGAACATGTACGTTAGAATATTCTTCCATTTTTCTGCGCGATGAATTTGAGTTTTTTTTTGTCTAAAGAAATGTGAAGATGAATATTACGCTTGCAGTAGCCATCTTTATCATAAAAAGCTGTGGTAAGTTTTTAACACGCGGTATTTGGCAAAGGAACATGATCATTCTGGATTGTTGGACCACCTTTGAAGAACCATAATATACATACTCTTTAGGGCGCGTTGGTGCCTTAAATGTTTCCTTTATGCAATAAGATGGCTAATTTGGTCAAACTATAGCGATGAAAGGGGACACACACTAGCTGTTTTTTTTTTCAATTAATGTTACCCATAAGGATCAGCGCATCCTACGGATCAGCAGCAGCGACATCGGAAGTAACGCTGTATTGGGTGCTACTTCCTGCGTCGAGACAGATGTTCCCACAGAGAAGCATCATACTCCGTTAAAATGGCCATAGACAAGTGCGAAAAAGTAGTTCCAATGCGTCTCACACAAAACAAGAATGACACATTGGTCAGAATGCAGAATATTCTATGTCGCACGGCGAAGGGAGAGATAGAAAAAGAAGCTTGCATTCAACAAAGGGAAAAATAAACAAATAATAAGCATAAAACACTGTAGAGCATCCAAGATGGGGGGGGGGGGAGGGGAGGGGGCGTCGCAGGCACATATTTGGTTTATTCTCTGTCCCCCCGCTAGCAAATTTGACTTCCATTTCGAATGTTAGTTGCGGAATCACCAACTTCAAAATGTCTGAGCACGAGAACGCTCCGTGCGGGTTCGTTGTTCAGTTTCCGAGGAATATGCTTGTGGCGTATAGCCACCGAAACCCACGCTGAACAGTGCCTGTAGGTATACAGGTTATTCACATAAGATGTTTATTGTTCTCGAGCAGAAAACCAACTTGCTCCCGAAGAAGCCCGTCGCTCGGAGCGGGAGCCAAGGAATTGCAAGGTCTTCGAACGCGCTAGGCTGATCCGCTATCGCTGCATTCGTTTCGCTCTTGTGAGAACCAGGAGGGAGCGTAACAAAAATCGCTTCGACGCTGTCGGAATGGCGCGGTTCCGCAGTCTACGCCAGGGGGCCCCAGTGTTGGCCAGCCGCGTCCAAGAGCAGCCAGGCAGGCAACACGTGGCGCCCCCGCGCGAGCTTTCGTTTTATTCGGCCCACATTGGTGGCTCCGCTGCCTCTCGTCGTGCCTGTGCTCCCACAAGGCTTAGTGCACAATTTAAAAGCCAGCCTTTCCAACTACTGGGATGCACAAAACCACCGTGTAAGAGAGCCCGCAGCGATCGCGATCCGGCTTGTCATAAATACGTTGTGCGATTCTTCACGCAGACAAAACCACTCGGACCACATCTCGACACCTAGATGGCAGCCCCTCCAACGGACGTCATGCGGCGGTCGCCGGAGCGCTGATACTTGCACATTGCTCGAGGCCCGCTGCCAAGCGAAAGCTGCCGTGGAGTTGACGAATGCGGACAAGATGAGCGAGTTTGTATAGATCCATGTAAGGCTAACAAGCGGTGGAATGTATTAGGCGCTTTTTTTTCCATTGTCTTTATCCAATCCTTCATATAGCATGAAGCAGTGTTCTCCAAAGACAAAGTGACAACTTCTAATACCTTCTAACCGAATGTATCACTGAGCCATTTAACTCGAGCATCTAAACATTATTTTTCCCATTTCTAAGAAAAAAAATATGCCTGCGCATCATTGTATCAGCGCGAAATGTGGATGTTACCTTCTTGGAGACGCGACAGCTACCTGAGTACAATCCCTTTCTGCAAGAAGAAGATAACAAAATTAAAAAACAAACAAGGTAAAGACAAGGGTAGAAGTGCTTGGAAGAGCATAGCGGACGACGTTCTAGGCATTTCCAATATTTTCACTCACGGCGGAAAGGGGGATCGCGCGGGCGTTCAGCGAAATGCGTTTAGCGACTCACAGCCTACAAAGCCCCGTAGGCGTCAAGCTTCTCGACCAAGGGTAAGTGCACTCCCACAGCGGAACCGATGAGATTTCCCAGCAACGACAGCGGAAATTGGACCGCGTGACACGGACCATCGCTGACAGCCAGGAGGGGATGCGAACACGTGCTATATGTATCACAAGAAAGAATCAAAATGGTGAAGGAAAGACTGCGCCTTACCGGAGTCCCGTTCGCTAATTCCGTGCATTGCTGAGGGAAGGAGTCCTCGCACTAGCTGAACAGGAACAGGGAACCGAAGGGCTGCTTGTGGCTAGACCCCTCGTGCGATATGTTCCTGCACTTATATTCCTGCAGCTATATTGCTGAAATGGTCATGCCTACTCTTCTGCCTGAGGCTGGTAGCTCCTAACCGTGGCTAATTTGATTACCCTTCTTGTGTATTTCACAGCACTGCACGGATGTTGCGAGCCAGAGCGCAGACGCGCTTACAACGCCCGTTAGCTCCGTGGCGCGGAGACAACGTGACGAGCGGTGCTGAAAGGTGAGAAAATTAAACGAGGCTGGAATGAGATGAACGTGAGAGCACTTGCGCGTCACTTGACTACATTGTAAAGAAAATGAACAGCTGAGCTGTGCTGACAGGTAAGGGCAAGCATTTAAAAGAACATATGGTTAAGAAATTCGCAGGGCAATCCTGCATGACAAAAATGCGTAGAAAAAAACGGTAACGAAATTAGGAATAAGGGAGTTAAGCGAACGCGCGAAGAGCCAATAAGTAGATCTTGGCAACAAGCTTTAGGTTTAATGCCTACATAGGAAGGGCCCTACTATGTAGGCGTTATAACTAAAGCTTGTTGCCAAGAGCTACTGTCAAGTTCGATGGGAGTTTCGCTTCAACTAAAAGAAGGAGGGGGGGGTGAAATTAAAGAAAGAACTATAGAGCTCAAACAGTCGCTTTAATGAACGATGTTGCTTAATTCTATGAAAGATGGAAGGACGAAGACGGTGCGATAGGATTACTGGGGCCAAGTCTATAAAGTCTAGCTAAACGGACAGGGTAGAATAATTTCAAGGACACACGCGTAGGTATTTCATCGATGAACAAAGGGACTCTCCAGAAAAAAAGAATGACTTTCACAGGCGCGACCACGGTAGCACTGCTGGCGAACTAGTAGTGAAGGGCTGGATCCAATCCGCTTATCTTCGCTTTATCTCTTAGGTTATAAAAAGTTGAGTCTTACTTTTAACATTTTTTTCACCGTTTGCTTTGCACTCCGGATACATTTGACTCCGCATGGCAACTAGAGTTTCGAAAGGTAGCCAATTAATTGGTTCATGGTAATCAAACCACGAAATCCAGTGGTTCACGTTGGAGAGCGCATGGATCTAATATGCGTCCAAGTACCAAGTGAAATCAGGACATGGAGTAGTGCTGTCGGTTTCTCGATCTCTTTCCTGTGCCCTCAGTTTCCCGGGCCTTTCGGCCTTCTCTTCCCCACCCCTCCAAGCAAGCATGTGGGCGGGTACTTTTTGACCTGCAGACCTTCCTGCTCTTTACTGTTTAAATATCCCTTCACTATGTCTATCGCAGGAGTAATTTCCATATGTGTTCCTGCTTCTGTGCCCTTTAGTTATTTCCAGCGGGATAAATAAACTTAAGAAATGTGCGCATACGGAAGTAAATTGATTTTATTACCATAGCAGTTATATATACCAAGACTCCAAGGGCAGTTCCGCCGTCGCCGTGATGTTCCCCATAAAGTCGAAGTGCGGTAACATTGAGGCCGTGCACCGTGCATTGTGGGTGCCAGTGAAAGACTGCGAAGGTTCGCCGAGGATGACCTCTCGGTCACGCACGTGCAAGGGAGCAAGGGAAAGAGGAACGTCACCGTTTAGCATTGCGCGCAAGCCACCAGGGTAAGTGAGGGGTCGTTCTACTCCGGCGGCCGTTGCGTATGGCGCAGTTGAGCACGGCCGCGTGGGCCCTTTCTTGAAAGCGATCTGCGATGGGTACATAGATTAAGCTTAACCAGAGGGCTAATAGCTTGGTATGCGGTGTGCTCTTGCCGTTTACATCGCGTTGAAGCGAGAGGCATCACGAAGGTCAATTCGTTTGCTGCTGCTGTCGCTCTTCCTCACGCCAACGTTTCGAGAGCGAGTGTCCGCGGTCATAGAGTGAGATGTGTTGATGTCTGTCCGTGCATGCGTGACACCATGCATGGTAGGTAATTTAGTTAGTAAGCGAGTGTTTGCTACTTTATACAGCTGATAGAATTACTATCTGTACTTGCTATAGCTGTCTATTAATTCGCTATCGTAATCGATGCGTCGCCTTTCTGGCAAAACTGTGGCATTTATTATAACTGTATTATCAATTGTAATTGTAGGGTAAATCTATGATAAATTTATTTTGTGTCATAAGAACACCACGATCGTCATGCTAATGTGGTAGAACTCCAATCGGTGGTGTAGTTACCACTCCTACTTTTTAAATTTTCTTTTTGCGTTTACACGAATGCGACAACTCTTGTTTACTCAACTGTACTATTTAACATGCTCACTAAAAAGTTTCAATTTGACATTTGCATTTCTGGGCTGCATTACCGGTTTGATTCACATGATGTTCTTTACGTTATCAAAAGTCCCTTTTTAATATTTTGGTGATCCGTCCCTTTATCTTCCGCGGCGTAACCTATCATCGCATTGTAGTGAAGGATTGCGGCATCAGGCTGTGTACCATGTAATGGTACCTTTCAACAGCACTCATCAGGGCTGATTGAACGCGGCGACCTGCGATGCCTGTGATGTCAATAATATAAATTCGTTTGTGTTAAGGAATTAGGAAATTATCAACCATTGAACGGCCTCAGTTAACGCAGGAGGGTAGAGTTGTACAACTTCAGGAAAGAACATCTATTGGGGGGTCGCACTAGAAAGGATACTTACACTGATGCTGGCCATTCGGGACGAGCGCGCCAGCGTGTTCTCTTAACGTGCACACGTGCAGGCGGCACTCGGGCGCGAAGTGGCGAGGCTCTGCAGAGACGACAGACATATGCGATGTCTACTGAAGTGGTGAGGCAGGAGGCCTCGCCACTTCAGTAGGCATCGCATAGGTCTGTCGTCTCCGCAGAGCCTTCGCACTCTCGCACTACTCTTCCACATGATACCTTTGAGTGACCGTTGTCGTCATCATCATCATCAGCCTGGTTACGCCCACTGCAGGGCAAAGGCCTCTCCCATACCTCTCCAACAACTCCGCTCATGTACTAATTGTGGCCATGTCGTCCCTGCAAACTTCTTAATCTCATCCGCCCACCTAACTTTCTGCCGGCCCCTGCTGCGCTTGCCTTCCCTTGGAATCCAGTCCGTAACCCTTAATGACCATCGGTTATCTTCCCTCCTCATTACATGTCCTGCCCATGCCCCCATTTCTTTTCCTTGATTTCAACTGAGATGTCATTAACTCGCGTTTGTTCCCTCACACCAATCTGCTCTTTTCTTATCTCTTAACGTTACACCCATCATTCTTCTTTCCATAGCTCGTTGCGTCGTCCTCAATTAAAGTAGAACCCTTTTCGTAAGCCTCCAGGTTTCTGCCCCGTAGGTGAGTACTGGTAAGGCACAGCTATTATATACTTTTCTCTTGAGGGATAATGGCAACCTGCTGTTGGCGATCTGAGAATGCCTGCCAAACGCACCCCAGCCCATGCTTATTCTTCTGATTATTTCCGTCTCAAGATCCGGATCCGCCGTCACTACGTGCCCTAAGTAGATGTATTCCCTTACCACTTCCGGTGCCTCGCTACCTATTGTAAATAGCTGTTCTCTTCCGAGACTGTTAAACATTAATTTTCTCTGTAGTACTCATTGTCGTACTGGCAGGTAAACTCCTACGCGCCACATAGTGGAGTTAGCGCGACCGAGCTACGTCTTTTCGTGGAGCGCACAGCCGTAGGAGCGAGTGGGGCAAGGGTAGGAGGCGCCAAGCCCGCAGCGGCGTGCGAGCGGGCGCGTGGGATAGCGCGTCTTTGCGCATGGGAACAAAGAGGAGGCGAGTCAATAGTGGCCAACGAGCGGGCTGCTATCCTATCCTGCATTTATTTCCCCTTCATGACTTTCTGCATTCCAATTTCCATCACAGTCAATTTCCCCGACACTTTCCTTGGTTTCTTTGTCTGTGGGCTTTATGTTGCCGTGCTTAACAAAATCTAGCCCCTCGGTTACCCCGCTTCTCTCGTTTATTCAATCATTGTGCGTTGAAAGAAGATCCAACCTCGTTTTCCAGGTTTCCGAATGTGGACGACTTCCGTCAAAGTTTTCGACCGGGAAAAAGAACAACTCGGCGCTTGCGGAAAAGCGGAAACGTTGAAATCGCGCGAACACGGAGAAAGTTAAGTGAACAGTGCGCTCCCACTTCAATTCCGCAAATGGCTGTCAGGTTTAACGTAGCCCGTATGTCAGTGCCTCCTGAGGGGTAACTGTTAAGCGAGAATGGTTGGCGTCGAAGCACGTTCCAAACTGCATACGGCAGTAGCGATTCCGAAAACTTCCTAGTAATTTCGTCGACAGCCGTCATTATGCTGATTTCCCAGACTTTATTTCTTTTCGTCGGGGCAAATTTTATTTGCGCCTTTAATGGCCTTCAGGACGAACGGCAAAGCGTAAATCGATATTGGCTGTATTAGGAGAGTGTTCAATGGCTGGATGACCATGTGAAAAAAAAATGATAACTAAATAACTAAATAAATGGATAAACAGGAAATAAAAGTGGCGTAGAGAAAGATAACACTACGAAGCCGATGGCAGGCGACCGAAAATGGTTTTACAGGAAGGTTCTGCAGTCATTTCAGACTAGCCTTCATTTCTATTCCGTGACAGATGTCACTACGTAAGTCAAGAAGTAAACCAAAAATAACATTAATCCTAAGGCTAGCAGATGCTACGTATATATAAGAATCAAGCTCAAATTGCTGAAGCACCGATGCGAAATTGCAAGATGCAAACGAAGTGAACTTGGCTTAGATCAAGTTAAATTTGACGCTCAGAACACTTATGTACTTAACGGTGACTGGGCTTTTTCTCGTTCTTTTTTTTTTGTATCGCGGCTGTTGAATCTCTGTTTGATGGATCACAAAAATGAGAGTGAGTGAAAGAAAGACACGAAAGACGCGCTTTTTTTCTAAAGGTTAGGCGAAACGAAGAGGCAACTTGGCCTGGTGGTTGAAGCAGAGAGAAACTCTCGGAAGAGAAGTGCTAAGACGATGTACAAGCCAACAAAATGAAGCAAGAAGGCAAGAAAGGGCAAAGCAAGAGTGCTGCCTGTGTCTTCTTCTAAAGCTCGCTTCGTCTTTGCCTATTCCGTCATCGTACATAGAGTGGCCCCAACGTAAGGCAAGACAGGCGAAGTGTACGAATTTAAATTTGTCAAAAGCCAATAATTTGTACGGTCATCGCGTGATGTCCTTTGCTGGCCCCCAAATCGGAAATGAGGTACTCCTGTGGATTAAGCATACCCGGAATTTTGCAGCCGCTTAAGAAAACGCATAATACCACAAAATGCCTCATGTTATTAACAATAGACGTCAAAGTATACGGCATGTAATGTATCCGATACCTTGTTTAAATATTAGGTATATTTGGGAATACCTATTATATCATTTGTGTTCATTATCCATGCACACAATTTTTCATGAAATATTTTTGTGTTGTGCGTGCCTTTCCTGGCGCCTTTCGCTTTCGTCTCTTTTACAATATTTTTATGCAATAGATTCATTACTAGCCTAATTGGCTGAGGATTCAGATGCATGACCACAGCATTGTTGCGTTGTTTATATTTGCATACGAAAGTGTTTCGTTTCATTGGAAACCTGAGCTATACATAAGAGTCAGTGTCAAACCTCTGGTGAAGGGATGCGGAAGCTCCGAGTCTCAGCCAGATAGCGCTGGTCTGCATGCATTTACTGGCGATTGGAAGATTGGCGGAAGTAGGGAAGCGACAAAAAACGGAGGCGTATAAAAATAAAGTTCATAATAGGGGGTCAGGAGATTTCGTTATGGGAATTCATCATGCGCTTTTTTATTTTTTTTATTTGTTTCTTTTTTTCGCCTAGGTAGGACATTAGACAGTATAGTAGCAAGAGCTTGTTGGCGCCACCCACCGCCCCGTTCCAAAGGGGATGTTGATAACATCCATCCATCCATTACCGGCTTAGGTTAATGCAACGTAAGTACCCGCAGCACACATTAGCCGGGAAAATTCCGGGAGAATCCATCTCACGGTGACCGTCAGCGGGAATGCAACTAGCATTCAAGAAATGTAGTAACTCGCCGTACTGATTAGACAATCTCGGCCAGGTGGAGCTGCAGCGTCTTGCTAAAAGAAGAGACATGTAGTTGCAGCGGTAAATCAATGGAAACGACGGAACGCGTTTTATTAGAATGAATAGGTAACCGACCCAGATGTCGGGTAGGGTTCACTGCCCTCCTTCAAGTCCTTGGGATTAGGGACAGCAGGGGGAAAGTAAGGATGCCCACAGCGACTGGAGGTTTGGTGGCAGAAAAGTAGGGAGACGACAAGCCAAACAAAAAACGAGAGTGCATGGTTCAGAAAGTTTGATGCTGGGAATCCATTGTGGATTCTTTTTTTTTAGGTAGGTAGGTAGGAAATTCGGAAAAATAACAACAAGAGCTTGGTAGCGCAACCCACCACCCCATATCAAAGGTAATGTTCATAACATCCATCCATCGACCCATTAATCCAAAAGCGCCCCTTGGTCGTAAAATTCGCCTCGACCGCAGCTACGGTGCCCTGGCGATGCTTTGTTTACATGCGGCTGTGTGTTCTCTTACCCGTTTCTCGTGAGGCTCGCGCTGTTTGTTGAGCGGCAGTGCGTAAATTGATTGGAAAACAACAATGTGCAGACTCCAGTGCCGTGTTGTTGCAGAAGCTGTCCGACGCCGAATACCTTCTTGTTTCGCGACGGGAATTTCAAGGAAGGCGTCTGCGGCACCTATGAACTACGGTTTCCAAGGAGATGTGAATGCAAGGCACAATTATTAACGCCAACCGCGTTTCACACGTCAGTGACAAGATATGCTGCAACGTCCAGCTTGTATGCGTGCAAAAAAATCTAACACAATCAACTTCTTTTTTTCGGCCGATCGGCTGATCCTTCAAAACTTCAAATAATTTTCCGCTTTACAATGACCACCAGGCTACTATCCTATGTTCGATTCCTGCCTTCTGGATTTTACTGCATTTCCGATAACAAAAATTCGGACCTTGGAATTTTCCCTCCATTTGCCGTTGTTCAACGCACTTGAAGTGTTTAAATATTTGAAAAATTGGCTATTTGACAATCAAATGACTTCACTGCCTTGCGATACACACCATTTGAAGACTATAACACACAGTGTAACTTTAAAAAAAATCTGGATTGATGCGTTTTAGCTCAGTTGGGCAGGAAAAATAAGTTCGCCAAATTGCAAGAAACATTTTAGGAAGAAATTATAAACGTGGAGAATGGGTTTTAAACACCAAAAACAAGTGAATATTTTTTCAGCTATATCCTGTGATGCTCGAAAAAACGCTAGTTGGTTTGGCGAGGAATGAGCAATTAAGGAACCTATGTGTGACAGTCACCACGCTCCACAGCGGCTGCTTCTTCGAAAGCGGCAAACACAACTTCACCAAATGCAGCATCTCAACCTGTGCCAGTTTGGTCCCGTTTTGAATGTAAAATCTAGGTTCATCATATCTGACTTCGAATAAACTACGGTGCTTTGGATAGGCTCCTATATTGAGCGTGAAACGTTTACATTCATTGTCAGCCACAAGTGCTTGCGTTGTCACTTTTATCAGTAGGACATGACCTGCTGTGTGAGTTCGAAACAAGCCTACAGAGATTAGATAGAGATATTTCCCCCTAAAGTTGGAGGGAGGCAACCAACACGCCCAAAACGCGGAGTTACCAAGAAGGCTATCGCACTAAAGGATGTAAGCGTACTCGGAAGCACTATTTGATAATATTGCAAACTGTTTATAGGCCCGCTCAAAAAAAAGAAAGAACTTCCTCAAGAGTTTCCTTCGTAATCGCTTTCATTTTATGCTCTCATGATGAACGGAAATGAATTAAGCTATTATAGTTTGTTGCACGGTAAGAAATGAGCGCTCTTAGTCAAGAGATAAAAGGAAGTGTTCCAATCACGTTTAATC